>NW_020664530.1:13764664-13940884 GCF_002925995.2 Terrapene triunguis
CTCCAAAAAAAAACCAAGCAGCAATTCTCCTATCTTATTTTTTATGTTTAAAAGTGCTCAGGAAAGAAAGGGCAACTTTGTTTCCCAAAAAGGTACACAACAAGCTTCAACAGTAGCCGTCATCACTGCATCTCATCCTTTCTCTCGAGTGACCATCTTTAGCAGTGAGAGGACTGTGCCCATTCATTAGATAGTCATAACTTTTGGTCACTGTCTCCCTGGGCCAGATTCAGATTAGTGACCTGGGTTGCTGTGTAGAGTTGATTGGAATTTTTTTTTTTAAACAAAAAAAGTTTCCATGTTTTTCAACTGGCTCTGGTAGTGAGGCAGGCAGAATTTCTCCAGGAGCAGCAGGCAGGCTTCCAGCCCAGTGCTCTGAGAACTTCCAGGTGGCAATGCTCCATTCGGTGGGCAGAGTACACTAATCTGCTCCTCCTATATGCTTTTCTGACTTCTTTCTGAGCCACTGTACAACAAGGGAAATATCTCCCTACATCCTCCCTCCCTTCACATCCCGATCAACAGCAGTGACATAATGCCCATCTGTTTGCAACTCCACCAAAGATACAAAGATATTATGTCAGTGCTTCATTTATTTTCAAGGGGCTTCCTGAGCTATCCATATGAGCACCCCTCCTTTTCTGGCATTTCAAAGCCACCTCGACTGTTATCTCTTTGGACCATAAAGGGAAAGCAGTTTAAAAGGCAGCATAGCTGGCCCTAGTAGATAGTGCATGAGACTGGGAGTCCGGAGACATGTATTCTATTTCTGGCTTTGCCACTGAACTGCTGTGTGATCTTGGGCATGTGACTTTACCTCTCTGTGCCACAGTTTCCCCTCTGACTGACCGGTCTATTGAGACGGTAAGCTCATCAGGGCAGGGTCGCTTTCTCACAACGTGTATATATAGTGCCTAACACAATGGAGCCGTGATCTCAATTGAGGTCTCTAGGTGCTACATCAAAACAAATTAATAACTGTTAGCACTTTTTTTCTGAGTTTGGTGCTTCACAAAATGAACTTTTCTATCACGACTTTGATGGCACCTATTTATTTCAAAGTGATCCTTTTTTAAAACACACTGTTGTCTTCTGAGCCTCGACCACTTTCCGCTTAAGCAGGACTTTGGTTTGACCAAGGCTCTTTTTTTCCCTCTGAGACTGGCTTTGTGCTGACTTTCCTTTTTTGTGAGATTTCTCAATCCCATCCTTTCCCCCATCTGTTAAAATAAGCTCTTTCCCACAGCTGCACATCTACTTGGCTAGGTAATTAGGCACCAGGATGAAGACATATTCAATGGGGTCAATAAGGTATTCTCAGTGTGAGGGCAAGGGAGGGAGGATTTAAATCTTGGTGAAGCTGCTAATTTGTATTCAGTTTTCAAAACTCTAAATGCACCAAGTCAGTAAGTTACATTAGCGAAAGAAACCATAAGATATTAAGCAAGGAATTACTTCCTTTTTTATCACTGAATAACACAAAATGAGCAAGGTATTCAGTTATCAGCTTCCCAACTGGTAATAGGACTATTATGCAGAACTGCGAGAAGAGCATTTACATAGCTGTTGAACAAGTACTGCCACCTATTTGTGAATAATGTACAAGCTCAGTCCTCTTATGGGTCTATCTACAACCTTAATTTCCGATCAGAAGCTTGCTATTTCAATTTACAACCCACCAAAATGTGCTTTTGACAGCCTCAGAACCAAAAATCTTTTGCCAAATAATAGACTGGAATGTATTTACAGGACGGTTTACTCAGATTACACTGGGGGAAAGGGGTTTAACACACACACAGAGGGCTTGTTTTCACTACCAGGGAGATTGATGCTGCTGCAATCAATGCAGCAGGTGTCGAATTAGCAGGCCCAGTGAAGACCCGCTAAATCAACGGCAGAGTGCTCTCGGGTTGACCCCAGTACTCCAGCTCTCCGAGAAAATTAAGGTAAGTCGACCGGAGAGCATCTTCCGTCGACGCAATGCAGTGAAGACACCCGGATAAGTTGACCTAAACTACGTCAACTCCAGCTATGTTATTCACGTAGCTGGAGTAGCGTAATTTAGGTCAAGTTACCCCGGTAGTGAAGATAAGCCCAGAGTTCAGAATCTCAGCCAAACATGTATTTTAGGTTCAAGATGTGTGTCAAATGAATACAATTCTAGTAATTTAATCAGCTATTTAATCACATAACATAAGTTTAATCTCTTTGTGAAAGGCATACACACTGATTAACAATAATATAAAATTATTATGTTAAAGTAATAAATGTGACCTCCCTTGTTATATCGATAAGATATTTCGGGCTTTTTTAAACTTTGTGACATAACTATTACCATAGGAGAAATATGAAATGAAAAGCTGATTGACAAATTTTCATTGGAGATGTATTTGAAATGCTCCAGCTTTTGTGATTTTACAGATATTCCATGTCAGATTTTAGTTATACATATTCACTACCTTTTAAAAATGAATATTTTATTACAATTTTTCAAGAGACAAGATAATCCTTGTAGATTTTTAAAAATTGTAAATACAATTCATATTTTGCTAAAAATTCCTATATTTAAAAAGAAAATACTGCCCTTTTGTGAGCATGCTCGGCTGGGCTTCCACTGACTTTTGAAGATGTCTGTATATATAACCCCAGGAGAGTTGCATGGGTGTAAGTGAGGACATAATTTGTAAATAAATACACAAGTTATAGAGAGAATGTGATTTGTATATCAGTTGTAGAACTGAGGAATGTTAATAACCATCTGATCCTACATGGAACCACTTGACTTCAATGATATTACCTGTATGAATGAGGAATAGTAAAGAAGAGTAAAATACTTCACTGAGTAAAAATTTCAGGACTGAGCCCATATTTATTTGTGTGGGTTTGTTTTTTTTAATCAGAATTATTTGTAAACTCTGGGAAGGATTCTGAGCTAGTGTAATTTATCATAGCTCTATTGTCTTAATGGATCAATGACAATTTATACCAGCTGAATATCTGCCCTATTATCTCAATAATCCTCGCAACAGCCCAGTGAGGTCAGTGATTAATCGTGATTTCCATTGCTCAGATGGAGAAACTGAGGCATAGAGGTTAAGGCAAACATTTTTATATGCTTATTCTAATTTGATGTACCCAGCGGAGATTCCAAAATTAGTGGATGCCTCTGAAAATGTGACTTTCAGCAATTTGCCCATTGCCAGAGTCAGATCTGAAAACAGAACTCTGGACATCCTAGTTTCAAAACCTGGCCTTGATTCAGGAAAGTCTTTCAACATCTGGTTAATCCATCCCATTTCAGGACAGCTCTTGAATACAAGCTTAAAATGAAGCATGTGGTTAAGAGCTGTACCTGAATGAGGGCCCCAAGGTTTAAACCACAGCTCAAATACTTCATCATACCTCTCTTTCTCTCCCACTGAATGCAAGACACATATTGGAATATCACTAATACCTTGCTTTCTTGACACACATTGAAAACATCCTATGCAGAAATATGAATTACCCATGTCACTGAATGTTTGGTCTGATAGGATTATTTTAATATTATTGTAACTGAGTTACTGTGCTGGCTGGGTCTGTGTGTGATCCACAGGCAGCCCCTAAAGGAAGAACCCTGCTGTGTCTCAGGCAGTAACTCAGAGAGAGAGCATTGGTCTACACTACAGAGTTAAGCTGCCCTGTGTCAACCTACATTGACATAACTATAAAAGTGCCTACATTAAAATTTCATTCCCGTGATGTAACTCACCCACTATGTCAATGTAGTTAGGTCAAAGTAGTGTCAGTGTAGACACTGTGTTGCTTACATCGACTGTTGCTGGCTTTCAGAAGCCATCCCACAATGCTCCACTTTGACAGTTCAGTCGGTGCAAAAGCTCCTGGTGAAGGTTACACTGCCGACACAAGGAGCAAAGTGTAGACATGTGCAAGCGATTGAACTACTGCAGTGGCTGTATGCGGCCTTAAGTTAGGTTGACTTAATTTTGTAGTGTAGACATGCGGAGTATGGATTTCCTGCTTCTGGGGGAAGGGAAAACTACACCAGCAACGGGAACGGAGGAGCCTCTGTGCCCTCTTCCAGTAATAGGTAGATATGATTCTGTTGTTAAACCGAGTTCATTCCAGGGTCATTATTCTAGGACCTCCACGTGGCTGTGCTAACCCACCAGTAAGACGATCATCATGTGACATAACATTATCATTTATTTTACAGGCTCTTAATATGTGTTGCTTTTCACATATACAACTTATTTCAACTTTGTACTTTATCTTTTCTGTGACAGAAATAAACTAAAGTATAAAACTCTGGGATATGACAAGAAGCACTAACAACATAAATATCTTGGTAAAAATCAGCTGCTTGCATTCAGACTGAAAATAAAAAACAGACTTTTTTTTCATACAAGCTGCAAAAAATGTCTCAAAGTACTTCACATCTGCTAATACAATCCCCACAGAGATAATCTAGTAGCTGGAGAATCATTATAATAATTTCCAACATCCCAAGATAGTTCAGTTTGGCAGTGGCACTCTTATTTTTTCATGGACTGAATTCAAGTTGATGGAGTCAGTCATGCTACGAATAAGGACCGCAATAAGGAAACCTGCACATGTGTCAGTCAAAGATGTGATTTTTCTGTGGCATTTGGATCAATGCATTGGTTTCTGCTTGATTTGGGTAATAGGAAATATTTCCATATCACTTTCATGAACAGTGCTATAAAAATAAGAAGAAAGGTCACTTCTTTCCCCCTTTCTTCCAGCAACAAAGATGGGATAATGCATTTCTTGCCTTTAACACTGGATAAAATAAACATTTTTTTAAAAAGTTGTTTACCCCAAAATAGAGACCACGAAGATGGCCATCTTGAAATTAACTTTCCTATTTAAAACTAAAACCTTGAGTTCAAATGTTCCATTGCACATGCCCAGAGCACCATTTTGTAAGATAATAATCTCATTATTATAAAATGCTTTCACGTTACCCATTATCTATCTAGCTTCATTTTTGTCCCTTTAATGCCTCTCCTCCTATCTGAGCCCTATCTTGCAAGCCCACCATGTATATAACTTGCATACATTTCAAGAGAACTTCTGTATGCACATGTTTGATATGTACAAGCCCTCTGTCATCTGTGGTATCTATTCACCTTGTGTGTCTGTGATTTATAATGTATGCGAATAGTATTTAATACACATTTCCTACTACAATTTCTGTGCCAAGATGTGAAGTAAACAAATATTGTATCACAGAACATGGATATTCAGTCTACATTATGCTTTAAGTAGGTAAAAATCTAAAAATTATTTCAGAATCCCATAATTACCACCATTAGTCTCAACAAAGACTGGACCACAAGCCCAACAACACAGCAGAATAAAAAGCATAAATACCAAAACGTCACTTATTGATTGTTGTTTTAAGTGCAATGTTTCCATATTATGAAACTCTAAATTACTTTTAGTTTCCTGTACTTTATGTAATCCATGTTTGACAAACATAATGAACATATTATGTAAAATGATTATTGTACACAATCAGGGCAGCATTTGGTCCTCATCAAAGGCAAATCACATCCCCAATTTGGTTTGAAAAGATATTTTTCAATTATTCATGCAAAAAATGTTTGTGTTAAATTAGTGCATGTTGTGGTGAATCTGACAATGAAGATACAGTTGAGAAAAAATGGAGAAAATTTTGTTGTAGGTTGAACATAAAAAAGCAAAACTTTAGCCCAGAGGGATTTTTTATCTCAAATGTATGTGTTTGAAAATATGAAGTTATAAAATGATAAGCTTGAGAGATAGCACTATCTATAGCAGTTTTACTGTGCCAAAATAGTGCCTGTTCATTTTTACACAGCATAATAATCACAGAAATATATGTAAAGTAAAGTAAAATACTGAACCACTGCAAATGGATGCAGCTCAGAAGCTTGCATCACTCAACAATCTTCTTGGATCTCTCTCTATTTTTCTATCTATGCGTGTTTTTATAAGTGTTGATTACCAGAGTGCAGTGGTTCCCAAACTTGTTCCGCCGCTTGTGCAGGGAAAGCCCCTGCTGGGCCGGGTCGGTTTGTTTACCTGCTGCGTCCGCAGGTTCAGCCGATCACGGCTCCTAGTGGCCTGGTTCGCTGCTCCAGGCCAATGGGAGCTGCTGGAAGTGGCGCGGGCTGAGGGACATACTTTAATGCAGACATTAAAGGAGCAGAATAGTAGAAAGTGTTCTGTAGTTTCCTCCAATCCTCCAATCCCCAGGCTTCCTGGCGACAGCCTTTATCTACTCTGTGCTTCCCTTGTAGGTTAACTCTGATGTAAAGTTTACCATAAATATGCACCACTGTATACCCTGTAATTAAGGGGAAAACTATTATGCCCAAGGTACAACAGTGCCCCACAGAGATAATCTTTTGGACAATTCAAAACGGCTAAATGGTGTTTTGAAAAATATTCCTTAAAGCCCCTCTGATACAGCACTATCCTAAACGGTAAGCCAATGTGCTAGAATGCTATTACCTGAATTTGTCCATGGGAGATACAGCCTGCTGTGGCAAGAAAAAAATACCATTTTAGGGTCTGCATCATATTTTTTCCACTAGTTAGTCCTTTCTTTCTCTGTAACATTTCCCAGCTATACTGGAAAATAAGTGGCCATCTCCTACCCTCAGCTGCATGAACCCTATGAAAAATAAATACACCTTCAAGAAAGCTTCAGGGCATAATGTCTCCAAATCCCCTTCTCTAGGTTAAATTTATTGCCCCAGAGCCTCTGAAAAAATAATCCTGTCAATTTGTCCAACAATTTTCCAGGAGGAGGACATACATTTGCCGCATAAATGCAAACAAATAATAGGAATGTTTTAATTAACACCAACCTTTCTGCCAGCGACAGGGTCTATCTCTTCCACCTCAACACCATCTTCTGCTTCAATTTAGCTACCTAATCATCACTGAAGGTTAGTCCCAAACAATCTATAACCCCAGGATGGCTTGTCACAATATGTGACTCATCTGGAAGAAGAAAAGAGCACCATGAAATCCTCACCCACAAAACCTTGTTCTTCTTCATGTTAATCACTGCTTTAGTTGAAGCAGAATAATTGTTTAAGGTATCAAAAAATACATTCCTATTTTCCTGTACTGTCCACCAGCACTGTGAAATCACCTGTACTCTGCCCATTTAAAATCCGAAATCTCTTGTTATCAAACACAGCCCACAGTAAAAGGTCCAAAGAAAAACAATTTACTCAATGGACAATCTTGCCTTAATCCCCTCTAGCCATTTACAGAAGGGATGCAGGATCCATAGCCAGGTAATAAACTGTGAGGGAATACCATATTGAGACAACCTTAAGTAAGGCATGTTTACTCTATCACAAGTGTGGACCTGATGTAAGGCCAAATCTAACCTTCCTGTTCAACCCATCCCCCATTTTCAAATACTTCCTGCAAATTACACAAAATGCCTGCCACTGTGTGACATTGAGCTGCATTAGACTGACTGGGATGCAATATTTTATTTTTCCCCAATCGCTTGGCTAGAATGGAAGCCAACATTTTGTGGTTCATGTTTAAAAGGGCTACAGCAACCAATTCCTGATATCTTCCAAATCCCCATTTTTGCAAATAAATAAATAAATAAAAAGTCCTTCATAAAAGGAAGATCCCAGTGTGCCTCTAGTCAAGGCATCGCTGAAAGCACAGGAGAGCACGTCTGATAAAATTCTACTATCAAATTGTCTAACCCCGGGGAAGTTCCCTGCTTCAGTGACAAGATTGTTGCACAAACCTCTATTGGCTTTATAAATAAGTCCTGTTCCTTATCTGCCAATGTTGGTTCCCCTGCAATACTATTCAAAAACTGTTGCTGCTGGAAAGCAGGAATGGTTTGTCCCTGAACGAGCTCACTAAAATATTCCTGAACTATTGAGCCAGCAGGGTCCCTGTGTACCTGCCCAGTGCCAGGATGCTTTAACGAATGTTCTGAAAAGGAACATAAAGAGGTCACTAGGCTTCACTTGTTCAATTCCCACCATTCCATCTGGGATTCATACATTTCCCAAACTATTTCTCGTTCCATAAAGATGCCTTCCACCTTTCTAATTGCAACTGAATTATTGAGTAAACAAGTATTTAGTTTCCGATAACCCCAGCCAAAATTCACTCTCATACTACCCAAGTTCAGCTCAGACCAATCAGTGGTCAGAAAATTCTACCAGCAGCACTAAGCATCTTCAAATATTGAAGTAGTTTTCACATAACACCCTGTCTAATCAACTACCCAATTGCCCTCTAAAAATATAACTCCTCCTTTCTTAAACAAGGATGCCCCCAAAACATCCTCTATCCATAGGGCATCACTGCTTATACGTAATTTTCATCAGTTTGTAACCCTTTAGGTTGCTTTGCTCTTTTGGTCACTGCAGCTAAATCCAAGGTCCAAAGAGCCCCTTTTATACTTCTAGGCTAGGCTAATGAATTGTAATAATCCCCTATTATTACTTTGTGCAGCTCACCACCCTTCCATAGTTTAAATAATTTAGATAGAGCTATTTTGAGAAATATGAGCCTAGGACATGACTACACTACGAAATTAGGTCAATTTTATAGAAGTCAATCTTTAGTAACTGATTTTATACAGTCAATTGTGCATGTCCCCACTAAGCGCTTTAGGTCAGCGGAGTGCGTCCTCAATACTGTGGCTAGTATCGACTCATGGAGTGGTGCATTGTGGGTAGCTATACCACAGTCTTCGCTGCCCATTGGAATTCAGGATTAAGCTCCCAATGCCTGATGGGGCAAAAACATTGTCATGGGTGGTTTTGGGTACATGTCGTCAGTCTCCCCTCCCTCCCTCCCTCCCTCCCTGAAAGCAACAGCAAACAATCATTTCATGCCTTTTTTCCTGGGTTATCCATGCAGATGCCATAGCACGGCAAGCATGGAGCATGTTCAGCTGCACACTGCTTTTGTGAGCATTGCAAACACCTCACTCATTATCCTGCAGTATGTGCAGAGCCTAGCTAGGAGCCGCCAGCACTGAAGATTGTGAGGAGGACATGGACACAGACATTCCTGAAAGCACGGGATGTGTCAATTGGGATATCATTGTGGCATTGGGACATGTTAATACAGTGGAACGCCAATTCTGGGCCTGGCAAACAAGCACAGACTGGTGGGACCGCATAGTGTTGGAGGTATGGGATGATTCCCAGTAGCTGCAAAACTTTCACATGTGTAAGGCCACTTTCATGGAACTTTGTGAGTTGCTTTCCCCCACTCTGAAGCACAGGAATACCAAGATGTGACCTGCCCTGACAGTTGAGAAGCGAGTGGCGATAGCCCTGTGGAAGCTTGCAAGGCCTGACTGCTACCGGTCAGTCAGGAATCAATTTGGAGTGGGCAAATCTACCGTGGGGTCTGCTGTGATCCAAGTAGCCAGGGCAATCAATACCCTTCTGCTAACAAGGGTAGTGTCTCTGGGAAATGTGCACGTTGTAGTGGATGGCTTTGCTGCAATGGGGTTCCCTAACTGTGGTGGGGCGATAGACAGAACGCATATCCCTATGTTGGCACCCAACCACCTTGCCAAAGGGTACATAAACCGCAAGGGGTACTTCTCAATGGTGTTGCAAGCACTGGTGGATCACAAGGGCCATTTCACCAACATCAACGTGGGATGGTCGGGAAAGGTGCATGACACTCGAATCTTTTGGAACTCCGGACTGTTCAGAAAGCTGCAAGAAGGGACTTTCTTCCCAGACCGGAAAATTACCACTGGGGATGTTGAAATGCCAATAGTTATCCTTGAGGACCCAGCCTACCCCTTGCTCCCATGCTCATGAAACCGTACATAGGCAGCCTGGACAGCAGTAAGAAGCAGTTCAATTATAGGCTGAGCAAGTGCAGAATGGTGGTAGAATGTGCCTTTGGACATTTAAAAGGGCGCTGGTGCAGTTTGTTGAGTAGGTTAGACCTCAGCGAAAGCAATATTCCCATTGTTACTGCTGCTTGCTGTGTGTTCCATAATATCTGTGAGAGTAAGGGGGAGACATTTATGGCGGGGTGGGAGGTTAAGGCAGATCGCCTGGTGGCCAATTTTGAACAGTCAGACACCAGGGCAATTAGAAGAGCACACCAAGGCGCGCTGTGCATCAGATTGGCTTTGAAAAACAGTTTCATGACTGACCAGGCTATGGTGTGACCGTTGTGTGTGTTTGTCCTTGATGCAAAGCCGACCCCTTTGGTGAATGTACTTCCCTGTCAGCCAATCCCCCTCCCCCCTTCGACCACAGCCGACAAAGGAAATAAAGTCCCTATTGTTCAGAATCCATTCATTCTTTCTTTATTTATTAAAAAAACTTGAAAACACTGACAACGCTAACTAGTAAAAGGAAGCCCGGGTGTATAAAGGGTTTGATAATGGGGTGGGGTGGGAGAGGAGGGAAGGACAAAGACACATGGCTTATTGTAGCCACACTACAAATCAAAGCTGTTTGAATGGCAACCTTCTGTTGCTTGGGCCATTCCCTGGAGTTGAGTGGCAGGGTGCCCGGAGCCTCCCCCTGCGTGTTCTTGGGCGTCTTGGTGAGGAGGATATGGAACTTGGCGAGGAGGGCAGGAGGTTACACAACGGCTGAAGTGGGGGTCTGTAGTCTAGTTGCCTTTCCTGCAGCTCCACCAGATGCCTCATCATGTTGGTTTGCTCCCCCATTAGCCTCAGCATCTCCTCCTGCGTGTTCCAATCATGCTCACTGTATTCTTTCCTGGCCTCTGCCACCGAATGCCTCCATGCATTCAGCTGTGCCCTATCAGTGCCGGAGGATTGCATGAGCTCTGAAAATATGTCATTGTGAGTACATTTTTTTTGCCTTGTCATGTGCGATAATTCAGGGACAGAGTTAATGCGGGGAACATAGAAACATTTACTGCTGCAGGGGGGAAAAAAGGGAGAGTAGACTTTAAAGAAGATATATTTCTGAGAACAAAAGGGAGACTCTTTCACAGTGAATCAAGCAATTTACAGCAGAGAGCGCATGTGTTTTAGGTACAAGGTCGCATTTTGCCTTTTACATTGAGCGCCTGTTGATATGGTGACACATCACACACGGCTGGGCAACAGAATTCGGTTTGCAGGTAGCCATGGTAAGCCAAAGGGTACGTGGGGTTGGCTTCTTCCGTGTTCATAACATGTGGGAATGATTTCAAACTGCAGCGCCCTCCTTTCCCATAGCAACTAATGCCGGTTGTGTTTGCCATTTAAAAGGAGGGGCTGTGGTTTTGGGGTGGATGTGAAGCACACCCATCCCCCGCCCCCAGCATGGCTATTCTCCGGGATGATCTCTTTTAGCCAAGTGCAAACAGCCCAGCATGCCCGATATCTAATGTGTCGGGGATCACCAAACAGAGGGGATTACTGTTCCCTTACAAAACTTCCCCTATTTCAACCAGGTGACCATGAATGATATCACTCTCCTGAGGCTGACACAGAAGGATAAAGACCGAATGTTGCATGAATGCGACCAAAAGCCAGGACCATTCGCTGCCATGCTTTGTGCTGCAATGATTCCAGACCACTTGCTACTGGCTTGGCGTGGTAAAGGGTCCTACCGTGGAGGACGAAATAAGGCAGCCCTCCCCAGAAACCTTCTGCAAAGGCTTTCAGAGTACCTCCAGGAGAGCTTCACGGAGATGTCCTGGAGGATTCCCGCTCCACCCCCAGACATGTAAATAGACTTTTTCAATTGGTCAGGGCAAATCAAACATTAAACACAATTGCTTTTAACCCCTGTAGTGTCATTACAAATGTGTACTCACCAGAGGTGCCTTCTCTGCCTTCAGGATCCGGGAACAATAGGCCCTGGGAGGGTATTGCCTCTAGGGTGAGGAAAAGGTCCTGGCTGCCGGGGAGAACAGATTCTCTGCTTGCCTGCTGTGCATTCTCCTCCTCCTCTTCCTCCTCCACAAAATCCTCATCCGTGTTGCGTGAGGCTGCCACCTTGCAGGTGTCCATGGAGAGTGTTGGGGTACTGGTAGGGTCCCCCCCTAGAATGGTGTGCAGCTGATCATAGAAACGGCATGTCTGGGGCTCTGACCTGGAGCAACCATTTGCCTCCTTTGTCTTTTGGTAGGCTTGCCTGAGCTCCTTAATTTTAACATGGCACTGCTGTGCATCCCTGGTGTAGCCTCTCTCCACCATGCCCTGTGCAATTATGGCATATATATGAGCATATCTTCTGCTGGCTCGGAGTTCTGCCTGCACAGATTCTTCTTCCCATACAGCAATCAGATCCAGTGTCTCCTGTTTGCTCCATGCTGGAGCTCGTTTGCGATTCTGGGACTGCATGGTCACCTGTTCCACTGAAGTCGCCACGCTGACCAAAGAGGAAATGAAATTCCAAAGTTCCCGGTGCTTTTCCTGTGTACCTGGCTAGTGTATCAGAGTTGAAAGTGCTGTCAAGAGCAGTCACATTGGAGCACTCTGGGTTAGCTCCCGGAGGCCAATACCATTGAATTGCACAGTGCTGCATCTACACTACCCCAAATTCGACTCAAGAAGGTCTATTTTAGCATTACTCCCCTCGTCGAGGAGGAGTACAGCAGTCAATTTTAAGAGCCCTTTAGGTTGGCAGAACAGGGTTGGTTGTTTAGACACATTCACTATAAAATCAACCTAACATGGCTAAATTCGACCTAACCTCGTAGTGTAGACCAGGTCTAAGTTAATACTGAAATCTTTTTATAGAATCATTACATTCAGCCAGATTGAAATTTGCATAAGTATGTTTGATCTAGCAGTTTCATTTACAGTTCTTCACTTCTTCTCCTGAACTGGTTGTATCATGATGTTTTGTGCTGTTAAACCTTTGCAAACATTCCCCCCAATAGTGGATGAATTTCTGTTGTCTTGTTACATACAAGCCTGATCCTACTCAGGGTCCAATCCAAAGTCTATTGAAGAGAATGGGAGTCTTTCCATTGACTTCAATGGGCTTTGGATCAGGCCCACTTCAGTGTATAGGAATAGGGTAGTATCTCCTCTAAATAATTTGTGAGCCTTCTAATGGTACTCACTGTGTTCTGTGGTTGAGAAGCAACCAGAAATCAGAGGAGCATGATGTGTGTAGATAGGCCAGGCACGTTTGTATATAATTAGTAAACACAGTTATTTGGGTACCAATTGTGCCTCTGTTATTTCTTCATATTGTTCTTGTTGTGTAAAGAGCAAAAGACAGAACACTCAGACAATTTTGTCTGGTTAAAGACATCAGGATCTGGCTTTAGGATCCTTCAGGATGAAATCTCTATGTAAATGTGAGATATAACTAGCTTGTAAAAAAGCTCTTTGGCTCCTGTTTAGATATAATTAATTTCAATTTAGATTATCTTTTGCAAATAATAAGATTAGTTAAACTGTTCATCTAAGCATCTGTATACAGTTCCCAGCAGTCAGCTTCTTTCACACTGTGTAAATTTGCCAAGCAGAAATCTGTATTCCTGATGCCAGGGAAGCACATACTAGTTTTACATTCAACTGGGTTTCAGTTTGGGATTTTCTTAATAAATATATTTCCTCCACAAATAAAGTGTGGGTTAAGACTAAAATCCTGTCTTCAAACATGAACTAAGATCTTCTGAATAATGCAATTCATTTTATTTGCTGATAGAGAAGGAAACTTTTTTTATAATTCTGCAAGTGTCACAATTGATACTAATTTGAAAACTGACACTTCTTTCAGCCATACAATCCAAATCAACATACATTTATTAAATAAATAGAAGTCCCAGTCATAGACAAGAACCCCACTGTGCTAGGCACTGTACACATACTAAGCCAAAAAGCCGTCCCTGCCACAAAGATTTATACAATTTATGTATCAGATAAGAGACAGTGAATGGTTAGCAGAAGGAAACAATAAGCCTATTGGTGGGCTATAGACACTGCAGGGCAAAAGTCTCTGGAATAATTTTGTGTTTCTCTTTTGAGAAACATGCTTGCAAGAGACTGCTGCACTGCTTCAATTTACTGGATTAGTGAACAAATAACCAAAGGTGGGGTGTGTGTGGGGTGGGGGGGGAGTTTGACTAAAAGGCGAGTCAAACAATATAACCAGGAAGTATCAACTGTGCTTGTGCTACAGCTAGCAAATTCCTGACTCTGTGACTGACTTCCCCCTTAGCCCTGCTTTCAGAGCTCTTGAACACTCTGTCTCTCATCAGCCATAGCTTCAGTAAGATAGAGGAAAAGCAAACTATGGCACCAGAGGTTGCACTGTCCTGCCACATTTTCCCTTTGTTCATGAAGAGTCGCCTGAAGAAAGACTCTGAGCTGAAATAGAGACTTCCTCCATATCTTCAACAAATGCTAACAACAACGTACAATTAAACAAGAATTTAAACTTGCAGCATCCTATGTAGTTTGTGCATAAATAAGACTATAGGTCCTTAAAGATATTATTCTCTTTCTTTGTAAAATCATCCTATGTATATTCAAAATTAAAAGTGATCAGGGTTAGTATATAAAAATATTTCATTCGCTACTGCCTGATAGTGAATAATACTCAATAAATGCATATTTGGCCCAGTATAGTCACTTTTCCAAGACTGTAACATCCCAAATCATTTGTACTTGTTTATTAACGTGAGGGACCATGGAATGTTTGCTGGTCAATATGATACATATTTTGCTCCCATAATTCAGTGACTGCTTGGTTTTCTATCTAATTTATTTTTGGTTGTGTTAGGAAACAGACCTAGCAAATAGGATCATGGAGGTAGATCTCCCTTTAGTCTCCACAGTTTAAGTATCCGATCTCCAAAGTTAGCCAGTTTGAGAATAAAGCCTCTATACACATAACCCCTCCAGCATAGTAGTGAGCATTCTGCAATGAGGGCTTGGTCTTGCAAGGTAATGTGTACTCTGACTTGATCCACTAAAGTATTTAAGCATGTGCTTAACTTTAAAGATGTAAGTAATTCCATTGACTCACTGTTATGTAAAGTTATGCACACGTGTAAGTCTTTGTAGTATCAGGATCTTAAACTGGAGAAAACCAGGGCTCCCAAACATTTGGGGACCAAAATTATTGATCTCTTTAACTAGGTTCTTTTACCTCCAGTGATGTAAGTGTTTATTGAATCAATGAGCTTCTTAAAATAATTATTAGGCAATTTTGATAATGAGGTTGGTGGTACAATTTATGACATTAATTAATAACTGTTATTAAGATCTTTCCATCCTTCAAGATCTCTTTATGTTTTTTCAAGAATAAATACATTTATTAAAGTAAAAGGAATTACATGATTTAGGAATACAGATCCCTAATTTGCTTTAATAAAGTTTGGATAATAAATGAAACGGCCCTGCAGCCCGAGCCCCGTGAGCCTGAGTCACCTAGCATGGGCCAGCTGAGGATGTAGACATACCCATAATTTCTTGGCCATTTTACTCTTTGCAGTTGGTCTCAACCACAAATGCATAAGTCTGTCATGGTATCTCACCATACCTCTCTATTATCCTGCAATCTTAGAAGTCAAAGATTAGAAAGAAATATGAGGACATGCTGTTGTGTTTTGCTGTTCTCTGATTTTCATACCCTGTATAATCTCTTGTCGATCTGATTCAGAAGGCAAAAGAGTCCAATGCATCAACAAATAAAGGTGAGAGGGGGCACATCTGTCTTATCTGTCTTTTAAGAACAAAAGGGGAAGATCATCGTTGTCCTCGGTTTTATACAAAAGCTTAATCCATCAAATAAAATGTTCTGGAAATCCTAGTCTGAGTAGTGTTTGAAATAAGTGCTTCTATTCAACATGATCAAGAGACCTTCTTAGCATCCAACAAGATTGCTAATTGTGGTTGAACCTTCAACTGAACTGAGTGAAGTGCACTAAACATGCCATCCTCCTGACATTATGTGTTCATTGACAGCCTCCACTGAGTGCAATCTGATCCCTGTACATCTAAACACAAAGACACTATTTTAGCCATTCTTTTGAATCAGAGTTTAGATGGGAGATGGGCCTATGTCTGCTTCAAATGTTAAATAGTCTTCTTTCTTAGGGTCTCACAGTGATTTTGGCTTCATATATTGACTCAGCAATATTGACTTTATTTGTTGACAATAAAGTTAGATCATAATAAAAAACTATGGTGGAAGAGAAGGCCTTTTCCACATTTTTCGAAAGCAAATTAATAAGGTCTCCATATGGGATTATCAAAGGATTATAAGTACTAGGTCCCCAAAATTTCAGTGGAATTTGGGCACTGAACTCTCTCAGGCTCCTTTGAAAATACCAGTCTCACTGCTTTGCTACTATTCCATGATTTAACAGCCAATAAAAGTTCAACTAGCATGGTGTTTTCCTTAACCGAGCTCTCTTGGGGGACAAAGTAGCCAAACTGAGACTAGATCAAAGAGACCTCATTACAGAGTCAGGGTTTTCTTTTTTATTTTTGTTGTTCTAAGTGACATTGGTATGGATGGGATTGCAGAATTATGACCGAATACATTTGGGGCTATGCATGTGTCCACTGGGCATGTTAATTTGGGTAACACTATCTTGAGATAGTTATTTTTTCCTCTAGGAGCCATGCTGGGCCCCTATCCCTTTAATTTGCCATCTTATAGTAGAAACAGCACATCACGTGGATTGTAGTTTCCATTTCATTACCCTCATATGGTCATTCTCCCTGAGATTTTGATAATTTCCTACTGATATTTTTTAATCTAAACAGTGCTCATACAGTCTTTCAAGCTGCATGATTTTTTAAAAGATGCATTAGCTAGGAATCCTCAGGCTTTTATGCTGATCTGATGTTATGGAGGTAGCTTTTCCCTCAACACTGCCTTGTCTACATTGAACAACACAGGATAAATCATAAAGCATAAAGGATAAAGCACCACTGGGGGAATCCTACTGTACTGTATTGTACTGTACTGAATTCCCATATGGCCAGTTAAGCCAGCAGTACAACTTCTTTGTTCCAGCCCCCTTTGTTTAAGCAAACAATACAATCCCTTTGTTCTAGTGGGGCTTAATAGGGAGCTCCACAATTCTATTGCTCCTCCCTCCTGGTGACCTGTTGGCCATTTCTACGTGCAAAAATTGCATTGCTTAAACTATATCTGTATAGTTAAAATGGTATAAGCCCCCCCCCTAGTTTGAACACATTTCTACCAATAAAAATATGCATACATAGTATAGTTTATTCCTAAATTGGGGGGGGGGGGAGCTATACCATTATAAGGCATTTTTATATCAGTGTAATTGCGTCCACGCTAGAGGTTGTACCGGTATAATCATTTTGTTTAAAAAAAATCACACCCCTAACCAAAATATTTGTACCAGTACAAAATCTAGGTGTAGACCAGGATTTAAATACTTTTGTATAATGATGATGCTTAGGGGTAATGTAAGATAATACAGTTATTACAGTCTTACTCAGGTATTATGATGATATATTTAAAGTCTTGTGTCCACTTTCTTCCCTAGAGGATCTGCCAGTGTAGAAGCATCCTCCAGTGGTGTAGAGCTGGCATTCTGAATCCCACACTGGGTTGAGAGGGGATGTGGCCAGTCATTCCTGTGCCCTGCTGATCCTGAACTGCTGGATCAGCCTGCTAGGGCTGTTGACAGCTGATGCAATTTAGAACAGCTTTCAGGATTACCAGACCAACACAATAATACACATAATAAATAAATGACAAGCAACCACCTATGCATACCCCCTCATGAGCTGTGTTGTGCACTCAGCCATGGCCAGAGTCTTTATTATATATAGTTGCCTACTAAAGCTTGATGCCAAGAGTCAATGGTTATCAGTCATTCCACTGGTGTGTGCCAGGGGAGGGTTGGGGCATGAGGTGGTGGTAGAAGGGGGCTAGCAACTTAGTAATGTGGCTGCATTACCATCAAAGAAAAATAAAGAGAGAATCAACATAAAATGTTGGTGAACGTTAATCTCACCCTATCCAGGAAGTTGATTAATGTCCCAATTATTTGAACACAGCATGTTTGTTCTAGGGTTCTCCCTCCTGCTGCTGAATAGCTTTCATGAAGGCTTTTAGCTCTTTGGAGGAATTTAAAATCTTCCTTGTTCACTTATGAAGGATAAGGGCTGGAGACTAAAATGCAGGCTCAATATACAGCTTCCGCAGAGTCTTTTCACAGCCATTCCATGCCCTCATTGTCTTTATTGTTTCTCTATTGAGGACTAGATGGATGGCAAAGGATGTTTCAAAGTACCCATCAGTTTCTGTTGTCTTCTGCAGAGCTGCAGAATTTGTCTTTCAGGGTATTTTAGTAGTTTGACAATAGCTCTAAGCTTTTCTAGAATATTAGAACACAAGAACGGCCATACTGGGTCAGACCAGTGGTCCATCTGGGCCAGTATCCTGTCTTCCAACACTGAACAATGCCAGGTGCTTCAGAGGGAATGAACAGAATAGGCGATCATCAAGTGATCCATCCCCTGCCATCCACTCCAAGCTTCTGTTAATCAAAGGCAAGAGATATCCAGAGCATCCCTGAATGTCTTGGCTAATAGCCACTGATGGACCTATCCTCCATGAATTTATCTAATTATTTTTTGAACCCTGTTATAGTTTTGGCCTTCATGACATCCACTGGCAACAGGTTCCACAAGTTGACTGTGCACTGTACGAAGAAGTACCGGTACTTCCTTTTGTTTGTTTTAAACTTGCTGTCTATTAATTTCATCGGGTGACCCCTGGTTTTTATGTTATGTGAAGGAGTAAATAACACTTCCTTATTCACTTTGTCTACACCAGTCACAATTTTATAGACCTCAATCATATATCCTCTTAGTCTTCTGTTTTCCAAGCTGAAAAATCCCAGTCTTTTTAATTTCTCCTCATATGGAAGCTGTTCCATATTCTTAATCAATTTTGTTGCCCTTCTCTGTACTTTTTCCAGAGGTGGAATGCCTTCTGAAATACATTTTTCCTAGATATAGTAAATTAATTCCTTGACATTGCAGGGGCCTCTAGCATTAATGCACCTTGATCCCTCCCGGTGTCTGCCTGTGGCACACAGTAATTTAGTCTTCAGAGGACTATAATACTTTGGTCTGATTCTGGTTTCTAGGCTTGGTGAGGGATTGGATGGGTACTGTTTAGTGGCTTGTGACATCCATGAGGTCAGACTGATTATCATTTCTGGCCTTAAACTCTATGATAGTATTTCTTAAAATGAGAGACTGGAGGTTAAATCTAGAGTGCGTGACTAAATCCAGCCTAGTGTAGGTGAAGGCTGCTCCACTGCTAGGGCTGAAATTTATCATGTGTTTTTGGAGTGATATTTACATCTGGCTGCTGAAGCTACTCCACACTATGAGGTAGTTAAAAACTGTTTCTAACTAGTCTTTCAACTAAAAATAATGTTTCGAGCCTTTCCATAATTTCTTTGAAATCTTACTTTAGTGAACACAGTAATCACTCTTAGGATGCAAGATAATTATTAAGTACTGATGTTTATTTTGATGTTTTCTTTGCAATTATTAGTTTCAAATTATTGGTTCTCCTCTGTGTGCAGTACTCCGAATGAAAGGGAAGGTTCATAGAAATACCTGGGCAATAAAGCACTTGCTTAAGAGGCTGAATAGAAGTTTATTGCAACAGAGTTATTGAAAGAGCTTTTGCCTATAAATTTTCCTAGGGCTCTTTACCTTTCCTGGGGCAAAGATGTTCTTTCTGTTCACAGCTCTTCCAAAAATGAGTTTCTTCAGCCTTCTCTGACTGTCCAACAGTTTAACCAATAAAAGGGAAAAGTGCCCAGTCATATTGTTGTCCCGCACGTACTCTCACTCGCTCCTGTGTCTCATCCCCTCTTTTTTCTTCTTGTTCTCTCTGATTTGTACCAGCTGTCAATGGTACTTTGGAGCTATCCTGGCAGCTGATTGTGAATAGTTCTCTGTGAGTGTTTGATATTGCAGTCACTGTTAGTTGGTTGTCATTGGTGAGACATATCATGCTATCATTTCTCGTGCACCCCATAGGTTGGGAACCCCTGCTGTATATGGACCCTGCAGAGTGTACCCCGATCTATAGATTATGTATTAATTATATTGATTACTTAAGAATTCCCAGTTATCACTTTGAGGGTTTATAGGTTCTTGTCCCAAGATCAGGCCCAGTATTATTTAAATTATTATATAGTTGGGAACCCCAATGTGCACAGCTGCAACACTCACGCTATAGAAACTCTTGTATATTTACAAATAGCTTATTAATACATTTAGCACAGTCACAAACAACCCAACTCAGTAAGGTAGATAGAGATACTACAGAATGTACATTGGTACATCCCTATATTCACACCATCCCTTGCAGAACAACCTGAAATGTTAGCCATCATCTTCCTCATCACTATCCCCTTCCCCCTCATCACCAGTGGCCATCATTCTGGCACCTCCCAAGGACTACATCTCCTTCTCCTACTGCCCCTAGGCTGGGATGCAGCTTTTATAATATGATATGCTAACGCCACTATGTGTGATGCATATTCAGTAGGTTTTTCCCCCTTTTCCTTATTTGTATATCCTCCTTACTAATGTTGGAGTGCCCTTCTTCTTCAATAGGTTAGTATATCAAGGATTTCAACTTATTATTATATGCATCGATTCGTTATGATGGCCCTTGTGTAATTAGGTATCTGCGGATGTATCTGTTATGTACATCAATTCATTGCCATCACATTCTTATGGTTGTATCATGTACCTGAGGTCAGAAATTCTCCTTAAACAATCTATTTTCAGCTCCCCAATACTTGGGGTTTCCGTTGGGCCATTTATCTGTTCAAAGTTTATCTGTTCAGAGTTCGTAGGCCTCAAACCTTATGCTAACTTGCTGAAGCTAATGTCTAACAGCGGAGGTTCTCAACCAGGAGTACGTGTACCCCTGGGGGTATGCAGAGGTCTTCTTGGAGGTATATCAACTCATCTAGATATTTGCCTAGTTTTACAACAGGCTACATAAAAAGCACTAGCAAAGTCAGTACAAACTAAAATTTCATACAATGACTTGTTTATACTGCTCTATATATTATATACTGAAAAGTAAGTACAATATTTATATTCCAATTGATTTATTTATTTATGGTAAAAATGAGAAAGTCAGCAATTTTTCAGTAACAGTGTTCTGTGACACTTTTGTATTTTTATGTCTGATTTTGTAAGCAAGTAGTTTTTAAGTGAGGTGAAACTTGGGGATATGCAAGACAAATCAGACTCCTGAAAGGGGTACAGTAGGCTGGAAAGGTTGAGAACCATTGTCTTACAGGATACAGGCCTGTAGGTTCCTTGCATGACTGCTGATTATAATAAAAGCAGCTAAATATAATGAAGGCAAAGCAGTGAATATAGTAAAGGTAAGCCAGTCCTATGGGCTAAAGAGTCTGGTTGTTAGATCATAGAGCAGGGGTCGGCAACCTCTGGCATGCGGCTCGCCAGGGTAAGCACCCTGGTGGGCCGGGCCAGTTTGTTTACCTGCCGTGTCCACAGGTTCGGCCGATCGCAGCTCCCACTGGCTGCGGTTTGCCGCTCCAGGCCAATGGGGGCGGTGGGAAGCCGCAGCCAGCACATCCCTCGGCCCGCGCTGCTTCCCGCCACCCCCATTGGCCTGGAGCGGTGATCTGCGGCCAGTGGGAGCTGCGATCGACCGAACCTGCGGACGCGGCAGGTAAACAAACTGGCCCGGCCTGCCAGGGTGCTTACCCTGGCGAGCCGCGTGCCAGAGGTTGCCGACCCTTGTCATAGAGTATGTGACTACCACTAAGAGACTTGCCAGGTCTGCAAATTGAAATAACGTCATATGCTGTGTCACTACTGTATGCATTTTGTTACTATTAGGATATTTTAAATATGATAAAGAGAATGAAGTCTTGCTTTCTTATGAGTTACTATTCTGATCTTTAGCTACTAGAAAAAGAACAATACTATAATTAGACCACTGTATTCATGACAACTTGAAGTTAAACTTTTATATTAGGAACACATACTTTAGGCTTTCTTTACATTTAGAATTTTTATTCAGTTCATTGCATCAACATTGCTCAAGGTCAAGCATTCCCTGGCAATTAATGACTGGTTGGAGAAGGTGAGAATTCTGGGTCATTACAGCAAGATGAGACCCGAATCAGCAAGATACTTAATCGTGTATCTAATTTAAGCACGTGTAGTCCCACTGATTACAATGGGTTTGCTCACATGTTTAAAGTTAGGCATGTGCTTAAGTACCTTGCTGAACCAGGGCCAGAGTAGTAGAGGGTGGGGTGAGGGAGACAATAGCATTAATGAATATTTTAAGATATTCATGAACTGTTTGGTCTTATTGTAAACTCAAAAGAGGTTTAACTTCTCAGATTAGTGATGTTTTGTTTTGATCTGCAAAAAAGCAACTTTATCACCTGTGATGATTAAACTGTGCATTGCATGTGCAAACAGCTTTTTTTTTTTTTCTTAAATGCCTCAATTGGTGAGGCAATGTTTCTGTGCTTTAATTAGACAGTAGAAATCTATGAGACTGCCTTCATTTGGCTTTCAGCTGTTTACTTTGTGTCAGTAAAATCCATACACTTTAAAGGAGATCTCAACTATAATTAAAAGTGTTATTGAACTAAACACAATTACCCACGTTTATCTCGTTGCGTAATGCTGCTGGCACCAAAAGCGGAATTCAGACTGGTTTTCTTTTTGGCATTCTTGTTAGGCATTTTTTTAAATGACAATCACTGCTTCCAAGGCTTGAGAAAGCTCTGCAGTCCTGAAGTTCAGATGTTCAATCTAAATGCTGAACAACATAAAACTGTAAAATTGAAGTCATGCATATTTCTTTTCTATTACATCTCAAATTGGAATTTGAGTTAGTGGATTCTTATTTAGCTTTACAAAAAAAAGGGGGGGGGGCACATGACTGGCTTTTTAATATCCCCAAGTGAAGACAAAAGGTGAAGCAGCATTACATGCACGAAGAGTGCAATTCATCCCCACACAGAAGGCCAGTACAAGGTCAATACACCCCTTAAGCCCTATATTTAGGACTGAGGTGGGGGATGGGGAGAATGGGAGGGAAGACTTTCCTTTAATCTCTTTCAGTTATAGTAATCCTTGGTGTGATTAACAATAGGTAAGAGAAATTCAGACGTGGACTAAAAGTGGTCTTCGAAACACACGGTGCCAGATTCTCAAACTAGGTTATGACCCTTTTGCAACACTTAGGTGGCCCAGAAGGGCTAAAATCCAGACACAAATGCCTAGCAAAAAAATATCTCTGATGTAGAGAAACTTTCTGCTAGTGCATTTATGCTGCAATCAGTTTCTGTACCTTCTTCCCTCCCCAAACAGTAGGAGTCATGGCAGAGCTCTATTCCATCCTAAGAATCCTCTAATGATGTAGCATCCATTAAGGACACTGCATGAGTTGCAAAAGTTAGAGCGACCTGGGAACAGCTCTAAGTTGCATTGAGGCTGGGATTGAGAATCAAAGAGCCAGAAGCAGCTACCTGAGCCTCTCTCCCACACCAAGTGTGACTCTTGCATAGGAAAAAAATCAAGTCCATAAAATGGGCATTTTTATGCCTAAATGCTAATATAATCTTCAATTATAGGATTCAGACATTGTTAAGATGATCATGTTTGAAAATATGGTCTGATTTTCACAGGTGTTAATCACTTGCAACTCCCATTGACTTGAATGGTAGCTCCAGGTTCTCAGCACCTCTGACAACCAAACCATTGGTTGCTTATCTTCAGAAATAACAATTCAAGAAGCTTAAAAAGGGGTTTGTCATTCAGGGACCATGGGTTTTCTAAAAGAATTTTTAAGTGTAACAGAAATGTCATTGAAAAATGTATTATTTGGATTTGTCTTGCAACAAGATAGAGTGCCTGCTTTAAATTTTAGCCATAACTCAGAAAAGATTATCATGATGATTTAAAAACAAGCAAGAGTGCAGCAACATTCTATGCCAGAACAGAATACAGAAAGCATGATTCAGAAGACAAACCATTTAAAATCAGTTAAAAACCCTAATCTTCCTACAAAAGACTATAAAGTCTATTAATATTGTAGCATGCAATCAAAGCTGTGGGTTTTCATCTGACATAAATGCAACTGTTTCCACAAATATTCTCAAAACTTTTACAGACACTTAATACAACCAAATACAACACTTGTTAAAATTCAGTAAATTGAAATGAAATGTCATCTTTTGGAACCTGATTCTGCCAAAACTTCCACCCAGGCTTACCTTTGCACACTACTGAGTGGTCGCTTTCAAGTCAATTAAACTATAAAACTGTGAAAAGTTCAGCATGTGCATTCATCTTTACAGGATTGGGCACTTTGAGGATATTCAGTAAGTGAAAAATAAGGTTAATCATCTGAAGACAGGGAAGTCTAAAGGGAAGTACAATCTCATTATAACAGTGTTAAGATTCAGGAAATAGTGGGAGGGAAAACAAGAAAAGAGGAATCTAATTGTTTTTTCTCTAGAAGTTGCTTCCCAAGGGCAAAATGAGAGCGAGCAAGCGAGAAAGAGATTGCACATGCACTAGGGAGATATGTTCTCTCGGTATATAAAAATGCAGCTTTGTTATTCTTTTATTTTCTCATCATTCAATCACTTCAACTCTTACAGTAAATGTAAATTACAGTAATGAACATTATTTGCATCAGTCTAAGCCAAGCACAAGCAATGTGTTTGAATGCTCTCTAGCATATTAAATTTAGGAATGAAACTCCCTACTTTGATATATGGAGAGCTATACTTCCCTAAGGAAGACATTTTTTGCATCAGGGCATCTATCATATTTAGAATACATATCCTAGGTTTTCATAGTGGTAATTTAGGGTGGCTTTTCATAAGTTTTCTTTCTTCCCCAGCATTCCATCATTACTTATTGCATTAGAAACTATGTTTTACTATGTTACTGTGCACTTCACACATTTTTTTCTTTGCTCTGTTAATCCAAGGTGGAGATTCAGTCTAAGCCTGTTGGGGGATTGTGAATTCATTGCACTAATTGAAGTGTTGATTAAAAACTTCTTGCTGGAAAATGAAGGCTCATTTGAGGCATGCCACACAATTTGGGTCTGTCTGGGGACCAAAAGCCTCATTAAAAGGGATCTGTATTAGCTATGCCTTGTGGGGGTGGGGTGGGGTAATCAAAAGACAAGGAGAATAAAAATGATCAAATCTTACACTGACTCTAGAAACTTGAAGGCATACCATATAATCATAGTTCATAACTCTGATAAAATAAAGTAACGAGACTCAGATATTAAATAACAGAATTCTTTGGAAACTTTCAGATAAACTTTAAGTTTCACAATGTTAGCTAAAATTCCTAACATGTAAGAATTCAGGTGAGGTATCCACAGTGGATCTTTCAGTTT
Source organism: Terrapene triunguis (assembly GCF_002925995.2). NCBI lineage: Eukaryota > Metazoa > Chordata > Testudines > Emydidae > Terrapene > Terrapene triunguis. The sequence goes on from NW_020664530.1 coordinate 13,790,089, forward strand.
CTGCTTTTCCTCTCTCTCTTTGCTTATGTATTGCCATCATCTCATTCCCCTCTGCAAATAAGGCTTTGCTCGCCAACCTGAGGCCTGATCATCCTCCAGGTTGGGGTGCACTGAAGTGATTGGGGGTTGCACTGACCTAACTGAGGTCTGTGTAAAGATCTCATGAAGGTCAGCAAAACCAGAGGGGGTGGGGTGGAGTAGGATTATGGAAAGGTAATGCAAGGAGGTCAAAGATGAGAAGAAATGGAACAAGGGAGAATAGACAACGACATGAATGGAGAGTAATGGGATGGACAACACCGTCCAAATAGGAAAGTGGCAAATAGCGACATGAAAGGACATGTTGCTTTTCAAATAAACTGGAGGTGAGAGACAGATAAAAGGAGAAGAACGTGATACATGAGATACAAAAGTAAAATAGCATGCATGTGGATACAGTGATTCATATATCCCAAGGCCAGAAGGGACTATTGAGATCATGTGTCTGCTCTCTTGTATAAACAAGGCCACAAAATTTCTCCAAAGTAATTCCTTTTGAACTAGAGCGTATCTTTATTTTAAAATTGCCAGTGATAGAGAATCTACCTCAACCCTTGGAAAACTGTTCCAATGGTTATTTACCCTCACTATTAAATATATGTCTTATTATCAGTCTGAATTTTTCTAGCTTCAACTTCCAGCCATAGGATCTTGTTATACTTTTGTCTGCTAGACCAAGGAGCCCATTTTCAAACATTACCCATCTAGTAGTTAGAGACTGTGACCTAGTTTCCCACTTAACCTTCTCCTTGTTCAGCTAAATAGATTGAGTTCCTTGCATCTATCACTATTTGCCAATCCTTTAATCATTTTCATGGCTCTTCTCTGAACCTCTCCAGTTTATCAATGTCCTTCTTTAATTGTGGGCACCAGAACTGGACACAGTATTCCAGCCGTGGTCGGACCGGTGCCAAATACTGATGTAAAACAACTTCTCTACTCCTACTTGAGACTCCCCTTTTTATGCATCCAAGGACTGATTAGCCCTTTTAGCCATAGCACTGCCCTGGGAGCTAATGTTCAGCTGATTATCTGCCATGACCCCCCAAATCTTTTTCAGAGTCACTGCTTCCCAGGATAGAGCCCCCTCCCCACTCTTGTAAGGCCTACATTATTTGTGTTTAGATGTATACGTTTAATTTTTGCCATATTAAAATGCATATTGGTTGATTACACCTAGTTTACCAAGAGATCCAGATCGCTGTCTCAGTGGCCTGTCCACTTCATTATTTACCACTCCAATATTTGTGCCAGATGGAAAAAGAAAGAAACAAATAAAAGCAGAGAAAACAGTTACACAGGTTTTTAATTATTTAATTTCATAAGATTCATAGATTAAGGTCAGAAGGGACCATTAGGATCGTCTAGTTTGATTTCCTACATAACACAGGCCATAGAACCTTACCCGGTAATTTCTGCATTAGGCCAATAACTCCTCTTTAATATATTTTTTCTACTTGAATGTATTAATTTTTCCTGGCAGATGTCCTAAGTCTCTGTGCACTTGCAGGGAGGGATAAAAGGATAGATATTTTGAGTGTATTTAATACAGTCACAAACTCTGGATTCTACAGTTAAGTAACTGAAGGAAAATACAAACTCATAATCTACCCACTCCAACCAATTAGTCACAAAGCCCCGTGACTTGTGTAGAAAAGCTAATTGAAAACATTTTCAAATGTTGACAGCTATACACAGGTATACACAAGAATAAACAGCAGAGAGCAATAAAAAAAAATCACCCAATCAGGTTATAGAATTTGAGATTGTAGGCTGCTTTCCAATGGCGTATCACTGCTTCCCTATTTCTCCCAGTTCTAACCTCCCTCACTAGTTAGTTCTCCCAAAATTCTAAGAATGGTCCATATAAGCTGCATGCCCTTCATTGTGGCAGGAATCATATTGTTGATGGTGTTGTCATTAGGGTAGGGATCCCTTACACTTGCTCAGTTGTTCAGACTAATATTCCTGACTAAGTGCCGATGCAGTCACTTAAATTTTTTGTTCTTGTTATATTTTCCATGTAGAGAGGCAAGTCTTGGACACGTGTGTATATTTGAGGGTACATTTTCCCTACCTGTCACCCCCTTTCTTTGGAAATCTATAGGTGTCAGTGCAGATATGTTTTGGACAGGCTGTGGAAATCCCAATTTGGAGCCAGGATGTGTCAGGAGAAGCTATATTTCTACATTAACTATCCTGAAGATTTCTTGGGAGATTACAACCCAGTAGACCAGTTAGGAGACACTGCGTTGTATAATTTATGTTGGTATTAGTAACGATTAAACCTTTTAATTCTGTATATTTGATTCATTTATATGTTAAAGATTCTATAAAATAGTTATGATATTAACAAAGAGTATGTTTGAATTCTAAGGCTCAGAACACTCGTTCTTAACCTGTAAGTAACCCTATTGGGGAATTTTATGCATTAGGCTATATCTAATAATCCTCGGCACCTCCATGTTTATAGAATTCCAGATATTCTTTGAAACCATTCACATATATATATAATGCTTATATAAGCATATATAAACCTGGAAGACTGATGAGTAATGATTGTGACAGCAGATGTTTCCTATGGGAGAATCAATAGGGAAGAATTATTATGGGGTAGGGGAAGACCCACTGAGTGATATTATCTTGAAGAAAGTTGGTCCTCTGCGCTGTAAATAATTATGCCTTCACACATCAATCTGGTAAACTAAGAATGTGACAATATTAAAGAAAATCCCATCAGAACATAAGAAATGACATCAGAACATATTGCTCTCGGAGGGTGTTTTTGTTAATTAGAGGTCTTTTTGTCTAAAAACCCTATAGAATGACAGAAGTTTTGGAACTTAGTTGAGGGATGAAACTGTATCCCACCAGTTACAGTGAAGAAGAGACATAGAATCAGTTCTTGACCTTACGTCAAGGGTGGTAATGTATTTATTCTTTCTATATTTTGTATAATACTATACTAATCTGATTGATAATCTTTGATTAAATAATTTCAGTTGAGTTTGCTATTCGACAACTTTGTTATTAACTTCCAACATGCAACATTGGCATTAACAATATTCACATACTATTCTAGTATTTTGTTTGCAATATTATGGTTCCTTGACCTTCATTCATCACAGAATGGCATTTCCATATAAAACTAATGTTATAGGGGTGGGAGAGATAATTAATGTTATCTTACATCCCGGTCTCTGCTTTTGCTCATTGCAGCTATGTGTAGCTTTTTATTTTCATGGCAAAGTGTACTGTTGTAAATGCTTTTAGACACTCCACACACAGGATGCTATATACATTAAATGATTGATTGAATAATAACGTCTTTATCAGGGATTGCTTTATTTTGCCTGCTAAACTTCTGGCCAAGTTCAGGTTTACATATAGGTCATGTGTAACATAATGTACTCAAGTGATCTATACAATGGTTCCTTGCACAAATGTACTCATCCTGTCATGGATTGTTTTATAAGTGGTAACGTATCAGAAAAAAAAATAACCTGTCAGATAATATCCATGTTCAAATTTTCTCTTCCCACATCCACTTTATTTCACATTATTTCCCACACTTGTTGGGAATCATAAGGGTTTTTTTGCCTTCCAAAGTTTTCTAACAGTAATAATTCAAAATACCACTGCATTCTACAGGCAGTTGCAAAAGTGCAGCAATTCTGAGCACATATCTGATTTTTAATTCTCCTAGTTCTAGGCTTATATAACATTCATCAAAACGTCTAGCTTCATGAACAGCTATGATTGTTTGTTTGTTTTAGAATTTCTTAATGTCTTTTCTAGACTCTATTTTGCACTCATTGACCACATGGGGAAAAATCCCAGTACCTGTATTCCTGAATAATTTGTTACGTTAAATTTAATTTGGAGTCCTCCAGCTGCGTCTTCCTGCACACTGGACCCTACATGCATCCTCCTTTATCATTTATTTGCATTACAGTAGCATCGAGATTTGGATCCTCATTGTTCTGGGTGCTGTAGAAACAGAAATAAAAATAGTCACTGCCCCAAAGAGATTAGAATCTAAGGCCTGGTCTACACTGGGGGGGGGGGTGTCGATGTAAGATACACAACTTCAGCTACGGGAATACCGTAGCTGAAGTTGACATATCTTATTCCAACTTACCTCCTGTCCTCATGGCGCGGAATCGACGGCCGCAGCTCCCCCGTCAACTCTGCTACCACCGCTCGCTCCGGTGGAGTTCCGGAGTCGACGGGGAGCGCGTTCGGGGATCGATATATTGCATCTTAAAGAGACGCGATATATCAATTCCCAGTAAATCGATCGCTACCTGTCGATATGGCGGGTAGTCTGGACCTACCCTAAGAATACTTCTACACAGCAAAACAAACAAACAAAAACATTATACAAACCCACCCATGGCAGCAAATCTCAGAGCCCAGGTCAAGTGAATCAGGTTTGCAGGACTCACACTACATTGCTAAAAACAGCAGTGTAGACGTTTTTGCTCAGGCTGGAACCTGGCTTTGAGGCCCTCCCCCTGCTCTTGGTTTCAGAGCCAAGGCTCTAGCCCCAGCAGCAATGTGTAAATTGTTGTTTTTAGCATCACAGCATGAGCCATGTGAGCTTGAGCAGGGCCGGCTCCAGGCACCAGTGAAGGAAGCAGGTGCTTGGGGCGGCCAATGGAAAGGGGTGGCACGTCAGGGTCTTTGGTGGCAATTTGGCGGCGGGTCCCTCAGTCCCTCTCGCCGAATTGCTGCCGAAGAATGAAGCGGCACGGTTGAGCTGCCACCGATCGCGGCTTTATCTTTTTTTCCCCTTTTTTTTTCACTTCACTGCTTGGGGCGGCAAAAAAGCTGGAGCCGGCCCTGAGCTTGAGCCAGTTGACCCAGGCTCTGAGACATGCTGATGTGGTTGTGTTTTGTTTTGTTTTGTGTGCAGTGTAGCTCTACCTCAAATAGACAGGATAAAACCCAGAAATACACAGACTAAAAGATAATAGCCAAGCAGTATACATGGAACATAGCAAAAATATAGTGCATATTATATTTCCCTCCCCAACCCTCCCTTTTATATTAAATTTCACCCAAACAGCCCCTCACGCTCTTCTCTGTCCACATTTCACAGCCCATATCAGTTGTCCTCTGTTCACCACAGCCAGGCCACAAAAAGAGCTTCAGATTAATTTTGAGGCAGGGAGAAAGTAGAAATTGCTCCGCAGTGTTTAAAAAGGGTTGCAACCAGCTCTTCTCTTAACTGCCTGTGGAGACTCAGACAGCTCCCAGCAGGTTCTCCTCAGGGAGGGAAGGGATGGCTGATGTGGCCAGCTCCTGAAATCTCGGACAGTGGCTTTCAGGTGTTTTCTCTAAGCCTGTTCGAAAGTTCAATGAAGTCAAGGGAAGAATTCCCTAATTGGGCTTGGATCAACCCCTCTAATCCCCTTATATTACTACTATCAACCAAATGGAGTAAATCTAAACCTGACAAATTCAGAGCATCTGCTATCTTAAGTACTACTTTATCAGTGATACAAAGCTTCATAAACCTGTTCTCTGGCATCGATTGGTTAGCCAGTGATGTGTTTGACTACTCAGGACAGCTGATGTGTGGCTGGTGTGAATAATCACCCTCTGCCCTTTCACTGATCTGGTGTCAGATTTTCATAGCATCTGAATTCTTCCATAATGTTATCTTTGCAGATAGAAAAAAGATGCCATCATGTGCAGGCAAATAAAAGGCTGTAGAAATAATGGGCCATATCCTTAGGTGGTGTAAATCACCATAGATCTTTGAAGTCAATGAAGTCATACTCATTTATGCTCTCTGAGGAACTGGCTCTATTCATTATAGCCACAAAGATATACCCTCTAGACTGTGACAGAGAAACAATATTATCAAAAGGGTAAAATGTCATCTAAGTTTTCCAGGGCAGGAAGTGTGCCTTTCTTTTTGTTTGTACAGAGCTTAGCACACTTTGGGTGCTACTGTGATAGGAAAAACAACCTGTTTACACTAGGAAATTGAAAATAGTTTTCAGCAATGGCTCCCCCAAATCCGTTTTGAGAAAAGACAAAGTGCCAATATACCAGATAAAACTTAAAGCCCCCCAGCTCCTGGAGCCAGTTTGATACGTGAGAATATCAGCATTTATTTATTTATTTTAAATAAGTTTCTAGCACTCATGGTTTGTAAAAAAAAAAAAAAAAAAGGCCTAAAATCATGAACTGAGTGTAGCCTAAAGGTATGAAAACCAGAAGACTAAAAAGAATCCCAAGTTTCTTTTAAATCTTATGATCTGCAAAACAATCTCATTTTCTTTCGGGGCCTGACTCATGAGTTTTGAATACTGCCTGCAACAGTCTTGAAAATGATTTTGTCTCACCGACACTAATCATATTCACGACAGATTCGGGCAACTTTTGCTAAAGTTTGCTATTGTAGGTCTTTATGTATAATGAAAAGACACTTCAAATGGACTAATAAGCTGTATTAACAGTATTTACCTGTCTATTAAGGCTCATGTTTTTGCTGAAGGAATCTATATAGTGTTGCCATATATCTTCATGTTTATCTTTTTGATCTTGTAATTTGTAAGGATAGTGGTTAATGACTTTATCCATTCCTTTCAAGTTGTGGGAAGGAGGATTATCCTATTAGAGATTCATTTTAATTTTGCTGTAGTTAAATGTATACCTCCCTTCAAGGCCCCTTTACACTGCTTGCTTTATTGTAAATGTGAACTAGGCCCATGCTGTACACCACTGTAATCCTCCCGCACTGCCTGGACAGATACTTGCAATAAATCATCTGTCTCTGTTTGTGTAGATGGCTAATTCACCCTGAAAGTCAAAGGTTGCTCATTCCCCTCATAGAATTGTTTCCAACGGATGATAGTCTTAGTGTATTGGACCTCCACATTCGATGGACACAACCTATGACTAGAACTTATTCCCTTGACCAGCCACTCCCACATAGTCGCATCATCTCTGGCTAGATGTTGATATCCTTGCACTCCAAAGAGATGTTAGACACTGCCTCCTCTTCCTTTGTTACCTATAGATATGGAGAAGGATTTCCTCAGCATTTCAGACTTTCAGCAAGGGATATTCCCCCCTAGTATGGGCAGGGACCATGTGGGTCTGCCTACAATGGTTTGTGGTTGCCCTTTTGGTGTCAAATCTTCACCCCAAAATGGGAAGCCCAGTACAATGACAAGCTCCTTCTGATGGGGAAACAAACAAGAGAAAGGTAGGAAGAAAGGACCATGAGTCAAGTGCCAAATAGGTTCTACAGACTTATTATCCCAGAGATCACGACAAAATTGGTCTGCCTGGAGGCTGAGCTCCTGATTATTTTAAGTGTCTTCTTACCTCTACTGAGAAGAGAGAAACAAAATGGAGTCGTGTAGCATCACTGCTAAGTAAGAGGAAGTCTAGATTGCTTTCTCGAAAATACTATGATGATCTGAAAATTAAAGTTGACATTTCTCAGAGCATGGCTCTTGGGAGCTTGCTGAATTTTCCTAAACAAAGGCATTTAAATGCAGTACAGTAAATCATGAAGTGTCTGGACTGGAGCTGAGTGCACAGTTCATATGAAATCATTTATTAGATTAATTTAGCCTCTGAGAGCAAACTGCAATTACCTGAAATATATTCATGTTTCAAAATTATTTAATGACCCTTTTCAGAAGTTTTGCTTTTAATTCTGTAGATTGACTTCAAACGGTTCTTTGTGACCAGATGATATTTGCTATTCAAAACATGTTACTTAGTTGTGATTAGATAATGAGTTAATGCACAGATTTGTTTTCCATCAACACTAGGGCACACATGACTTTCCAATGTGCTTTTAATGAGTATTTGTAACAGTACAACCTGCTTGTTTAATGTTTGTGGGAAATGATCACAAAAAAGGAACAAACATGGGTGAAGTCAACACATTCACAAATTCCAACAATTATTCATTTCCACTATCCACTCAGCTCTTTTACAATCTCCACAGTGTGGTAACCCAGTCCACAGACGAGCCTTTTAGGTATTATGGCCTATTGTGACAAAGTTGCCCTGTACCCTGCCCCCCTACTGGCTGTATGTGACATTGCAACAGTTGTGCCATAGTTTCTTTACCTTGGTTTGGCTGTTGGCATGACCTGGCCCTCCAACCAAACCAGGAAACAGAGTCTAAACCTTTATAAGGCCTTAAACACCGTCATTTAAAGTCCAACAAAAATATGAAAACAACTGAATCTTCAGCCCAGCTGGGCGCATCTGATAGCTGCCTTCTTTGCAGGCTAGCCTCTGATTCAAACCAGCCTAACACGAGCCCAAGTTCCTGGGTTTCACTCCTGCTGCCATATTCGCCCTCTACCCAGGAGTAGACACATCTGTCCCTGATTGCCCCCTGTCTCTCCAGTCAAGCTTCTGGGCCAAGACTCAGCCTCCCAGGCTTCTCTCAGCTCAACAGATAGAGAGCTCCCAGCTACCTATCACCAGGGTCTCCTCCCTTGCCCTTCCTTTGGCAGTCCTTAACTCCTTCCTTTATGAAGACCCAGCCCCTCCCTGGCTGGGTTGGATCACTAGTTATACCTAACATCCCTCCAGGTGCAATATGACTTGTCTGCCACCTGTGTGGGCTATACATCCCATCACACCATCCCTCTCATCTCAAAAGCCACCATCACCACCTTTCTAAAGCACTCATCCACACTATATCTAGGCACCATTTACAAGGATTAGTAAAAAATAACTGCTATCCAACTCGACATGCATTCTCTGTCTCTCTTTAGGATATATCTTGTTCCTGTAAAAGGAATATTAGGTGCTGCATTGGGGAGGAAAATGAGAAGATGCTGGGTGAGTCTTCTTTATCTGTGGATGGTCTGCTGACAGAGACATGTCCTTCTTTGTGCTCTGAAGGTGAAAAAATCTAATGTAGCCAGTTATCCAGTGGTAGAGAGGTTCACAGCTAAGTACCTTCTATGAATACTATTTCCTCTCTTTGTAGCTTTCACAGCATTTGTCTACCAGGCACTATTCTTCACACCACTGCAAAAAAAGTCAGTCAGTTCTCTGCCTGGATTATAAATAATTTACTGTGATATTTCAAGAACTTTCTCTGTAAACACAAACGATTCTCCATATCCACAAGACTCCACAGATATACAAGAAACTTTTATACACATTTCTCTTGCTGCTGCACCTTCAAGAACATCAAAAAAAAATTCTTTACTTCATTTGTAGCTTAGTCTGCATATTCTTGGACAGCATGAGAAAAGAAAAAAGACAAGACATGACATGCTGGATAATTATCTGGTAATACTTTTTATTTAACACATTCCCTTTTTCTTCACTCAAAGTTACACAAATATTAAATAAAGACATAACAGTACATGCACAGTAAAATGCAAACACCTACTAATTGCAGGATCACTAAGGTAATATGATCTCAAAAATATTTCATATCCCTGTTATCTAGAAAATCCAGGGTGTTTAGGAAAGCTGAGTTGCATAAATAAGGAGAAGTAATTAAGACTAATAGAAAGTAATTCTAGGTCAAATATTTTTACTCTTTAAAAAAAAAAAAAAAAAAACACAAAACAAACACACACACGGCATTGCAAAAAAATTAAGTATAGGTGTATCTCTGGCTGTCTATGGTAAAGGTACTGGGGGGAAAAACACTGAAACAAAAAACCCTGTACATGAAATCTTGTCCCCATTGAAATCAATGGCAGTTTTGCCATTGATCTGGATGGGTCAGGATTTCAACCTATGGTTTTAGACACGTTTGGTCAACTGGACTTTTTTAAAAGAAAAATTCCCCTTCCCTTGACTGAGCTCGAAAGCTTTTAATGCAGTGGGCAGGCTGAGCGGAGTGAATTTGGGTTGGGTGTAGAACATGAGGGAGTGAGGCTAGGTTGAGGAAGTAAAAAAATAAAATAGGGAAATAAAGTTCGGAACTTTTGACAAGTTGCAGAGATGTAATTTGGTTTTCTATCATCTGTCTTTTCTATTAAGCATGGTAAGCTCTTCTGTTCAGGTGTTCTCTTTTTTCTGGGTCTCTATAGTATGCCTAGCACAATGGGGCCCTGATCCTCATTGCGGCCAACAAATACATTGAAAATAGTAACATACAACTATGACTTTTGAAAGATAAATGTGATTCGTAAACACCTTTATCCAACTTGTGAATTCTCTAGTTCCAGAACATGCACCATGATTATTACTTTTTTATTATTTATATTGTGGTAGTACCTCAAGTCCCCATTGTACAAACATGCAAGATGTAGACATGACCTATGCCCTGAGCATCTTATGAGCCAATTTAAGACATGATGGGAACAAGTGAGTGCAACAAACAAACAAACAAAACAAAGCAAAACAAAAGAGGGGAGGGAGAACAAGAGTATAAACATAAATAAACGGCCTAAAGCCTATGCGTAGGCTTTGGTCAATTTTACGGTAATAGGATTTTTAAAAATCATAAATTTCATGATTTCAGCCTATTTAAATCTGAAATTTCACAGTGTAGGGGCCCTGATCCAAAAAGGAGTCGTGGGGGGGGGGAGAGTCGCAAGGTTATTGTCCGGGGGGTTACAGTACTGCTACCCTTACTCTGAGCTACTGCAGGTGGTGACACTGCCTTCAGAGCTGGACAGCTGGAGAGAGGCAGCTGCTGGCTGGGAGCCCAAGTCTGAAGGCAGAGTTGCCGCCAGCAGCAGCACAGAAGTAAGGATGGCATGGTATGGTATTGTCACCCTTAATTCTGCGCTGCTGCCTGCAGAGCTGGGCTCTCAGTCAGCAGCCACCACTCTCCAGCTGCCCAGCTCTGAAGGCAGCAGTGCAGAAGTAAGGGTGCCAATACCACAACCCCCCTAAAATAACCTTGCGACGCACCCCCCGGAACTCCCTTTTGGGTCAGGACCCCCAATTTGAGAAATGCTGGTCTCCACCATGAAATTTGTATAGTATAGGGTAAAAGCACACAAAAGACCAGATTTCATGGTCCTTGACATGTTTTTCGTGGCTGTGAACTTGGTAGGGCCCTACCTATGAGAGAAGGGAGTAGTTGAGTGAGCTCTCTGATGGCATCTGCTGGAGAGCTAGGGCAGTTGAATGTACCTCATTTAAATATCAACTGTGTTCTCTGCTGTCATCACTGGAGAGAAAAGGGAGTCAACTGAGTGAGGCAGTAACTCATTTACATATCAACTGTAGGTAGTTTGGGGACACTGGGATATAATTTAACTAAGGTTTGTATTTGGGGCCCATATTTTTGAGATTACTCTGTTGGGAACCCACTTGAGCAAAGCCTGGACTATGAGTGCGTATAGGGTCACCCTGATGAAACTGATGTTGCTGAGGTGGGGAAAGAGGCCCTGGAGAGCATTAGAGAAGACAGAGTACATGTTTCTGGTTTGTTCTTTGGAGTATCTCTCTGGGCTGTAGATATTCTGATGGGTTCCTAAGGCCACTGATTCTCTTGTATCTGAACGAGCTGAGCTAAGAGCTGTAATTGCCTTACATGAGCAGAACTCACTAGAGGTTCCAGTTGCCTAACCAGTGCCAAGCAGAAGTCAGCACAAAAGCAGCAATTTGATTCACCCACAGCACATTCATTCCAGCACACTGGGCAACAGAGTGAGAGCAGTTGTGTACACTACAGTGAGGAGCAGAGGAATACATAGGAACAGTCTATGTCAGCCTAGTGACTTTGGCAGAGCCATAACCAGGGTGGGGTGAGCAGGGTAGCCACCCAAGGTGCAAAGCCACAGGGGTGGAAAAGTGGGGTGGAGAAATGCCAAGAAAAACTCCACAGGGGGGGCGCAAATATGCTTGCTTGCCCTGGGTGATAACATGCCTAGTTACAACTCCGGACTCTACTGTTCTAGCTGCTGAAATTAATATACCTGGAGACCAAGTAGAGCCTCAGAACTGCTTACAAAACAGGGATACTGATTTTCCTGGGTTCTTGGAACCACAAACTAAGTGAGGAAGTTGGGGACCCATGAACTGAGTGGGAGGCAGAACAAACTGCAGCAGCCATTCAGGGTCCAGTTGTTTGGAACTGTGACTTATTCACCCTGAGTTAAATTGTGGAGAAAGGTGGTAAATTGTAAATATTTACCCCAGTTCAACCTGGCCTCTCCCTTGTCTCCTCTACACTCCGCCCCAATAAAGTTTGTTCGTTCAAACCTCAGTGCTCGTGAGTGGGTACAGATTTGCCTAGCAAAGGCCCCCCGGAGTGGTTATAGGTTTCCAGATTACTGGGTGGGGGCTTGAGCCAAAACAACTAAAATTGTAAAGACTAGTAGTGTCTACTCAATAGTTTTGAATAATTTAAAACAAATATTTTTCAGAATTTAAATATGGGTGTAGAGTTGGATTGAGGCAAGGGAGCAGGAAGGGATGAACTGACAAAAGCATGAGGAAAAGGAAGGAAGGGGAAGAGAGTGGAGCTGGGCGGAGAGGTTACCATAATGAAGAGGGAAGGGAGACTGGAGCAAGCATCCAAACAGCAACCAGAAAAGAATGTTCAGTTTCCACAAGAGATAAACTTCACTAGTCAGAAAAACAGGATTAGTACATGTACCGCAGGTGACAAGACTTAACCAAAACAGCTCAAAATGTGAAAAAAGGAGTGAAAATTTCAAGCCAACGTGTTCTCATCCTAATATGTTTTCATCATATTTTTCAGTGACAAGTTCTATTTTTTAAACTCTTCATTTTGTGAACTTGTTATCAACCTTGAAAGTAACCATTTTTATTTTAAAAGTTATAGCAATTTCACCACGTTCTAAAATATAAATATATAATTTTCAACCCTTCTCTCAAGAAAGACCTCCGTCTTGGTGTTCCTCCTTTTTTGAAAACTTTTGGCTATTCGTGGGTATAACTGCATGTTACAAAGCAGAGATTTGGGTTTATCACAAATAAACATACAATTATTGCACAGCTGGAATGTTTCTACAATAAAATTTTACTGTTTCTCAGTATTCCAAAGCCTCTAAAGTCTGCAACTTGGAATCCAATCCCACTCCCCCACCCCCACCCTGACTGGCAATTGCACCTCCAGCAGTTATCCTAAAGCAGTTTATATGCATATGCATCTCAGTTTCATTACAATCCCCCAAACTGCCTACAGCATGTAAGTTATCATCTTATATTAGAAGTAGTATTGCTCCCTCACTTCTCCAGGAAGATTATCTTAATTTGAAATTCTTCAACATATAAAGATAAAGCCTGGCAGGGCAAACCAAGTAAGTGGATCTATGCCTCAGAGACACATGCAATACCTAGCAAATAAAACACTGATTACTGTATAAACTAAAGAGCTACGCATCTTATTATTTACCATGTCCTTTTTTTTGTTTCCAACTTTTTGCTTTAAAAAATTCAGTCAGGAATAATTAGTTCAAAATAACCCCGCTGTGCATCTAGACAGACCGACTAAATTTGTAGAAAATGGTTTTAAAAAATGGCTTATACTGTGCTCTAAATGTAATTACTAATCTAAAGACATTGTTCTTTGCATGACCCTGCTTTTGAGAATTGACTAGAACTGGTAGATCTCTATGGAGATAGTAAACAGACATCAATTTAAAAATTATTCACCATCACAAATATTAACTGTCTTGAAACTGAAACTAAATATAATCGGTGAAATTACTGGCCCCATTGAAATCAATGGGAAATTTGCCATTGATTTTAAACAGGCCAGGATTTCACCCAATGAGTCCTGATCAAATTATGTACAAATGTTTTTGCTGTTGCTTTAAGTTTCATAGTGAATAGAAATCATATTGGAAAGCGTTTGTTTTATATAACTTTCATATGCATCATTGTTAAAAAGTTCCTTTGATTGAATTCTGTGGACCTGATCCAAAACCCATTGATCTAAATACAAAGACACGCAATTGACTTCAGCTCAGGCCCTATAACTGCCTTTGGAGCATGGAGAGGAGATGATTTTGTTGAGCTGCACTGTCAGACTCTGACTGCACATGGGTAAGTGCAGTGAGTCCACTGAAGTCAATGATATTACATCTGTACAAAACTACTGCAGGGGAGGGCAGAATCAGGCACACCATTTCCGAGCTAAGACAAATCTCTGTATAGTTTTGTTTAGAATTGGTCTCACAACATTAAGTTGTGAACAAAGAGATTGACTGAGGGGCTGAAGCAATTTCACTGCACAGGGTAAAAATAAATTGAATAAAAGGAAGGTAAAAACACATGGAAATGTGAAATTACTTTCTAACTTCCAAATGAGCTCCTGAGTTTGCAAAGGATTCTCAATAAGACCCTTTGGACAACAAGGTCGTTTACTTTTTATCTAAAGGTTTTTTTGGTTAATATCGTATCATGGTTGTTCTCCTTCCCTTTTAAAGTCCCTGAGCTTCTTTGAATTAGGTGACCCATTGTGTCTTTGATCCTAACTAACTAATTCGCAATTATAGATATGCTGTATTAATTCAGGATATTTAATTTTTTTAAAAACAAACAAAGATGTACCAGTTATAAAAGAGGAGCATTTTTGTTATTGAGTACTAATTAGCAGCATTTTTTTTTAAATTGCTCATTCTATAAAAAAAATCAGAAACTAAATGCAAGTGGTTTTGTTGCAGACTTGCATATTTGTAAAACATTTTCCAATAGTAGATGTGGGAAGCCAATCTATAGATAAATATTTAAAAATATTAAAATGTATTTCATTAAACAAAATATTCTTTTCCTAATTAGTACTTTTCTGTTTAATTGGCCACATTTGCACTTGGAATACTGTTGGCATAAAGTGAAACTTTTGAAACACACGCTAGGCACAGGCTTTAAGAGCGCTTTTAATGAGTTATATTGAGGATTCTCATACTCTTTGGTATCAGTTTCAACTTCTTTTGAAGTGCTGAACTTTAATGAATAATTATGAAGTGTCCTGGAAATGTGGGTGTTATAAATCAGCATAGTAAAGTTTGCATTATGGAATGTGTTGCAAATTAGATAAAAAGCACTTGAATTTAAGGAGAAAAATAGAACCATTAACTCAGCAATATCCTATGTCAAACGCCAACCAAAAGACAGAAATTTCATATGATGAATTCTCACCCCCCAAAAAAACAAATTTTGCTGCACCAACTGCTTCGGTGCAGTACAATCTAGAGCACTGGAGGAAAGAGTAGGGATGTGGGTGGTACTAGAATCCAGAAAGCAAAGCTAATAATATTTTATTAGAACTGTGTCTCTGATTGATTTCACTTGTATTTTCCTTTCAGATAACAAATTGCTGTCCTGTGTCCCAGTTGATAGTTTGTATGTAACCACTTCATCTAACACAATTCCAAAAAGCCATGTACTCTTGAAAAGTTGCCCATAAAATGATTTTCACTGCCAAATTCTTCCAGTTTTAATCCAGTAAACGTTTGCACTGACTGGCAATCATTCCATGTGTATGTTTTTCTATGGCCTATGTAAAATATGTGGTTGTCTCTGACCTGTTCCAGTATTTTTTTTTTTAAAAAGCATGTGTTAGAAGCTGAATGAGAAAAGTACCAATGTCCAGAAACTTCTCTGCCATCACGGAGGGACTTGGTCCATGCTAATAGTCTTAAGAGAATAGTATGAAAATAATGGGAGGGCAGAATACTGTAGGATTTTGTAGCTATTTATCCTCACACCACCACAGCTGGCACAAAGAATTATAATAGAAGTGGTTTACATACAAGTTTTTCTGAAAATGTTTATTTTTTGCAAAGATGACTTTTTTAAAGTCAATTTCAATTATTTTTTCTACCTTTGAAAATTTTGACCAGCTTGGCTGAAATACCTGAAAATAATGTGATGAATATTTTCAATTTTCTCTTTTT
This sequence comes from Terrapene triunguis, assembly GCF_002925995.2. NCBI lineage: Eukaryota > Metazoa > Chordata > Testudines > Emydidae > Terrapene > Terrapene triunguis. The sequence goes on from NW_020664530.1 coordinate 13,805,967, forward strand.
TCTCTATCAAAAGTAGAATTAAGAAAAAAATCATCGACAGCTAAAATTAAGAAAATTTACACCTGCTCTAGTTTACAGGGTCTGAGCTAAAGTTCACTGAAGTCAATAGAAAGACTCCCATAGACCCTAACCCTAACCCATAATCAGAAGTAATGAGTACTTAACAACAAACAAAACAAAAACAACAAAGGCCATCTCTGCATCAAAAGAGACCAAATGGCTTCCCAGAGACACAAAGGGAATAAAAATGAAGCAAGTGCCTACCATGCATTAGAGTGTCTGCTCACAATAAATGTACTTTGCTCAGATTTAACTAATAGCAGTAAAAGATAATCCTGATAAGCCTTATCAGCTGAACCAGATTTTAGACAGTGAGAAAGCCCCATTGTTAACAGGATTTGTTAAAATCATGCAATGTTGTAGAGGCTATGGGATTCACCAAATTGTGTAAAATCCCCTGCCCAACTCCACTACTGGGGCCAGGAGCTTTGTCTCCTTTAAGAAAGGAAATAGCAGGAATAGGCTAATTCACTCAATCTTGGAATCCAGAATGTAGTCAGTGCAGGTTCATTTCCTTAAAGTAGAATGAAGTGTTTTCTGAGCCCCTGATTGGTGTGTGTGCATATATAGATATAATATTTACAAAATGCTCTAAAATTGCATTGAACAGAGTTTATTACCCATATACACACATTAATTTTTGCTGATATAGTTACGGAGCAACAGATCATTCGTAAGCCTGGGACAAAGTCTTTCTGCTTTATTTCTCTGAGTGTAGTTTTCCTGAATTCATAAAAGACAGCCTAACTCTGCTCACAGAGGATCTAATGCTTCCCTGGTTGTTTCATGGGTCACTTTATTGTCATTTTTACAATTCTTCGAGACTCTTGCTTGTCATCCCTTGATTTGTCACTCTAATTCTAGACGCTTAAATCTGAGTCTCTTCACTTGGCTGAAGAACCTAACAACAACCCTCCAATAATGCCTTTGCAGTTTTCCAAAGAGAACTGGACTGCTATTCTTAAAGGGATTAATATCCTTTGAAGACTTTAAATTGTTGTAAATATACTTCAGAAGCTGAAAGTGAGAAGAATCTGTCTCCTGGGCTTTCTCTCCCACTCATGAGGGGCTTGGTCCATTACAACAGTAAGTCGTGTAAAATGACACATTACTGATACTTTCTGACAGCACGGTTGAGATAAGAAAAAGTCAGTTGGGGAATGTGCACTATAGTATGTAAAAAAAGTGAAATGGGATTATTGAGGGTATAATAATCTCCACATCAAGCAAAGAAAGGTTTGCTGCCAATCTACTCATCAGACTCGGATATCCTTCTGCAAGGGGGTAATTGATACAGATGAGTCTCTAGGATACAATTACAATCCACATCCAAAATGACATGTTTCCCAAAGTGAGAAAATAAAATCTCAGAACAGAGAGGACCCTGCTTCCCCTCAAAATTTATATTAACACCCCTGCCACTCTGGAATTTGGATTATCTGAATTAAGTGGATAAATGGTACATGAGATTAATAATTCTTCTCCATATAACATTCACCTTGCTAAAATTCTGACTTCCCATCATTAAAAGATAATGATGAAGAGCCATGGTATAATGTATTGCTTAATTAATATGATTGTTCATTTGGTATTTTAATACATCTAGTTCTTATCACTATCATTTCTCTTGTCTTGTTTGAAATTCCTTACTCCTGCCCCCAACACATATGATTATGTTGTATTTCCCCTTTTAACTATCTTGAAACAATGGCCCAGATTTATCACTGATGTAAGTAAGTTACCAGAGAAGTAAATGTGGTCCATTGTGTTTGAGAGAAAGCCCTAGCTGTTTTCATTTCATTTGTTGTATGGTTTCTTAGCAAATTTGACCAAAATTCATTGTTAGATTACAGTACACAAAATGTGTATGCAGCCCTTCAAACTTAAAATTCTTCCTCTCCTGAAGAAGTTTTCCTGCCTTTGACAGTGAATTCCACAGAATAATACAGGTTCCTGAAAGACAATTGGGATTTCAAAGTTCCAGGTTGGTTCAATTGGGAGCTGGATCTGTTACAATTTTTTTTTAAATTTGAGCTACACTATTAATTATATCAAACCTGAAAAACAAAAACGGTTTAATTGCTTATTATTGAACTGGGCCTACATTTTTTTAAAGCAATATGTGCTTTTGGGTGCCTTAGTTTTGGGATGCGCCAAATTGAACAATATTAGTTGTAGCATAACTTTCACAAAATGCTGAGCACCTATTCATTGAAAAATGGGTCCTTTTATAGGGTCTCAAATTTACACATGCAAAAACGGAGGTACTAATAATTATTAGTCATTTTGAAAAAATAGTTTTCAATCTATTTGTCTAGCCATCTCTGTAGCCTTGTAGATTCATGCCATAATGGAAATGTTGCAATTCAACTGATAGGCTAGAAAACATCATTGATAAGTCTTCCACAAAAGATATTGCCCTAAGCACATACAGGAGAGTGGCACAGCATGATATAAAAATATCCTCGCCAGCTACTACAAATGTAGTGTACAACCTAATTTGTGTATTAACTGAAGAAAAGTTGTTAATGTTGTAATGTCTTCCAGCTAAGTAATCAGACCATGATAAAAGTGTAGTGAACATGCTGACGCCTGAATGTGGAAATTAAGGTTTGTGGCTTCTAGGCAACTGGAATACACCCAAGATGAAAGTTTGCTTGGTGTTCTGTTTTTCGTCGAATATACCCAAACATCTAGTGTTTATCTGCATCACTTCACCATCTGTCTCCCCGTTTTTATTTGGAGCATTTATTGTTTTCACAGTTTATGTATGTAAATTGCATAACACATTGATAATTAGGGATGGGAGCATAAAAATTTTTTGTAAAGCTTAGATACCAAGTACACACAAGTAACTGGGTAGCTTAGTACCAGAAAGTATCATTAATGATGCTTTCTCGCGCGCACACACTGAGTTGCAATTGTTTTCCATTGAAAAGACTGGGAGAAGGATATACTCTTAGATAAAGGTGAGTAAATAATTGAATTTTTTGGTTCAGTCACTGCACTGAAAAAAATCAGACAAAAAGACCTGTTAGTTTCAAACCTAAACTTATTTTTGGAGAGGTCTGCCAACAAAAACAAAAATTCATGTTTGGGTAGAACAAAAAATGTTTAGACTATCAATTTGAATTGACACTTTTTAAACAAAACATTGATGTGAATCAACTGTTTTGAAATTTTTGTTTTCAGATTCTTTGGGCCAAAACTGTTTGCTGAATTTGACCTAAATTCACCCATAACACTGCTCTACAGCCAAAATGCTTCTGAAATAAATGTAGTCAAACTTTACTAATTCTGGATCACTGAGAACGAAAATGCTTAAAATTGTTGATTGGCTCTAGTTTTCAAGATATGCTATTGGGTCAGTATATATGACCCTTGACTTGGTAATGGCGGAGGATAAGTGAGTTATAAAGGGAAGGGATCTCAATTTAAACCAGAAATGACTAAAATACATCTTTGACTGGATCTATGAATAAATCTATGACTGGGTTTGGACAGTACTTGCTTTTTAGGCAAAACAATGAATGATGCAATCTGAAGCTGGTATTGCGTCATACATGATATGAATTGCATCATGTTATTCCTAGAAGTCATGGATAATGCAATCATAACGAAGCTTACATCACTCTGCTGAACAAATTGCCCTATATCAGCTCTAGAAATCATACAGTGTCGTGCTCTCTTATTTGTCAGTGTTTGATTTTGCAAAGGGACACATTTCTGTTTAGCCAAAGTGAGCAGAGATGCCTCGTACTTGTGTGAACAGTGCAGATAACTTCTGCTAGGTTTGTGGTGAAGTGACTTTTGCATCACAAAAGCGCAGTATAACCACTATGGTTAAGAAAGCCTATCACCTTTATTTTGGCTGCAAAATTGGAGATCAGGACAAGAGGTGGGCCCCACACATATGCTGGAACACTTGTGCAACAAATCTTGGCCAGTGGTTGAACAGGAAAAGGAAATCTATGCCTTTTGCAGTGCCAATGATTTGGAGAGAGCCAACAGATCATACCAGCAATTGTTACTTCTGCATGGTGCCTCCAGTTGGGAAAGGGGTGTCAAAGAAGAAAAAGTGGACTGTGCATTATCCAAACATTCCATCAGCTATACGCCCAGTACCCCATGGAGAAGGACTGCCGGTTCCTGATGCACCAGAATCATTCTCACTTGAGTCAGACGAGGAAGAGGAAGAGGATGAAACTTCTGGTCCTGAACCATCAATGTCACAGGACCCACATTTTCTCCCATCCTCCTCCTCTGAACCATACCTCATAACACAAGCTGAACTGAATGATCTTGTCAGGGATTTGGAACCACCCAAGAGTAAGGCAGAGCTGTTGGGCTCCAGACTACAGAAGTGGAATCTCCTGGCAGGTGATGTTAGGATTTCCATGTTCCGTGACCGTCAAAAGGATCTTGTCCCATTCTTCTTCATGGAAGGTGATCTTGTAGCCTGCAACAACATCGATGGTGTGATGGCAGCCCTCAACATCGTTCACGATCCAGATGAGTGGAGACTGTTCATTGATTCATCGAAGACGAGTCTTAAAGCTGTTTTACTGCATAATGGCAATGTTTTGCCATCAATTCCAGTTGGTCATGCAGTCCATATGAAGGAAACCTAGGACAACATGAAACAACTTTTGAGGTGCATAAACTATGACCAACATCAGTGGCAGCTTTGTGGCGATTTGAAGGTTGTTGCTCTCTTGCTTGGTCTGCAGACTGGATACACAAAGTACTGCTGTTTTCTCTGCGAATGGGATAGTCATGCAAGAGATTCCCACTACATCAAGAAAGATTGGCCACTCCGACAGTCATTGGAGCCTGGGAGGAAAAGTGTTCAGCATCCACCACTTGTTGAATCAAGGAAGATTTTGTTACCACCCTTACACATCAAGCTGGGTCTGATGAAGAACTTTGTCAAGGCCATTGACAAAACACAAGCAGCTTTCAAGTACCTTCGTGGAAAATTTCCAAGGTTAAGTGAAGCTAAGATAAAGGAAGGTGTCTTTGTTGGTCCTCAGATTCGTGAACTTCTTCGAGATGATGCATCTGACCATGCACTTTGTGGCAAGGAAAAGACGGCATGGAAAGCCTTCCAGTTAGTGGCAATAAATTTTCTCGGAAACAACAAGGCAGACAACTACAGGTTGTTGGTGGAAAACCTCCTCAAGGCATACAAAAGCCTTGGTTGCAACATGTCACTAAAGATACATTTTTTGCACGCTTATCTAGATTTTTTTCCACCGAACTGCGGAGCAGTGAGCGACGAGCACGGCGAGCAATTTCACCAGGACATTGCAACACTGGAGAAATGCTATCAGGGCAAATGGAGCCCATCAATGCTTGCAGACTATTGTTGGACAGTGACAAGAGATGCTCCATTTAATGAATACAAGAAACAAGCCAAGAAGCACCGAGTAGACACTGAATAGGACTAAACTATGTACAGAATAGTTTTTTGCCTTTTGTTTCATAATAAATTTTATTTATATAACCCTTTTGCTGATTTTGAAAGTGTTACATAAACAGGACAGGTGAAATATTATCATGTAAAGCAACCATAAACACATGAAAAGACCTAGGTTTACAATTTATGATTAAAACTCTACTATCTACACAATATACATAGACATAAAATGTAAAAACTTAAATATCTTAGAAACAGTAGCCAATCAGTTGTTTTAATTGTCATATTTGAATTCAGCACATCAAAATACATAATAAATAGCACATTTTATCTCTGAAGCAAACGACTTCTCAAAAATTGTAGACCAGTGTAATTTTGGTGCTCTCCTAGATGCATTTTTCAGCAAGTTTACTAGTGGTGAGTCATGCCTCTGTTGGTCTGGCTGCGGTCCCTTCAGAGCTGCTCAGCCTGGTCGCCCCTGATAAGTGGCTACCTTGCCTAGCACTGTGACTCAGCTTGTCCCTGCACTAAGGGAGTCAGAGCCCCACAAAGGGAGCTCAACTTGCCTCTGCTGATCCAGTTGTGGTGTCCTCTCTGCTCCCTGCTGGTCTGGATGGTAAGTTTGTTTCACTTTGCTGCTGGTGGTCACAGTGATCCTCAGCAGACATCAGCTCTCCTGCAGGTACAGTCAGGCCTCTGTGGAGTCAGCTCTGCTACCTGAACTGGTCAAGCCTCATCCATAGATTTCTCCTCATGGTGCAAGATCTCCATGTGCAAGAACCGAGAGCAAAACAGGACCCTTAGACAGCGTCCCTGATCCTTGGGAATAGAGCTTCTATGTCAGAGCCCAAGCTTCATTACCCAACCCTAGTTCACATCTTGAAGTCGCATAGTGATCCCCTCATGCAGGACATATTTAGTTCAGTTCCAATGCCCTTTTGTTAGGCAATAAGGATAACTGTTTATCACATATGCACTTAAACCTTAAGTGTACACTTTAATCAAAACAACAAAAATTTAGATGGTGCAAATTAAGCTGACCAGAGCTGGCTTTTCTCCTTCTCCCCAACAGAAATCTCTTTCCCTCCAAACCTTTTTAGCTATTGTGCTGACAATACATAATCAGGAAAAGTACAGATCAAACTCTCACATTGCCTAACTTTGGAAATGTGTTCCAGAGAATTATATTAACTATTATTAAATCATTATTCTGTCTTATTTAAATAAATTGTCTTCTTATTAAAATATTAAACTAAATGGTGACTACAAGAAGAGACTTCTACTCAGCTGATCTGCTTTCTATGCATAGTTAGTCATATCTGCTTATTTTAGCAACAAAAATGTCTTATACACTACTTTGAACTCCTTTCAGTATTTCCAAATGAGTGGGAGCGTGAATTGGATTCTCTTCTGGCTCATGTATTAGCAAAATTATTTATTAAATCCCCTCTGTAGACTCTTCACTGTTGGTGTTAGGTTAGCTAAAAATATCCCAAGCTTGAATTCAAATTTCAGGTTGAGTTTGCAGAGCTAGGTTTTCATTATTTATTTTCACTTGTAAATTAGACATATTGCATCTGGAACCCTAAATTACCATTTTAACCAACATTTAAAAAAGAACAACAGTTTAAACAGAGTTCTAAGTTCAATCTCCTACACAGCTCACCAGTGCTCACTCACGTGGAGATACCTTCATAAAGCCAGTATATTTCTGCATCTTCATTTTTTAAAAAGTGATTAGATGGTGTGACAAAGTTCCTCCTCTATCTTGGTGGGTCCTGCACTTATTGGCGGATTTTCTTGCCTCAGAGATTCACCATGTGGGTTGGGAAACAGCCCAGAGACCTTCCCCTCTGGAAGAACCCACAGTCCAGGTCAATTGGGAGGTTTGGGGGGAACCCGGGCCCGCCCTCTACTCCAGATTCCAGCCCCGGGCCCTGTGGACTGCAGCTGTCTATAGTGCTTCCTGTAACAGCTGCATGACAGCTACAACTCCCTGGGCTACTTCCCTATGGCCACCTCCAAACACCTTCCTTATTCTCACCACAGGACTTTCCTCCTGGTGTCTGATAATGCTTGTGCTCCTCAGTCCTCCAGCAGCACTCACTCTCAGCTCCTTGCACCTCTTGCTCCCAGCTCCTCACACTCACACCACAAACTGAAGTGAGCTCCTTTTTAAAACCCAGGTGCCCTGATTAGCCTGCCTTAATTGATTCTAGCAGCTTCTTCTTAATTGGCTCCAGGTGTCCTAATTAGCCTGCCTGCCTTAACTGGTTCTAGCAGGTTCCTGATTACTCTAGTGCAGCCCCTGCTCTGGTCACTCAGGGAACAGAAACCCTGTGTGACCTGGGATGAATAGATCACTCTCCTGTAGCCCTCTGGCCTGGAGGAAGGGAGGTAGGGGGCTGCTCCTCCTCTTTCTCTGCTACCTGCTTGCTGGCTGGCTGCTAGACCCACCCACACCCTTGGTTGCTGCTGCTCCAGCTACAGCCCCTTGGGGGGGGCCTGCTGGCCCACTCCCCAGAGGAGGGGAGGGAGAGACCCCAGCCATTGCTCCTGCTGCTGGGGTTGCCACCTCCACCTGAGAAGGGTCCTTCTTGCTGGCCACCAGACTGCTGCCTGGAGCTGCTGTGTTTGCTGCTGGGGAGCTGCTGGAGCCCTGAGGAGGAGAAGAGGACCATCTGCCAGTGGGGGAGCGCGTAGGAATTCTACAGACCACTGTGGAGGGGGCCCTCCCGGACTGAGTAACTTTTGAACTGTGCTCTTGTTGTGGGGAACTAGACTGTGTTTGTGGGGACACAGGGGGTGTGGCGTGGAGCCTGCCCCCTGGTCCATCTGTGTCCCGTCCCCCCCCACCGATCCCCACCACCACCATCATTGTTGCCCCCTCCACCACCCCCACTGGCTACTTACCATCTACCTTGAGCTCCTGCCTCTGGGATTTCAGCTGCTCACCGAGGCTTGTTACTCCCTGTTGCCACCATTAGGCCTGATACAGCAGCCAGCTTCCAAAGACTTTCTTTTTTTTACAAGCGCACGTGGGTGCACGTGCCCTGCCCCCCCCTTTTGAACTAAGCCCCCAGCTTTGCCCCTGCTGCCTACCCATTTGCCCCTTGCTGCCTTTTGCCCCTCCCCCTTGTCCCAGCCCCTCGCTAGCTCCAGTTTGTTTGCCTGCCCCGCCCTTTTCCTCTGCAGCCTTTGTTTGTTTGACCCACCCCAGCCTCTGAAGCTAGCCCCATGGTTCCTCTGGCCCACTCCCCGCCTGGTTGCTCCCTTCCCCCTGTGGTCCCCTTGCCCTGATTAGCCCCTCCCCTCGTGCACCCATGTCCCCTCCTATGTGCTTGTGCCCCTCCCCGTTTTAGTTTGACCCTGTTTCACTGCACCCCCCAATGCTGTTATATCCTCCCTTCCCTGGTACAACTAGAGGAGCCGGAAACCTTCCCTGAGTCGGTGACTGACCCCTAGCCCTTGATAGCCCCCCCATCCACCCCTCCCTTTTTTTTGGCGCCCTCCTCCCCTGCCTGCAGCCTAGCGGGGAGGAGTGGTAGACCTGCTTCCCTCTTCCCTACCCCCCCTCCAGTGTTTGCTCTCCCCCTGTCCTCATTATGGCGGGGGTCGAGGAGAGTGGGACCCCTCGGGCAGACCCTGCTGCCCCTCCTCCACCCGCCCCACCATCGTCCCCCCTAGCCTCTACCTCAACCGCTGCTGCCGAGCCACCTGCTACCACCCCTGCTGAAGCGCCGGCAGCGGTGGGTAATGAGGTGACCTCCGCTGCTGCCACGTCCCTCGCCCCCTCTGACTCTGGGAGAGTCCTCCCAGCCGGCAGGAAGGGCCAGGGCACAAAGAAGGGTAAAGACCCCGCTAAAAAAGCCAGACCCTCCATGGCAGGGGGTGCCCCCACTGCCGCGGCCCCACAACCGGCCGCGGCGTCCCTCCCTGCTGTTCCCTCCACCAGCTCTGTGGGAGTCCCTCCCCCAGCCCCCAGGGCATATGCCCAGGTGGTGGCAGCCCCCCTGCCTGCCGCTACGTCATCTCCCCCATCCACCACCTCTGCTACCATCTATAGCGGCCGGGGCCCCTTCCCCACCTTGACCAGGAAGCACGGTGTCCGTTGCCTCCTGGTACCCGCCTCGCCCCACGTAGAGACCTACGTGCGGGCGTTGTCGAGGGTGGTGGGTCCCACGGCCATTGTGGCGGCCTCCAAGATGTACGGAAAGGTCGTCTTCTTCCTAGCATCGGAGGCCGCCGCCCAGGAGGCAGTGGAGAAGGGCCTGGCGGTGGGGGGCGTGTACATCCCCCTGGAGCCGCTAGAAGACCTGGGCGCCCGACTGGTCCTGACTTCTGTCCCTCCTTTCCTTCCAAATGCCGCCTTGTTACCTGCCCTCTCTACCTTGGGGAGGCCGATCTCTGTGGTCAGCCCTCTCCCATTGGGCTGCAAAGACCCCGCCCTCCATCATGTCCTTTCTTTCCGCCGGCAGGTACAGTTACAACTGCCGCCGGCGGCACGTGATGGTGAGGCACTCGAGGGGTCCTTCTTGGTCCCCTACCAGGGGGCCCGCTACCGGGTGCATTATTCAACGGGGGAGGCCCGGTGCTACCTCTGCCGGGCGATGGGACACGTCCGGAGGGACTGCCCCTTGGCCTGGCACGGAGGGACCCCCGGGACCCCCGAGCCCCAGCAGGGCGCCGGCCTCGTCATCGCTGGTGTCCCTAGCTGCCCGGCGCCCGAAGCCGCCCCTCCTCCTTTACGGCCCACCAATGCTCCCACTCGGGCACAAGGGATTTCTCCCCCAGTGCGCCTAGACGAGCAGGAGGGCCCCGCCTCTGCCACCTGCGATGTGGCGGGGCCTGTGGAGGAGGGTGAGGTAGGGATATCGCCGGGCATAGAAGAGGGCATGCCCCAGGGAGAATCCTCCCTCCTACATGCTATCCCACCATTGCCTCCCCGAGTCCCTAAGCCTTCGCTCTTGCTCCCTGACCCGACTCCTGTTAGCCAGCCCCCGGATGATGCCATGGAGGGCTGGTCCTTAGTACAGGGGAAGCGGGGCAAGCGGAAGGCTCGAGCTCTGCTCCTTCCATCTGATGCGGTAGCCCCCTAGAAGACCAGGAAGGGGGGCACCGATGCTGAACCTTCCGCTTTGCCCCCGGGTGGGTTTTGTCCACCGTTGCCAGCTGGGGAAGACGTGGCAGCATCGGAGGATAGCACTGCCTCTCCTCCGGAGTCCCTTCCTATGGAAGCCCCTGATGGAGCCCCTCTTGCCCCCTTACAATCTAAAGCCCCTGCAAGCACCAAGGCGAGTGTCGCTTCGGGTGCAGGCGGGGAGAGCCCTGGGGTGGTGGAAGGTGATCTCCCTTCCATTTATGAGGAGATCGAGGCCCTGGGTCTGACCCCGGTTACCCAGGGGGAGGACGACCCTCTGCCAGTGGGCCTCGATCTGAGCGACCTCACCTTGGCCGCCCTTTCCCCATGTTCCGTCCCCTTACCCATTGCTTCCGCTCCCGCCTCCGAGGAGCCCCTGGACTCTTCCACCAACCCGGCCGCAGATGGCACCCCACTAGCGGTCGCCGAGCCTCTTGAGGCGACGGCCAGTGCCATGCAACCGGGACCCGAGTCACCAGGGGACTCCCTCATGGCTGAGGGGCAGCTGACCTCCTTCCCGGATGGGGGCCCCATCGTTGCTTCTCCACCTACGGATGCCATGGCCTTACCATCTGCCTTGGAGCACGAGCCTGGCATCGCGGAGGGCCCACCTCCCTCCCCGCAAATCCCTGAGCCCATTTGCGGGGTGTTACCCCCCCCCCCACCCAGTGGCCTGGCTGCTGGGACCCCCGATCCCAATATCGCCCCTTCCCCTGTCACTATTCCTGATTCCAGCCCTACCCTTGACACCGACCCTGTCCCTGTCCCCTCCACTTCCCGTGATGCTTTTGCCGCCCCTGGGGCTGTCTCCTTCCTTATCCCAGAGGATGACCCCCAAGGAGCAGCCTTTCTTTTTCCCTGTCCCGACCCACCAGGGGCTGCTAGTTTCCCTCCGCCGCCCCCCAGTGAGCCAGGATCTGAGGCAGGCCACATGGCGTCGGCCCATCGGACGCCACGTCGAGGGTCTGCCCCCTGCTTGCCCATCTCGGTGGGCCACGGGGCTGTGACAGGGGCCCCACTGGGGGAAAGCCATAGATCAGTAACCCCACCCCCCCATACGCTGAGAGAGGAGCTACTGGAGTTCCTTGAGGACGTCCGTGGCTCCCGCAACAAGGTACAGCTTGCACTCCAGCGATGGGGGGATTTTCATCAGATCCTCCGGGCCGCGAGGGCCCTCATGGGGGAGGGTAAGAGGACCGAGAGGCAGGCCGCTGCGGCCTACCAACGGGTCCGCCTCTTCCGTGACTCCTTAATCGCCCACGGGGTAGGTCACGGATTGTTGCGCGGCCCGACGGAGGCCGTGAGCGTCTCTGCCGGCGAGGATCCCCCCCAGCCCTCCTCATGGCACCGATCATCTTTGCAACATTAAACACCTGGGGCTGTAGGATGGGTCTCCGCAGGAGCCAGGTGCTCTCCTTTCTTCAGGGGGGGGGTACTCTGTGATTTTCCTGCAGGAGACCCATACGGATCCGGCCGCTGAAGCTAGCTGGCGGCTGGAATGGGGGGACAGGGTCTATTTTAGCCACCTCACAGTTCATACGGCTGGAGTGGCGACCCTGTTCTCCCCCGACCTACGGCCCGAGGTGCTGGGGGTCGCCGAGGCTGTGCCAGGCCACCTGCTGCACCTCCGGGTCCGCATGGAGGGGCTTGTGGTTAATCTCGTCAACGTTTACGCCCCGACATTGGGCCCGGAGAGGTTGTGTTTTTATCAGCAGGCGTCCGCCTTCCTCGGCACCTTGGATCCTCGCGAGTGCCTGGTCCTGGGCGGGGACTTTAACGCCACCCTTGAGGAACGGGACCGCTCGGGGACCGAGCATCACCAGGCCGCCGCGGATGTCCTCCGGGAGATCGTCGAACATCACTCCCTGGTGGACGTCTGGCGCGACCACCACCTGGATGACGTTTCTACATTCACTTTTGTCCGGGTGGAGGTCCATCGGTCGTACCACTCCCGGTTGGACCGCATCTATATGTCACGCTTCCATCTTTCCCGGGCCCACTCCTCCAGCGTCCGGCCGGCCCCTTTTTCAGATCACCATCTAGCCACCGTGACAGCATCTCTCTGCGCGGAGAGGCCGGGGCAGGCCTATTGGCACTTTAATAACAGCTTGTTGGAGGATGTGGGCTTTGTGGCGTCCTTCCGGGAGTTCAGGCTAGCCTGGCGAGGGCAGCGGCGTGCCTTTCCCTCGGCGTGGCGGTGGTGGGACCAGGGGAAGGTGCGCGCCTGGCTCTTCTGCCGTGACTACACCCGGGGCGCCAGCCGACGGAGGGATGCGACGATAGGGCAGTTGGAACGGGAGGTCTTAGAGCTGGAGAGGCGTCTGGCCGCCAGCCCCGGTGATCCATCCCTCTGCGGAGCGTGCCGGGAGAAGCGGGAAGAGCTCCGGACCCTCGAGGACCATCGGGCCCGAGGTGCCTTTGTTCGATCCCGCATCCGCCTCCTTCGGGAGATGGATCGCGGCTCCCGCTTCTTCTACGCCCTGGAGAAAAAGAGGGGGGCCAAGAAGCACGTCACCTGCCTTCTAGCAGAGGACGGCATCCCCCTCACAGATCCGGCGGAAATGTGCGGGAGGGCGAGGGCCTTCTATGCAGGCCTTTTCTCCCCGGATCCGACCGATCCTAACGCTTGCAGAATGCTCTGGGATGAACTCCCGACGGTCAGCACGGGCGACCGAGACCGGCTGGAGCTACCTCTCACTCTGGCCGAGTTCTCGGAAGCCCTCCGTCGCATGCCCACCAATAAATCTCCGGGCATAGACGGGCTGACCGTGGAGTTCTACCGCGTGTTTTGGGATGTCCTCGGCCCAGACCTTTTCACCGTCTGGGCCGAGTCCTTGCAGGGCGGGGTCCTCCCTCTTTCGTGCAGGCGAGCCATGCTCACCTTATTGCCGAAGAAGGGGGACCTCCGCGATTTACGGAATTGGCGTCCCATCTCGCTCCTCAGCATGGACTATAAAATCGTAGCGAAGGCCATCTCGCTGCGGCTAGGGTCCGTGCTGGCGGACGTGATCCACCCAGACCAGACCTACACCGTCCCGGGCCGCACCATCTTCGACAACTTGTATCTGGTCCGGGACCTCTTGGAACTCGGGTGTAGGGATGGTCTGTCGTTCACCCTCCTGTCCCTGGATCAGGAGAAGGCGTTCGACAGGGTGGACCACGGGTATCTCCAGGGCACTCTGCGAGCGTTTGGCTTCGAGCCCCAGTTTGTGGGTTTTCTCCAGGTGCTGTACGCCTCCGCAGAGTGTTTGGTCAGGCTCAATTGGACCCTGATCGAACCGGTCAGCTTCGGGTGAGGAGTACATCAAGGGTGCCCCCTCTCAGGCCAGCTGTATGCTCTGGCGATCGAGCCCTTCCTCTGTCTCCTCCGTAGGAGGTTGGCAGGGTTGGTGCTGCGGGAGCCGGAGCTGCGGCTGGTCCTGTCAGCGTACACTGACGACGTGCTCCTTGTGGTCCAGGACCCGGGCGACTTGGTGCGGGTGGAGGCTTGCCAGACCATCTATTTGGCGGCCTCCTCCGCCCGGGTCAACTGGGTCAAGAGCTCTGGCCTGGTGGTAGGGGACGGGTGGCAGGTGAGCTCCCTCCCACCCGCGCTTCAGGCCATCCGGTGGAGCGCGGGTCCGCTGCTCTATCTCGGCGTTTACGTTTCTGCCACGCATCCATCTCCGCCGGAGAACTGGCTAGGTTTAGAGGGCAGGGTGTCGGAGCGGCTCCGGAAATGGACAGGACTGCTCCGGTGTCTCTCCCTTCGAGGGAGAGCACTGGTGCTCAATCAACTAGTCCTGTCCATGCTCTGGTACCGGCTCAACACCCTGGTCCCGGCCCCGGGCTTCCTGACCACCCTCCGGACGTTGATTCTGGAGTTCTTTTGGTCAGGACTGCACTGGGTCTCTGCGGGGGTTCTCCATCTACCCCTGGAGGAGGGAGGGCAGGGCCTGAAGTGTCTGCACGCTCAGGTCCACGTCTTCCACCTCCAGGCCCTGCAGAGGCTCCTTTATGGTGCAGGTAGTCCGGCATGGAGCATATTGGCGCACGCCTTCCTGCGCCGCTTCCGAGGGCTCCAATATGACCGGCAGCTCCTTTGTCTCCATCCGAGAGGTCTTCCACCAGGACCTCCTCCGGACCTGGAAACTGTTTTCAGTGACCAGGTCTGTGGCGGCCACCGTGGGGGCAGATCTCCTCGCGGAGCCCCTGCTACACAACCCCCAGCTTCGTGTGCAGGTGGCGGAGTCCCCCATGGTGCGCCAGAGGTTGGTCCTAGCAGAAGTCACCAAAGTCGGAGACCTCCTGGACTACGACCGAGGAGACTGGCTGGATCCCCTGACGCTCGCTCAGCGCATGGGGCTCTCCAGACCTCGTACTCCCCGGCGCGTACTTCAGGAGGTGAGGGCCGCTTTGCCGCCTGATGCTCGGGACTATCTCGACCGGGTCCTGCGAGAGGGCACGCCCCGCCCACCCTCCACTCCGAGCCCTCCAGACTTTTTCATCGGGCCCCTGCCCCGTGGACCCAACCAGCCCCCTCCCCGTCCATTCGCCATGAGCCGGCTGCACCATTTGCAGCCAGTTCTGTTCCGGACCGCGCCAAGGAAACATCTATACACGCTCGTGCTACATGTTCTTCATGTCCTCACCCTCGCGTCCCGCCCCGATACAAAGTGGCGGGACCTTCTGCCACCTCTGGAGGGTGAGGAGCCCCGGTGGGCCAGCCTTTATTCTGCTCTGATCCCGAAGCCCACCGGGGACATCAGTTGGCGGCTCCTTCACGGAGCCATGAGCACGGGCGTGTACTTGGCGCGGTTTACCCCTATCCCATACACCTGCCCCTTTTGCGGCGTGAGGGAGACCCTGGCGCATGTTTACCTAGAGTGCGCCAGGCTGCAGCCCCTATTCCGGCTCCTCACAGATATTTTGTTAAGATTTTGGTTGCACTTTTCTCCACACCTTTTTATTTATGCACTCTCTATCCGTCGCCCCACAAAGTCGCAGGACCTCCTGGTCAACCTCCTTCTGGCCTTAGCGAAACTGGCCATCTATAAAACCAGAGTGAGGAGGTTGGCCGATGGAGTTTCCTGTGACTGTGGGGCGTATTTCAGGTCCTCCGTTCTTTCACGTATCCGGGCAGAGTTCCTCTGGGCGACATCCGCTGGCTCCCTTGACGCCTTCGAGGAGCAGTGGGCGCTGTCCGGGGTTCTCTGCTCGGTGTCTCCATCTAGTTCGCTTCATTTGACCCTTTGACCTCACTCCTGTCCCTGTTCTTTTATTAGTTGTCCCCCATAATTTTTTGGTCTCCAGGTCCTGTGGACCCCCCCTTGGGCTGGGGGGGATCCTTTAGCAGTGGGCGGGCTTTGCCCGCCCACTTCCTGGATCCCAATAGGTCTGGTCACTCAGGGAACAGAAAACTACTCATCCAGTGACCAGTATATTTGCCCTCTACCAGACTCCTGTACCCCACTGGTCTGGGTCTGTCACAATGGAGAAAAAAAGTTACTTTCTCTGTCTGTATTTCAGTTATTATAATAAATGTCAGATCCATTTTCAGCCCTCCCAGCTTCCACGTGATAGACATTTTTTGTTTGACCAGTTCTTCATGTCAAGCTTGCTTGACATTTTTTCCAACCAGCACATCTCTGAGAGGATATATTTCTTGTCAGCCTTTGTAACAGATCTGTGGTGTGTTTTCAGGGACAGAAAGCCAGAACAGTTAGGACTAAATTGTGTTTTGATAGCCTAACTTTTCAGCACATTACAGATTCAAGAATATTTTTTCTTTTGTTTCAGAGTAATGGAAAGCATGTGTATGTGTGTGTATTTCCAAATTATATAGAAAAAAAATATGTACATAGTCTAGTGTATAATTCTGAAAAAGTGACCTCTACTTGTGCAAATATCTGAATGTGTACTCTTTAAGTATTAAAACCTGAATGTAAAAGAGTTGGAAAAATATATATTTGACAAATGTGTGTTGAAGCATAAATTCTGAGTCTAAAGTATGGGCCAAATTTTCAAAGGCTCCTCATTCTGTTCTTCATGGATGCTCATAGGATACCTGTCAGCACAGTTTTCAACACTCACACTTGTGTGTATATTTAGCGTCTAAGATCTGTATTGCATGTATAGGCTATATAAACTGCGTATGCAAAAGCCACAATTTGCAGGTATGCAGGTCTCTGTGCTTGAAAATCATGTGCACAATAGTAGTACATGCAAATACAAATGGAGGCCACTTTGAAGACCTTACTCCTGCATGACATTCTTATAAAAAAAAAAAATAGCACTATGCAAAAATCAGTGTAGCCCTCCTCTATCAACACCAGACTGAGGTTTGATAGAGAAGCTGTTGGAACAAATTGATAATAAGTAATAAGTCTCCAGTAATAAGTCCCCAGGACCACAGGATATTCACCCAAGAGTTATGAAGGAACTCAAATATGAACTGTTAACTGTGGTATGTAACATATCACTTAAATCAGCCTCTGTATCAGATGACTGGAGGATAGCTAGTGTAGCACCGATTTTTTTTAAAAAGTTCCAGAGGTGGTCCTGGCAATTACAGGCTGATAAGCCTAACTTCACTACCAGGCAAATTGGTTGAAACTACAGTAAAAACACAGAATTATCAGACATGGGTGAATATGATATGTTGGGAAAGAGCCAACAAAGCTTTGTGAAGGGAAATCATGCCTCACCAATCTATTAGAATTCTTTGATTGGGCATGTGAACAAGAACAATCCAGTATATATAATGAACCTGGTCTATCAGAAATCCTTTGACAAGATCCAACACCAAAGGCTCATAAGCAAAGTAAGCAGTTATGTAATAAGAGAGAAGGTCCTCTCATGGATCAATAACCAGTTAAAAGACAGAAAGACAGAAGGTAGGAATAAATGGTCATTTTTCAGAATGGAGAAAGGTAAATAGCAGGGGTCCCCAGGGAGTTGTAATGTGACCTTTGTTGTTTAACATATTCATAAATTATTTGGAAAAAGGGGTAAACAGTGAGGTGGGAAAGTTTGCAGACAGTTCAAAAATTACTCAACATAGTTAGGTCCAAAGCTGACTGTGAAAAGTTACAAAGGGATCTCATAAAAGTGGGTGACTGGGCAACAAAACGGTGGATGGCATTCAATGTTGCTAAATGCAAAGTAATGCACATTGGAAAACATAATCCCAACTATACATACAAAATGATGGGATCTAAATTAGCTGTTACCACTCAAGAAAGAACTTGGAGTCGTGGATAGTTCTCTGAAAAGATCCACTCAATGTGCAGAGGCAGTCAATAAAGCTAACGGAATGTTAGGAACCATTAGAAAAGGGCAGTAAATATCATAACGCCACTATATAAATCCATGGTATGCCCACACCTTCAATACTGCATGCAGTCCTGGTTAGCCCCATCTCAAAAATGATATACTGGAATTCGCAAAGGTTCAGAAAAGGGCAACAAAAATAATTAGGGCTATGGAACGGGCTTCCGTATGAGGAGAGATTAATAAGACTGGGACTTTTCAGCTTGGAAAAGAGACGACTAAGGGGGGATATGATTGAGGTACATAAAATCGTGACTGGTGTGGAGAAAGTAGATAAGGAAGTGTTATTTACTCCTTCTCATAACACAAGAACTAGGGGCTACCAAGTGTAATTAATAGGCAGCAGGTTTAAAACAAACAAAAGGAAGTATTTTTTCACACAACGCAGTCAGTCTGTGGAACTCTTTGCCAGAGGATGTTGTGAAGGCCAAGACTATTACAGGGTTCAAAACAGAACTAGATAAGTTCATGGAGGATAGATCCATCAATGGCTGTTAGCCAGGAGGGGCAGGGATGGTGTCCCTAGCCTCTGTTTGGAAGAAGCTGGGAATGGGCGACGGGATGGATCACTTGATGATTACCTGTTCTGTTAATTCCCTCTGGAATGTCACAACCCAATGGCCAGAGAACGGGTTAACTCGACACTTCAGCTAGCTCAGTCTGAAGATAAGACGCTGGCCCCGGTCCAAGGTCATGGCGAGAAGTCTGAAGCTGCATTCACATCTTACCCAACCCCAGCCAGCCATGAGAAAAGGAGAACTAAGCTGAGCAGGACTGCAAAGAGTGCAAAAACAAGCGAGACAGCGAAGGTCAATGGGGGGAGGAGGGGAAACATGGTTTCCTGTCCCTGGAGCTGGTGTGTTTTGGGAAAGCTGAGAAGGCCAAAGAAAGCTGGTTTGGACTGGTACAAAGAGCACCAGGAGCAGAGGTCCCTGAACGAAACACCCTCAAAAGAACCGAGGACTTAAAAACCCTCCTGAGAGCCAAAGCAAGACGGAGATCATCAGCGGACCCTGGATGACCCGTGCACGGGACAAGAACTCCCATCCACCCTTCCCCTTCTTCTTCTTATGTTACACCCAGGCTTGGCCAGCCTTAGGTAGTGCGGGTATGAGTATGAAAGTGGGTTAAGGCTTTGGGCACTAATGCTTTCTTCCTTCTTCTGAGTGACGTGGGGAACCCCCAGCACCCTCCGCTGTTATTTTATTATTTTGTTATTTTATTATTTTATTAATAAAGCTTTAAAACTTAGACACTTGGTGTGCTCCTCCATCTCCTCCCCTAAAGATCCTGTGGCCTCAGCCTGATCACCTGATGCCCCGGGCAGATTGGTAACATAAATCTGGCACAGGGGCACCTGGCATTGGCCACTGTCGAAAGACAGGATACTGTGCTAGATGAACATTTGGTCTGACCCAGTATGGCCTTTCTTAACAACAGGTTCATTTGTTCAAGACATATTTTACCATAGTCACATTCAAGGTCGTACATCTAGGAACAAAAATAGGTCACTTATGGATGATGGAAAATAATGACTTGAACATGAGCTCCCAGTGTAATGCTGTAGCTAACAGAGCAAATGTGATCCTTTGAAGTATAAACAGAGGAATATCAGATAGGAGTAGGGAGGTGATAATACCTCCATATAAAGCATTAATGAGACCATTCCTGGCGTACTGAATACAGTTGTGGTGTCCACACTTCAAAAAGGACACTGAAAAATTAGAAAGGGTTCTGAAAAGAGCTACTTGAAAAATTCAAGGTATAATGAGAGATTACAGAATCTCAATCTTTTTAATTTATTCAAGAGAAGGTTAAGAAGTGACTTGATCATGGTCTACAAGAACCTCCGTGGGTAACAAATTTCTGATATGGTTCTTTAATTTAGCAGGAAAAGGCATAACAAGATACAATGGTTGGAAGATGAAGAAGATTTCTAGATTAGAAATAAAAAATAGTTTTTAACCCTGAGGATCATTAGCCATTTGGAACAATTTATCTAGAGATGTATTGGATTGTCCATCAATTGAAGTTTTTAAGTCAAGACTGGATAGTTTTCTAAAATATATGCTGTAGCTCAAGAAGTTATGGGCTTGATGGAGAAATCAGTGGGTGAAGTTCAATAACCTGTTGTGACCCTAACAGAATTGGATACCAATGCAAGAGGACAGGCGCCTCACTGGTATTTGGTAGTGAGATTCAGTTGGCCTGACCAGTTCAGTGTACCCCAACTTACTAATGTCATAACCTGTATCTAAAAGTCATGGAAGATATCAATAGAAAGCTAATAACAAACTGATCATTAATATTATTGTATGGTGTATGTACTGGTGACAAATTCAAAATTACAAACATATTGGACATTACATTATCAAGGTGTGTCTGTCAGGCTGGGTGAGATTATGCCACCTTAGACAAAGGAATGTGGTTCTGCCACCTTGAAGGTACTGGTACTTTAAGAGACAAAGGGAATGTCTCTGTATTATGCAGGAGATCAGACTAGACTATCAAAATGGTCTAGTCTTCCCTTAAATCTATGTAAGTATCTCAGTAAGTCTCTTCCTCATCCATTGCTCAGCTTAATCTAAATGATTTGTCTCAATCAGTGGAGTTGGAGATAGTGAAATCAGGGGAGGAAGGGGAGAGGAGGGGGATGTAAAACCATTTTAGCACCCTGAGACAATCTTACCTCATGATGCCTCTAGTTGCTTGAGTGTCTGTCCAAATTAATGGCCATGTTTGCAAAACTGGCATTTTGATACGATTCAGGAATTGACCAAGTTAGAAAATATCACACAACTTGCTATAGCTACAGTTGCTTTAGCAGTTTCATTATAAATTCCTGTTTTCAGGAGTTTTATAAATCATCCATTAAAATGTTTCTTCTGTGGAGGAAACATACAAAAACTCAACCTGAAGTCAGTATAAAAATGACCAAGCTTTGTGAAAATGTTGAGCTAATTAATTTGGCATGGAAAAAAATTAGTTTGCAAACAACATCCTGTTTTGAGTAGTCTTGCTCTCCCTCATCTGCCCAGCCCATTTCCCCCCACCCCAGCTGAGTTGATCCGCAAATAATCAATAGCACAACCCTTTATTCTAATCCAGTAGTTTCTTGTACATACACCCCAGGACTGAATGTAAGAGAGAGTAATTGGGTGTAATTCCACTGAAGCCAACAGAGTTGCTTTTATTTGAACCATGCCTAAATCTGGTTTTGTTTCATTAATAGACATACACTTCAGTGGCAATTTTTATTCTGATACTGTACTTAAACATGAACACTTTTGGCAGATAGTCAAATAAAGACCTCTTCTATAAATAGATAAGAAAATTGAGAGGGATTCAAATGTTTTAGGTGCATTCTATGGCTCATCTACTTATGCATACAGATAAGCAACAAGAGGCATACAATAAAACTATTTTCTGATTATCAAAATATGGAATTTGTTATACATGCAATAATAAATGCATCATGATTTTAACGGGACTTGTGATTGCATGCCTTTATACACATGTATTGCTTCATTCAGAAATAAAAATCAATGATGGGTACTTTGGCAGTACTGCAGCTTTCTTCAAGGGGACAGCAGCAAATACCTTACTTTTAGGCATAGAGCCAAATACAAGACACCTCATGTATCACTTCCCTAACTGATGGCTACAGACCATTTAACGATTGCTTCATTTGCAAAACTTCTCAGCCAGCCAAGGTAATCTGGGTGCAATCCCAAAAGCCCTGTTAAGTAGGAAGAAAAGATCTTAACTAGAGCAAGTTACCTGGCTGAAATGCACTCTCTCAGTTCTAAACAGCTGGATAAAAGCCATCTTATGCTGCACCAACAGTAAGAAAAGTTTGGAGTAACAACCTACCCACCACAATTCAGTGTGAAGAAATAGAATGTTAGGTGGGTTGTTTTTTGATAAATACAAAATTCCTATAACGGTTTTCACCCTAAAGTTCCTTGTATGTACTCTTAAAATTCTTCAGTCAGCTGGAGTTAAGGTTGTCTGGGGATCTTTACACTGTTTTTTTGTTTAACACTGAAAACTCCAGATAAACATCATTACTAATTAAAACATATTGACAAATCTCTGTTTGCAGAAGCATCCTTTTTAAAGGGCAGTGATAGATCATGTTTGAAATTACATTACGTGAACTTTTCTGAAACGGCCAGGCTGGTGTCTAAAGTCAACTGTGACTAACGCCACCCCAAAACAAAAGACTCAGATCATTCATCTCATTCTTCATAATTTAAAGAATCAAGGATTTGATTGAATATATACATGAAAATCTGCATATTGGAAAAATGCACATATTTACCCTTCTCCTGGACTCACATGCAGGACAAAGTATTAACATGCTTTTGAAATGCAAACGCTACTTATACTTCAATTTTGTTTTCATTTTTCTTCAAATTCTGGAAGATTTTTGAAAGTTACTCCACTGATCTATCCTTTTATAGGTGTGTTCTACTCATTTTGGCAGCCTTCACCACTCTCAATTCTTAATAATAGTCTTCTTCAGGGTATGTCATGCTGACAACTTCCCTTTGCTGGTGTCAGTAAGAATGCAACAAAAATGAGAAAAAATAGTATGTTAGTTTCTTTAAGTCTTTGTTAAGTTTTGTTTTTGAAGTAAAAAGAAGCTAAGAAGGGACTTGTCGGTGGTATATTATACAAAACTTACAGCAGGTGGGTTTGCAGTCCAAGCATTTCAAGCAAGAATAAACCGGCAATTAATCATCTATCAAACATTTGCTAACAACTGTAGAGGATCTGATGGGGGTGTTTGGAGGAAATGACTCAGTCCCTGATACTACCATCAGTCATTTCACAGGGTACAAAGTACTTGTTCCAATTACTTGCATTACCTCAGGGTAAATGCCAGCTTGAAATGATATTTCAGTATTTCATCTACCAATGTGAAATGTGCAGCATGTACCTTGAACATTAATGGACCATGTAGGGGAGTTGGCAACCAATGGTCCATAAGAATCTTCAGGATATTGTATATACAGGCAAACTATTTCTCCTAATATACACATGTCCCTGCTCCCTCAAGTGGAGTACTTCTGCTGCACTCTGCTGAATCCAGATCACAGAGCGAACATCTATATAGGTATTTTTTTCAGATGGTGTCCAGTAAAAACCTGATACATAATGGACGGGCGATGACAATATATATACCC
Source organism: Terrapene triunguis (assembly GCF_002925995.2). Taxonomy (NCBI): domain Eukaryota; kingdom Metazoa; phylum Chordata; order Testudines; family Emydidae; genus Terrapene; species Terrapene triunguis. The sequence continues at coordinate 13,829,089 of NW_020664530.1, forward strand.
AAGGGGAAAAGCAGTTGTGGATTCAGAAACTTCTATAAATGAATTTGACATTCATACAGCACAGCAGGGCTGCTATATTCATAGAGTTTGATGTTGGGAATTCCATATTAAAAACGAAACAAACCATTTTTAACTGAAGACACTGAACCATTTGTCCAGCTATGTTCAGCAATCTTCCAAATAAACAATATTATGATGACTGCCAAGGCTAATAAGGATAAAAATGAACTGACACTATACCAGTGCCCTGAAATCGGCAGGGGCCATCAGCTTGTTTCCTGGTTACCTCAGAGATGACCTCTCTATGATTTGTTGGCCATGAGGCTCATCTGAGGGCTCTTGGTTTAAACACAAAAGACATGGAGGCAAGGCATTCTCCGTGAGTAGTTATTGACTGCAGTACTTGCTTCACCTGTAGATTTGACAGAACACTGAAACCACTGTCATCAAGGTCATGTTGCCAAGCCTACTAGACATGCAGGAAAAAAGACAAGATGTAAGGAATGTCATTTGATTAGTCTCCAACTTTATTAGCTTCACTCATCTGGGGACTATCCAGTAATAAATCATACAGTTCAGGTTATTATTCCTTCCTCATTTGTTTCCACCTACTAGAGGGCTGCTGTCAGCATACCACCACTCTAAACCTAGTCCTAGCCTGTCTCTGGTACCAAAGAGTCCTCCCCTTATACAAGGGTTAAGGCGCTAGGGAAAGGGGGGTTGTCTTGTTGTACCAGATTTTAAGAACCCCAAACCCTTTCCCCGGCTTCCTTAGGGGATACCTTCTCCTAAGCCCAATTCTGGGCATAAGAGGAGCCTCTGTCTGGCAGGACATGGCATATGTACCTTTCCCCTGGTGCACAGTGGGAAAGGGATTACCTGAGCTCCTACAGCCAGCTCATGTAATGGCCCGCTCCTTTCCTGCTCACTCAACCTGAAAGATGCGGGAACCCTTAAAGGAGCCTGCTTGACCGGACAACCTCCCCAGTCCACCTTTGAGGTTGTGGGGGTTGCATTTTTTCCTCCCAGGCTTTTCCTGCTGAGAAGTAATGATGGTGGGAATACTATGTATTCCATAGAATTACTACAATATATACAAATAGGCATAAGAATTACCCCAATAATATATCTGGGGGAAAGACCTACACTTTCCACACATAGAAAGACACTGGGTAAAAATTTGATAGAAAAGTTATAAAGCAAAGAGAAGGTGACATTCTGGTCTCAATGAAGTCTTGAATACTCAGATTATCTAATAGAGTACTTAAGCAAATGCTGTTTAAAATACTTAATAAATTCTACAGTACACCTGCCAACATGGGTGAGCTCAGTGTGAGAGAGAATAAATTGTAGGAGCTGTTCAGAACAAACATGTTCTGGGATGGGAAGGGAGTTACAACTTTGAGGGGAAATATCATCAGTAATTGAAATGATAATGGAGAGAAAAGATAATAAGTTTGAAACCTCGTATGTTCATATCATCAGACATTCTGTATTTGAGAGGCTTCTTAAGGAACTGCTAAGGTGGCAAGCTAGCAATATAGCATGTTAGAAGGAAAAGAATTAATTTTCCATGAAGGAATTCACAATGTCTCTTACCCTTAGGGACTCTTAAGAGATAGTATTCAATGGTACAGAAATTAGGACAGAGAAGCCCGTTAAAATGTGGGATCCATTCCTTAATCTTATAAAAAAAAAAAAACTATCCTACACATCTTTGCTGTTTGGCACTAATTGTAAGCACAAATATTCTAAGGTTTACTATGCATATGCTTTCAAAGGTTAACTTAAAAGAATTCCCATATTAAGCACTCTGGGATTAAGTGCTTTGAGATCTACTGATGAAAAAAGTGCTATATAAGAGCTAGGTATTTAATAAGAATAATAAAAAGTCAAGACATGAAAATAAAATAAAGTTCTCAAACCAACATTAACTGCTCCACATTGTGTCCATATGTGGTATATTTTTAGGCTGTTAATGTTGATCTCACTATATAAGTGAGCCAATTGATTCTCATTCAGCCCTGCATGGGAGAAAAGGACCATGGACACAGAAGTTAGCAACAAGAAGAAAGTCAAGGAAAGTGTGGGCCCCTTACTGAATGAGGGAGGCAACCTAGTGACAGAGGATGTGGAAAAAGCTAATGTACTCAATGCTTTTTTTGCCTCTGTCTTCACAAACAAGGTCAGCTCCCAGACTGCTGGACTGGGCAGCACAGTATGGGGAGGAGGTGACCAGCCCTCCGTGGAGAAAGAAGTGGTTCGGGACTATTTAGAAAAACTGGATGAGCACAAATCCATGGGGCCGGATGCGCTGCATCTGAGGGTGCTAAAGGAGTTGGCAGATGTGATTGCGGAGCCATTGGCCATCATCTTTGAAAACTCATGGCGATCGGGGGAGGTCCCAGATGACTGGGAAAAGGCTAATGTAGTGCCCATCTTTAAAAAAGGGAAGAAGGAGGATCCGGGGAACTACAGGCCAGTCAGCATCACCTCAGTCCCTGGAAAAATCATGGAGCAGGAATCAATTATGAAACACTTAGAGGAGAGGAAAGTGATCAGGAATAGTCAGCATGGATTCACCAAGGGGAAGTCATGCCTGACTAACCTAATTGCCTTCTATGATGAGATAACTGGCTCTGTGGATGAGGGGAAAGCAGTGGATGTGTTATTCCTTGACTTTAGCAAAGCTTTTGATACGGTCTCCCACAGTATTCTTGCCTCCAAGTTAAAGAAGTATGGGCTGGATGAACAGACTGTTAGGTGGATAGAAAGCTGGCTAGATCGTCGGGCTAAACGGGTAGTGATCAATGGCTCCATGTCTAGTTGGCAGCCGGTTTCAAGCGGAGTGCCCCAAGGGTCAGTCCTGGGGCCGGTTTTGTTTAATATCTTTATTAATGATCTGGAGGATGGTGTGGACTGCACTCTCAGCAAGTTTGCAGATGACACTAAACTGGGAGGCGTGGTAGATACACTGGAGGGTAGGGATCGGATACAGAGGGACCTAGACAAATTAGAGGATTGGGCCAAAAAAAACCTGATGAGGTTCAACAAGGACAAGTGCAGAGTCCTGCACTTAGGACGGAAGAATCCTATGCACTGCTACAGACTAGGGACTGAATGGCTAGGTAGCAGTTCTGCAGAAAAGTACCTAGAGGTCACAGTGAACAAGAAGCTGGATATGAGTCAACAGTGTGCTCTTGTTGCCAAGAAGGCTAACGGCATTTTGGGCTGTATAAGTAGGGGCATTGCCAGCAGATCGAGGAACGTGATCGTTCCCCTTTATTCGACATTGGTGAGGCCTCATCTGGAGTACTGTGTCCAGTTTTGGGCCCCACACTACAAGAAGGATGTGGAAAAATTCGAAAGAGTCCAGCGGAGGGCAACAAAAATGATTAGGGGTCTGGAGCACATGACTTATGAGGAGAGGCTGAGGGAACTGGGATTGTTTAGTCTCCAGAAGAGAAGAATGAGGGGGGATTTGATAGCTGCTTTCAACTACCTGAAGGGGGGTTCCAAAGAGGATGGAGCTCGGCTGTTCTCAGTGGTGGCAGATGACAGAACAAGGAGCAGTGGTCTCAAGTTGCAGTGGGGGAGGTCTAGGTTGGATATTAGGAAACACTATTTCACTAGGAGCGTGGTGAAGCACTGGAATGCTTTACCTAGGGAGGTGGTGGAATCTCCTTCCATGGAGGTTTTTAAGGCCTGGCTTGACAAAGCCCTGGCTGGGATAATTTAGCTGGGAATTAGTCCTGCTTTGAGCAGGGGGTTGGACTAGATGACCTCCTGAGGTCCCTTCCAACCCTGATATTCTATGATTCTATGATACAGTGGGACTTGTGTGGTTCCAGGATTTCAGGAGCCCACACTAATTCCACTGCATGCAGAGCACTCTCTGTACTTTGGGAAGCAGTGATCCACTGGGACTTCCTGCACACCGTGCCGGTGGAGTGAGCTGGGAGAGGTGCTGGATCATGTGTGACTCTGCATATTTATCAGCCACTTCTCTGCAGGGCAAAGAAGTGCATTTGCCTCTGGGTGTACTTAAATCATGAAACAACTTCTCTGCCACTCTGCAGAACAGAGTGGATAATACTTCCCTGTCACTTATCCTCCATTGATCTTCTGAGCACACGGCCTTTCTACCCGGGCCATGCACTGCCCATATTGGAGCAGTCCACAATGAGGCTGAGCTAACACTTCTATAAGGCAATACTTCCCTTCATTAATTACAAAATCTAGCTGGGACTATTAAAGCCCCAACTCTATCAGCCCAAATCTACATATTCTTCTACACTTTGAACAGAGGTCCTGAACCAATTTACTATTGGGTTCAGACAGAGATGGAAACATTGGAGAGGACTTTAAAACCCAAATTGGCAATTCATATCTTGGGGACAAGTTAGTTGAAACACTGCCCAAATATGTGTATGGGAGGAGATATATTAAAAATCGAATGGAAATGGAATGTTTTAAAATGTTAGGAGATTTGAAGATCTCAGGAGTTTTGTGACTGTATATATTGAATTAAGTTTATTTTCAAAGCTGGCTTCCTAATTTCCATCTGCAAAATTCACAAGCACATCCATTGCTCGCATATTTGTGTGATGACCGCCATCTTGGCCAACGTACTAGGAACAAAATCAGAGCCCTTCAGTGCTCGAAGCATGAATCATAACAGCTAGAACTTAAGAGCCAGATTCTGAAATTGAGAGCTGCAACAGGCACAGAGGCCAAATAATACACTCTGAGCTTTACATTTGGGTTACATTTGCACTCACACAGACAAACATTTAGATATACTAAATGGGCAATTACACACACACACACGTGCCCATGTTAGAGTGCCCACCGGTGATTCTTTTCCCTGTATGTGTGAATACATGATTTGAAAGTGCAATTTATGTAGCCAGTTAAAAAAAAAATTGGCTCAATGTTTTTATAGAAACATGGCATAATGAGGCCAAGTCTCCAGTTCTGTTCTGAAAGAAGGCAAAAATTTTTATTCTCCCTAGAAGAAAATCCTGGTTATTGTAAACTTTTATGGAAGAACCGACCAAATAGTTTAATCAAAATTCTTTAAACACTCCAGTGGGTAGCTGTATCGTTTAACTGAGAATTTGGGGGGAAATGGTTAAAACAGCCACCACACAGAGAGGATGATGCTGTTCACGAGAAATGTGATTTTAACATGTCAGGTAAAACAAGAAAGAAAACTGTTTGTCAGAAATGAAATTAAACTGGATTTATTTTGCTCTCATCTGTTAGTGAAGAGGCTGAGCCAGCTGAAGTGAATTGGCATGTTTTGTTTTGTTTTTGTTTCTGTTTTAAAAAACTCTGTTTCATTCCAGCTGAGCTCTGAATGGCATGTTGGTTGGTTGAGATTCAAAAGAAATCTGTGATCTAGATGTATTTAAGAAAATTAGTATCTAGACAATTAAACATATTCAGATTGTTATTCAGCTGAACACAAGGGAATTTTTTTTCCAGAAAAGCTGCTGAGAGTACTGAAGGGTAAAGAAGAGAAAATCATCTACTTTGGGAAACAGCTCAGCTTTGAAGAATATTACACTTGATAATACTGTGCCAATAAACGGTATGTGGTAGGAACTCATTGATCCCCAGATAAAAGTAGGAATATAAATGAAAAATTTATATCTATGGTCTTGATCCAGCATGTACTCAATTTTAGGCAAGTGAGCAGACCCACTGCAATCAATGGGCTTACTTGCATGCTTGAAGTTAAACATATGTTTAAGTGCTTTGCTGGATCAGTGCACATATCTGTAACAGTCTACACACAGTTACTGAATATATAGCATCCTTGCTGTACACAAAAAAGGAATGAGAATCACAATGTATCTTCATAGATTATGCTCCAGGAGTGAAATCCTGTCTCCAGTGAAGTCAGTGACAAAACTCGTTCAGTGATGCCAGGATTCACTCCAGATGCAGAAAAAATGCAAAGCTGATGATTACGCATTCAAGAATCTCTAACTTTATTGCAAAATATATATTTATATTATGGCTTTCAAAATATCTGAGTAACTGTATAATGTACACTACCAAACAAAACCAGACACATAAGTGATACAGACCTGCTATTCTTTATTATGTGTACTGATATTCTTGTTGGGTGATATTCTTGTTGCATGGAAAGTGCTATGTTAAAGAGGGTAGTTGCATGTTGGCATGGATGAGTATCAAGAAGGTATCAATGCATGAAGATTACATATTGTATTGAATATAAATGTTTCGATGTTAATATTGCATCATAATGTTACCTGATTATTAAATGCCATACTTATATATACACACAGTATTTCATGGTACAAGATGGAATGATGTTTGGATGACAGAAGGGAAGTTCTGGGGCTGAAACAGATTTGAGAAATGGTGTTTTTCCTCATCAGATCAGTTTAACTTCAGGAAGGACAAGTATTCGTGGGATGCTCTTATTAAAAAATGGGAAAAACTAAATGGTCTTGAGAAAAGAAAACTGATTGAGGCCTGATGACAGTCACCTAATATGTTGAGAACAGTTATAAAGAGGTTGGTTATCCACTGTTCTTCGTGGAGGTAGAACAAGAACAAGAAGAAAAGGGCTTAATCTGCAGCAAGGCAGATTTAGGTAAAATATTAGGAAAATAAAAAAACTTTCTAACTATAAAGATAGCTAACACTGGAATAGGCTTCCAAGCAGGAGCAGAGATTTGGGAAGGGAAGGGGAGTGGGGGAGGGTCATTGCCTCCCAAAAGGGTATATGCTGACTTTCGTTCAGTATTTTACAATTCAGATTTTAAAAAACAACAACATTTTCTATGCACCCACGACTCCTGATGTGAGGGCCAGAGGCGATCCGTAACTGTTGATAGTGGGGGAAGCACAATTTAAAGGTTCAGCCACCCCCTTGAATAGCTCGAGTTATGTCCCCTGTGTTCAGGACCCCACCTTACCCTCAGTCTCCCCTCCCAGAAAGCACTGTCCCCTCCCTGCAGCACCCAGCTGATGCTCCTCTCTCTCCCAGCAGGGCGCAGCTCACAGCTCACCCAGCCTCCGAGGTCACTTGACTGCTGCATAGGGAGAGGGCCTGGCAGCACCATTGGACCAAGTGGAGCAGATTCAGAGTCAACAGGAATCCTAGGCATGGGAGTGGAGCAGCCCCAGCCCTGCCCCAAGTTGCTGAAGGCTGAGTGGTTTCCAGCTATGGCTTCCAAGCCCCCTTCTCAGCTGGGGGCTCCTGCTCATTAGCCACCTCATGGCCGGGTTAAATCCCCATAGTTCCCTGTGGAGACCCAAACATACTCTGTGGCAGGTACCCGGTCCCAGAGGCCAGCAGTAACTCCATGGCAGGCCCAATCCTGCAAGCTTTAGACAGGCACAGAATTTGCTCCCCATGTGTGGCCCCATTGGCCTGGCTGGAAGGTCACTGTGGGTCAGTGCCAGCATGAGCCAAACTTGCAAAGGGGGGCAACTCACTATTACTGGTGTCTCTGTTTTGAAATAAGCTACCTTGCACTCAGGTATTTTGAACCCACTCCCTGCAAAAGAAATAAAAATAGAAAGCCTGGCAGAAATCTGGGGGGTGGGGGGCATGTGACCTCCCCACACACATCACCTCTGTTGATGGACATATCTAAAAAACGTGAAAAGCTAAAACAGACATTCGGAAGCTGTTTGTGAAAGTGACTGTTGAACTGTCAGCAGCTGATTCACTGCAGTATTTTACAACACCTGCAGGTTGTGCTCTGCCACCAACAGCCTCAGCTCTGGACACCTGATCATCACAAGTACAGCAAGAGGGTCTTGAATCTTTGGATGCAGTGAGTACGGGGTCTCTCAGCACAGATATCACAGAAAATGATGTGAGAAGTGTTAATGTTCCTACAGATCTCAAAGAAAAAAGCAATGGGCCTAATCAACCACATCTGCCTGATTTTCCAAGGAGGATGTTTGAGAAACACAGCCGTTCTTTTTTTCAGTTTTCCATTACAACAAATTACCTTGGATTGAATATTCTGTTCAACAAGATGCTATATTCTGCTTTCCCTGTTGAAACAGGCTATGTGGATGATTCATTTATCTAAATAGGTGTGCAAGATTGGAAGAAAATCTCTGAAGAATTGTCTAACCACGCCATTTCCCGGGTTCATGTATGGAAAAGTGGCAATATTTCAAACATAGCAAAGAAACTGGATTAGCAGAAGTGAAGCTTTTGGCAAGTAATAAAAGTACCATTTAGAGAAACTGGGATTACCTTACTTAGGTTTGTGATATTGTCCAGTTACTTTTGAAAATTGAGTTAGCTTTTCAAGGGCGTGATGCTGTAAAAGGAATCAAAATTGAAAGGGAATTTCCAGGAATTTTGTGATTTCTTTTCAAAGTCTCACAAAACTTTCAAGAAAATGCAGGCAAGTTATTTTAATTACACAAGCCCTGAATTTCAAAATGAAGTGCTGCAGATTTGGTTTGCAAAGAAATTGCACAGGCAGCGAATAAGACTGGTTTTTTTTTTTTTTGGTGTAATTGCAGATGAAGCCAGGTCATTTAAGACAGAGCAACTTTCAGTTTATATCAGGTATGCAGAAAACCTAGCGATTAAAGAAAAGTTCCTGTGCTTCATCAATTGCTCATCTTCCCGAAATGCAAATGGCATTTATATGGCCATGAAGACAGTTTTGGAGACGAGTGGATTGCAGAATGTGCCGATAGTTGCTCAATCTTATATTGATGCTTCTGTGATGTCAGGACATGTAGCTGGGGTTCCACAGCGAATGAAAGAAAACCATCCATTTGCAATCTATGTACATTGCATGGCACTGAAACTCAACCTTGTCATCATGGTGTGCTGTAAAGTCATAATGCGCTGGGCTGCCTAAATGTATTTGAGAAACTGTATTCAGCCTTTGCGGAGCCACCCAATCATCAGATGTTTCTCAACATGCAGACAGCTTTGAGTCTTAAGCATCAAGAGATCATGGATCCCAGTGACTTGCATTGGGTATGTAAGTGGAGAAGTGTGTTTTCAGTAAAAATACAATACACTGCCATCATGAGGTGTCTAAAAGGTCTTAGCGAACAAGACGAAAAGTGGTCTGTGCAAGGAAACGGCCTTTATCATCACATGACTGGAGTTTCATTCCTTGAATGCATGATTATCTTTCAACATATCATGAAAGTTGTTCATGTCTCACCAAAGGACTTCAAGGCATCAATACCATGCTTGCAAAAGCTTCCTCTATCATAAAGAAAATGAAAGTGTACTTTGAGAAATGCAGAAGTGAGGACGGCTGGAATGAAATGTGGAAAGAAATTACAGAATTCTGTCAAGACCATAACATTACAGTGCCAGATATTGAAGTCAAACTTGTTACCCGTTCTTGGAACCAGCCAAGAAATAACCACAAATGAAGGTCGAACTAAAGCAGAATTGAGGGTTGATTTATTGCTTGCTTTCCTTATTTGCACAATTATACTCTCACACACATCCCATTCATACTGCTGGCAGGCTGCAGATGCCGATGTTGCTTTCGATCTTAGATGACTGAAACTGGCCAGGTTCCAGCTTCCCAGAGATCGAACTGCTAGGCAACGAGAGTCCCGGAGTTCCTTCTGATCTGCAGGAGGGCTCTACTAGTTCCGGTCTGGTCCTGAGTTCTTGCTGTTGTGGGTTACAGCTCTCTCTGGCCGCTACTGCCGTAGGTTTATATATAGTCCCATATACACCTTGATTATCTTTACATGGTAATATTTTGGTTCAAGCCTTGGGATTGGTTTCTTACACTCACAGTGTCTCACTCATTCCTTGCATTAATTGGTTACACATTCATAAGTATTAATACAATTGGTAATATAGATTTAAGCAGGCACCGAACATCACTGGGAATTTTTCGCTGCTCGTGGTTTTGTGATGGCTTAACAGGAAACTGTGTATACCACACTTGCAAGAGCAAGGTAGTGGTGCAACAGGAAGCTGTTCAGACTGCTTGAAAGGGCAGGAGCGGGGGGAGGGGGAGGGAGCATGGGCTGCCCCTCCTCCCCATGGAGCAGGAGCTGCTGCTGTCTGGGGAAGGCCAAGCCATGGACGGGACTGCATCCGACTACAAAACTATGCCTATGCTTCCAAGCATAGTTGTGGAATCCCCATCATTAGAAAATGTTAAGAACTGGTTGGACAAACAACTGTCAGGAATGGTCCAGGTATACTTGGTCCTGCCTCAGTACAGGAACTGGACCAGATGACCTCTGAAGGTCCCTTCCAGCCCTACATTTCTATGATTCTATAATTAATTCCTGCTCATCAATACTATGTAATACCAAAACTATCAAGCAGAACTCTACCTTGAATACAATAACCCTTATTGAAATTTCAAGCCCGAGAGAGGAAGTGATTGGAGCAGTAGTCTGGATGTTAGGAAACCTGGCACTTTGGCCAGCTCTGCCACTGCTTTTATTTTGATAGGAGCTTGAGTAAATCACCTAACTGATCTATACTTATGTAAAAAGGGGAATACTTATGCTTACCTTTGCAAAGTTCTTTGAAATCCTTGTATTAAAGGAACTAAGTAAGAGCCAAGTATTATTAATTATTATTATTATTATTATTGGTGAATCTATTGGATTTCTCTCTCTCTCCATATGCACTGAAATGTTAAAACACTATGGCATTAACTTCACAGAAATAAAGCAGTGATGAAAATAACTGATTTCAATTAAATTTCTTTGTCAACATCAGTCACTGCCAAGTCTTTTAAAAATATTTTACAGCATAATGAAAATCCTGCAGCCAGTGAACAGAGTTTGAAAAGGACAAGCTTCTGTAAATTGGAAATTAGGTTCAAATCCAAAGAAGGGAGAAAAAAAATCTTTGCTTTATGATATTATTCATTTTCATGTAAATAAAACACCTCATCAAGCATATTGTTTGCAAATTATTGTCCTCAGGCAATATCAAACAGTAATGTGTCATTGCTCTTTAAGTGGCAGACTGGGAAACAAACCAATAAAAAAGCACACTGATGTTCATTATCACCTGTTTATGAAACAGCCAACTAAAAATAGTTTAATATCTATGAAGGACTTTGTGAGTTCTGCAAGGAGGAAGTGGAGAATCTGACATATTAAATGAAGGCACTACATTTATAAATTTTAGAATAAGAACACATTTTCATTCTGAGTTTGAATATGCACCTGCAGCAGGATCAGATGAAAAGCAGGTTTCACCCAGTGACCATGTATGAAAGTGGTGTTAACTCCACCACCCACACCACCGATAAAGCCAAGCATTTCACATGTAGAAAAATAAGCAAGGTGTTATATGTAGGCTCTATGAACCACATATAAACCTTGAATTTCCTAGGCTGCATGGATAAATTCAAAATAAGAGAATAGGCTGTGTATGGAGAAGACTAACTTGTAGAACTGTCAGTAAAGTTAAAGCTGTCCTTCTACCACAGCATCAAACTTTGACTAGGAAGCAACTTGCATAAGCTGTAATATTAAAATGCTTTCAGTTCTCTTCCACTAATGAAAAGTGACAGGGGTGTAATATGACCAAGGCAAAATACAAACGTCATTTCTTCAATTTCAACCATTCTTCAATTATGTTCAATTTGTAAAAAAATTCTAACCACGCTGGGACCACATTATAAAGATACTATTTGACAATGATTTGATTACATGAACTTTCCTCTGGATATATATTAACCTCAATCCCAGAATGTAATGAGTGCCTTAATAGTATGGTAGAGAAGTCATTCCTGTTGCTTTTTCTCTTTTATAATGAAAAAGCAAAAAAAACCCCTCTGCCAGATAATAGACATGGTAGGGAAGCTAGGACTGGCACAAAGAGCTCACAGAATAGGATTGGCCTCATACATTTTTATCAGATAATGTATTTTTCTGTTAAATATTTGTTACCGGAGATTCATCTTATATAAAATGCAGTGGGCTACACTGAGGTTTTCAAGCCACTGTGTGGTGTAGGGTTGCAGAGGGGGTGTACACAGATGGAATTTCCTGAAGGTATACTGGCTAGGCTCACCCAGAGGTCTCCTGGGACTGCTTGAGGAATGTATGCTGGGGTGGGTACTCTGCCCCCCTTTTAAAAGGATGCACATTTATTTACCACCCACACTTTTAGTGTGCAGGGAAGGTGGAATTAATACTCTACTAACTTGTATGGAAGGACTGTTAGAATGCCTCTGATGTACCTAACCCTTCTACCCCTCAGCCCAAGCTGATTGCTAGACTTGCACAATGTATTTGGTGTCTATAAGCAGAGCAAGAAAAGGTTAGTGCTTGCCCCTAAGCTTTTTCTCCTCCACACACTTACCAGCAATTGTGTATCTGTGCATGATTAGCCACAGTCTGGCCCAGTAAAGCTTGTCAAAAAATGTGGGGGGGGGGAGGGAATCAATTTTGCTGGAAATTTTGAAACTATTTCCATTTTACAGGGCTAAAAATGAACCCATATCCCTGTTTTTGTTAAAGTTGTGTAGACATTTTTATCAATATTTTAAATCAAATCTTTTACTGAAATTGTGTTTGAAATCATTATTAGATGCTTGTTTCCCCCCACTGCTGAATATACACAGAGGAAGACATGGCCCCTGCCTTGAAATCCTACAGTTTAATCCAAGATACGGCCCTCAGAAGGGAAAGGAGAGGGGGAGGAGGGTAACTATATAAAGTCACATAATTACATAGTCCAGGGGTCGGCAACCTTTGTGAAGTGGTGTGCCAAGTCTTCATTTATTTACTGTAATTTAAGGTTTTGCGTGCCAGTAATACATTTTACATTTACAGGGGGGGGCAGATGGAACCCCAGACCGGCAGTTGGGGCGGCAGACAGAACCCCACACTGGCAGCTGGCTGAGTGGCTCAGTGCGCTGCCGGTCTGGGGTTCTGTCCATCGGCCCCTGCCAGCCAGGGTCCCGGCCGCCGGCCCCGCTCAGCCCGCTGTCAGCCCAGGGTTCTGTCCAGGGCCTTCCCTAGCCATTTGGGTGCCCTACGCAGCCCCCCCCCCATAGGAGGGCTGTGTGGGGCCCCAGGCCTTCCCCCCCAGGGTGGCCCGGGGGATTAACAGGGGGCCGATTAATCTGCTCTGCTTCCCTCACCTCAGCCATGTCACTTGGGGGAGGAGGCTTGGGGGAACGGATTTCCCACCCCCATTCACCGGCAGCAGCGGGAAGCAGAGCAGCCCGGCCCCAGCCCGCTCTACTCCACCAGCTCCCAGCCTCCCGCCACAGGTGATTTTAGCCCTGATTGTAGACTGCATCAAATTTGCATTTGCATGTGCAGCTCCAGAGATAGGGACAAAAGTGTCTTTATGCCCCACTGATTCTGAAGGTGGGCAAGGATTCCTGATATAATTTAGAGTAGCTTCAGATCATAGCTAAATGGGCGGCAGTCTGGAACATGAAGGAGGGGAAAAAAATCAAACATATCCTATCAAAATCATCAGGAAGGTGGGCATTTTGTTGTTGCATGCTAGCGTGTATTCTAGTTCTCATTTAGGTTAAATATTCTAAAAGGCAGGATTTAAGGATCATATCATGAAGGACATTAGAGGACAAACATCTTAATAATCTTGTATGGCAGGTTTTATGTGGGATTTCTAAATGTAATGTGAAGAGAGTCTGAAACATTTTAAATTAAAATGTTTTGATTAGAGACAAGAATAATTTTTGCATGTTTCTCCCAGGAATTTTATTAATAACCTTGAATTAACTTTTTTCTTTAGTAGCTGATTATAACAGAAATTAATTTATGAGATTTGGACTCTACTGCTGGAATACTTGAGGGAATGAACTACACCGCTAAACTCAAGACTGATTTGTTAACATTTTTTATCATTAACTAAAAATAAATATGTTGATGTTCTTGAAAATTAAACTGTGGAATATTATACCCTCCAAAAATGTACAAACATTAGGAGAAACCATTAGGATTTTTTACAATACTAAGCAACCCAGGCCAGAAGGAGTAGAAAACATCACAAATTAAAGAAAGTAGGACTCTTCAGAGAAATGAGTGTGGTGATATCATAGTGGTATATTAAATAATGAAGTGTACAGAGAAGGTCAATGGAATTATCTTAGTTTGCCCTTTCCCATAATACAAGGTGCCAGCGAACAAATTGAAAAGACAAAAATGAAAACAGATATAAATAGATATCTCTTTATGTAAGCCATTGCTCAGTGCACGTTACGTGTCCTCCTTTGCGCCTGATCCACAGAGCATGCAAGTCTGTTATAGCCAGAGGCGGCCCGTCCATATAGGTGAACTAGGCGGTCATCTAGGGTGCCAAGTTAAATGGGGCACCAAATTCAAGAATAAATCAAATGAAAAAAAAAAAAGAAAAATGAAAAAAGTGAAAAAGATGAAAAAAATACAAATAAAATAACGAAGATGTCGTTATTTCAATTCCCGGGTGCTTATGGAGGAAATATGAATTATAATTTATTTCTCTACATTTCTGAGAATTTATGAATATGTCAAATTTTTTATTTACTGCAAAAATAAATAATATTTTAGCAATTTTTTTTCAATTTGTGATGTAGGGTCAAGATGACGCACTCCGCAATTTTGATAAGCAATAACTCAGCCACAATGAAACACATCTGCCAGTGGAAAGAGCTGCAATGCTAGTGACACCTAACTCGAATATACATCAAGGTCGCATAGCTGGAAATTCATGTAGAGCAGAGATATCACCAGTTGATACATGTCAAATGGTCATTTTAACACATGTCGCAGGTAGATGCTTAAGAATCGAGTGAATACTATGGAAAATTGTGTTTCTTGGTGCCAAAGAATAAAGAATAACGTCTTTCAGCATTATAAATCCAAAATGTGAGTATCTTTAAGCATTATTATTGGGCTGTATAATTATGAACTTTTCTTTGTTATAACTGGTTCACATGTAATAAATAAGGTCCATAAAAGAAAAGTAACAGCGTTAACGCTTAATAGACTACGAAAGTGATGACATCACACTCCAAGTGGGTAACTGTGAGGAAGGGGATTACTTTCCAAACAACCGGTATCGGGCTATAATGTCGAAAAAGGTCACTTTGTTTCTGTGTAAATGCTTTAACTAACTGTTTTAATAGGTAAGTGAGTGTATGTTACTGGCCATTGAACCTTTAACCAAAGATGTGTTGGGATGGCTGCAACCATGTGGTGGGTGTGTCAGCCATCCTTAATGCTATAATGCTTGCAGTAGGGAGCACAGTACATAACAATATTCAAATATCCCATGGCAGAAAGAGGAAAGAGAAAACCCTCAGGAGCTGAGTATCATAAACGAAAGGTTGAGAAAGAAAAGGACCAAGCAAAACATCAGGGATCCTTCCTGAAATATCTTCTCTTTAATCCAAATAAAGATGGAAGGAGTTCACAGCATCCAGATGAAGGAATTTTACTTGGAGAGGAAGTTAGCTCACATCCGCATGGAAGCAATTTGGAACATCAAGATGAAGGTATATTACTTTGACATGAGGGTAGCTTACATCCACAAAAAAGCAGTTTGGAAACTCAAGATGATGGAAATTTACTTCTAGATGAAGGCAGCTCACAGCATCAGACTGATATGGAAGTGGAGAAAATGTATTCACCTTCAGAGACACATGCAGAAATTGAAGTAAATGAAGTAGGAAGGAAGAAAGGATGAGGAAGTTACAAACAAGTTACAGTATGGGGACCCAGCTTCATGGCCCAGAAGTGACGACAGTGTGTGGCAAATCCTCGTGGAACATGAACCCGAACAAGTTCATGAATTTCCCTTCCCTAAGGACGGAAATAAAAGAAATTTCTCTGCTCAGCATTACAAGAGGAAACTCATTAATGGGGAAAAAATTAATCAAAACTGGTTACAATATTTAGTGTCGAAGGACTCGGTGTTTTGCTTTTGTTGCAAGTTGTTTAGAAATCAAGCAATTTGTACATAGATTCATAGATTCATAGATTCATAGATTCTAGGACTGGAAGGGACCTCGAGAGGTCATCGAGTCCAGTCCCCTGCCCGCATGGCAGGAAATTTACATCATTTACTGAAAATGGTTTGAAGGACTGGAAAAAACATATCTTCAATTCTTTCTTCACATGAAAGAAGCACAGAACATTTGTAATGTTTTCAAAATTGGAAAGAACTTGAATTATGATTGAAAAAAGGAAAAACTATCGATGAAGAAAATGTACGTGTGATCAAGGAAAAAGAAGAATATTGGCAACAAATATTAGAGCATCTGATTGCTTTAATGAGAGTTCTCATTGGGCAAAATTTAGCATTCCGCGGCCACAGTAGAAATAAAAAATTATACACTCCAGGTAATGGAAACTCTTTAAAATTCGTTGAATACCTTGCTTTGTTTGATCCAGTCATGAAGAAGCATCTACGTAAAATAACTGCTCATGAAACACAGGTTCATTACTTAGGAAAAAATATGCAGAATGAACTGATTCAAATCCTAGCAAATGCCATTAAAGAAAATTGTAGAAGCTGCCCATTCTGCAAAATACTTTTCAATAGTACTGGACTGTATACCAGATGTGAGTCATGTTGAACAAATGACAATGATCTTTTGTTTTGTGGATATGGAAAAGTCTGCAGATGATGATACTGTTGAAGTGGTCATAAAGGAACATTTTTGGGGTTTCATACCACTGAAGGAGACGACTGGAGCATTTATGACTGAAACTATTCTACAAGAGCTTGAAACAATGTCATTATCTGTTGAAAACTAACATGGCCAAGGCTATGAAAATGGGAGTAATATGAAGAGTAAAGACAATGGTGTGCAAAGGAGAATGATGGAAATCAATCCTAGGGCCTTTTTCATTCCTTGCAGTGCGCATTCTCTGAATTTGGTTGTCAATGATGCTGCTAGATGCTGTTTGGAGGCAAGCAGTTTCTTTGACCTGGTGCAACGTGTTGTGTGTTTTTCCTCAGGCTCAACATGCCATTGGGAGATTCTGACTTGCCATGTGAATTCTCTAACTGTGAAACTACTTAGTCAGACAAAATGGGAGAGTCTCGTTGATGCTTTGAAGCCTCTTCGCTATGAACTTGGAAACATTTATGATGCCCTAATTGAAATTTCTGATGATACTACCTTTACTGGATCATCTGGCAATATGACATGTTCAGATGCAGAAGCTCTTGCAAATGGCCTTTCCAAGTTCGAATTTGTGACTTCCCTCATTTTGTGGTATAATATCCTTTTCAAGATTAACCTCACTAGTAAGCAGCTTCAGGAAAATAACTTGAACATACATTCTGCTATTCAAAAACTGCAGCAAACTAAAAATATTCTGGAGCAATTCAGAAGTGATGAAGGGTTCAAAAGAACACTGGTAGATTCTCTCGAGCTTGCTGAAGAAATAGACTTTCCAACAGAATTTGAACCAGAGCCAGTTTGCATTCAGCAAAAGAAACAGCAGTCTTTGTATGAAGGACGAAACACACCCATTCAGAACCCAAAACAAAGGTTCAAAGTGAATTTCTACTTCACAGTCCTTGATACTGCTATTCACTCGGTTGATGAAAGATTTCAATGTATGCAGCAGATAGAGTCAGTATTTGGGTTTCTATATGATATCCACAGCTTGCAAAAGAAAACAGCAAAATAGATAAGAGAATTTTGTATAAAACTAGAGTCGGCATTGACTCATGAAAATTCAAAAGACATTGATGCTACAGATTTGTGTAGTGAGCTTCAGGCTTTCAAGATGACTTAAGAAACATTCCACTCCTGAAGAAGTACTGAAGTTTGTTTGTGAAAATAAATGCACAGACAGTTTTCCAAACATTTTTAAAGCTCTACACATTCTTTTAACTTTGCCAGTTTCCGTAGCTAGTGGAGAACATAGCTTCTCAAAGTTAAAATTGATAAAAACATATCTGCGTTCAACCATGGTGCAAGAGAGACTTGTTGGACTTGCCACAATGTCAATAGAGCATGGAAAAGCTGGAAAACTGGATCTTAAAGAACTAGTGACTGAATTTTCAAAACTTAAAGCAAGAAAAGTCATGGTTTAAGAGCACAGAGTGTTTTTTATTCAGTGTTTTGTAAATACAGGTTAAAGTTTTCTTATTTCTTTCTGTATTGGATGTGCTGGTAATGGAAGTTAAAGCAGGATAGCGTAATGGATGATTTTGGATTTGTAATAATAAAAATTATAATTAACATTATTAATGCATTTTTATTTGAAATCGGACTGAAATATCATCTAGCTGTCGTATACAAATCTATTCTGAAAATTTCGTGTCTCTATTTTATCTTATCTCAGAAACATTGGTTGGACAGACGGATGGACGGACAAACCAAATAATTAAGCCTCTGTTTAAAAAAAAAACAAAACTTAAAAAACATTAAAAGGAAAAAAGGGGCAAAATGTTTTCTAGTTTACCAAAAACCTCAGCCTAGATCTGCCTTGGGGTTTGGGGGTGGGGGCACCGATTGCATGGTTCACCTAGGGTGCCAGTTGCTGGCAGCTAGTCTAGGGCCATCCCTGGTTATAGCCCTAAGCTATATGCTTTTACCTCTGAAGGTCTCCAGTTCTATTGTCAGGGAGAAATCCTGGCTCCACTGAGTCAGTGCCAAAACTGCCATTAGACTTTAAAATAGTCTAAAGTAGGTATCTGTGTTAAAATGGAGACATGTAGTGTGATGGTCACTGACATAGCCATGTAAAAGATTTCAGAGAGGAAACAATTGTTTCTTCAAGGAATTTCTTAAGAGTTTGGAAGCATTTAAACAACTGATATGTGCACTTCTAATTTTCCCTCAGTTTGCAAATGAAAGGTGAATTAATCAAAAAAATTTGGAGTGATTATTTTCAAGAACTGATGAATGAGGAGAACCCAAGGGCGTAACGTTAAGAATATGTAAGTTGAACCAGGGCATGACAGATTGAATACAGGAGGCAGATGTTGATGGGGCACATAGGAAAATGTAAAAGGAGAAAGCACCTGTGTCAGATGAAGCAACAGTGGATGAAGTGAAGTCACTGGGAACAAGTTTGTTCAAAGAGAAAATGCCAAATGAATAGCAAAAAGGTTTGTGGTGTCTATTTTTAAACATAAAAGACATATCATGATGCACTATAATTATCACCCCATTAAGGTGGCATCACATACTATGAAAGTATGGGAGAAGATTATTTAAAAGCTGTCTGTGTGGAATGGCTAAAATTTGGAAAGGTCAGTATGGATTCATGCTGGGAAGGAGCACAACTGATGCCACATTTGCGCTACAAAACCTCTTGGAGAAATTCAGAGAAAAGAGACAATAACAGGATCTGGTCTTTGTGGAGCTGGAGAAGGCATACAATCATGAGAACTAGTTTGCTGGATTTTGTGAAGGAGAGATGTGACAGAAGGATATGTCCATCTTCTCCAGGACATGTATGGTGGAGTGACTACCGCAGACAAAACTAAATGAGCCTGTAGTAGAGAATTTCCAATAAAAGCTGGCCCACATCAGAGGTCAGTGTTGAGCTCCTTTTTGTTTGAGGTTGTCATGACTGTGATAAGTGAGACTATATGAAGGGCCTACCTTGGAACATGCTGTTTGCTGACGAGTTAATGATATGTGCAGAAACTTGTGAGATCCTATAAGCCAGCTTTTCACAGTAGCAACATAGTTTGGAGAAGGGGGGACTTACAATGAATGTTGGTAAGACCAAGGCTATGATAACTGAGGGAGGAGGACTTACCATAAAGGAAATCACAGGCAGAGAGCTTAGAAGAGTGAAATAATTTAAATACCTAAGATCAATGGCTACTGATGGTGGTATGATCCTGAGTAATGCCCAGCATCATAGCTAAGCTGCTTGGTGGAAGTGGAAGGAACTAACTCCAGTTCTCTATGATAAAAAATGCCAATAAAGTTAAAAGGTAGAGTGTACAAAACTGTAATTCAACCCATCCTGATGTACAGAACAGAGACTTGGCCAGCCACAAGAAAGGAAATCAGTATATGCTCTCCACCATGAAAATTAATATGTTGAGGTGGTCAAATGGCTGAACACTCCATAATAGGAAATGAAAGGAGGTTGTGAGGGGCCTAATTTGGGTTGCTCCAATTGAAGACAAGTTGATGGAGGTGAGGATAAATGGATATGGGCATATCTAGT
The DNA here is from genome assembly GCF_002925995.2 of Terrapene triunguis. Classification (NCBI taxonomy): domain Eukaryota; kingdom Metazoa; phylum Chordata; order Testudines; family Emydidae; genus Terrapene; species Terrapene triunguis. The sequence goes on from NW_020664530.1 coordinate 13,849,231, forward strand.
GGAGACTGAAGAGCTATAATCGGTAGGATATTTTTTGCAATTACTGGATAGGAGACAATCAAGGGGGAGACCAAAGTCTCAAGACCTGGATCAGATATCAACAGAGCCCAGAGAGACCAATCTGCACAACAGCCTCATGTACAATCATGAGTTTTGAAAGACCTTGAATAGGGAAATGGCAAGAAAGAAAGAAAAAAGAGCTTGCAGCCACAATTGGTGACAATTTCACCATTCATTTTTACTTGGGTTTATCATAACTATTTAAAAGCACATCTATTTTGATAATACAAACATTTTCTTTTTGGCTTGAAAGTAAAGAATAACTAAAAATGATTCAAGAGTTATTTCAGGGGCCAGATCCCTCAGGTTCCTGAGGTTGCAGTGCTAGAAACATATCCCAATGTGTCTGAAGTTAAATAAAGTGGGGCATCAGTTTAGATTGAACCCAATAAATGTATTTTATCACTTTAGTTGCAAAAAAAATGTGAATACACACACACACACCCCTTCTACATAACCAGAATAAAAGCAGTAAGAGAAATGGAGTGACTTATTGCCTATATTAGATGAACAATTGAGCTACTTGAGGAAATGTGGGCCAAATGGGATGGTACTGAATTTTCTCCTTAAATTGACACAACTATTACAAAAAAAAAAAAATTGAATGCCTACTGGATTCATAACCTATTATGCCTCAGTTCTACTGTATTCCCTTATTTTTTAAAAATGCTCTCTCTCTTTTAATATATAAGGTTATCAACCATTCTGTTTCTTCTTATGTAGCATCTCCATTACCAGAGGATTGCAACCATGGTACCCACTGTGACAGACTGTACCCTTAGGTTCAACACTTAAAAAAAAAACTATGATCAATTTTGTACAAACTATGCCTTGTGAGATATCATTTGAAAACTCATAATTCACTAATCATTATTGTCCTGGTAAAATATCTGTGGCAACATTGTATGTAAAGTTATAAGATTCTACTGTATGACATCGCTATGGCATATTCCAAAACCGGGGAAACAGCCCAAACCAGTTCCTCAGAGATAAAGGCAAACTGACACTTCAGTCTTGTGGCACATTAGAGACTAACACATTTATTTGGGCATAAGCTTTCGTGGGCTAAAACCCACTTCATCGGATACATGCAGTGGAAAATACAGTAGGAAGATATATATTGTGACAAAGCTCTGAGCCTGTAATTGGTGGGTCCCATGCTTCTGGCAGATTCAGTGGCCTCAGAAGCTCGCTAAGACCCTCAATATGACCTCCCTTTCCCAGTACAGCGGTAAAGGTCATAGCTTATTGAGCTACTATCATCACAGGCCAGTATGGGAGGTGGGAAGGTGGAATAACCACAGTCTCTGTTGCTCCTTAGAGCTCAGTAGGTGCAGTTTGGCCTCCTGACTGGATCAAAGTCTGCTTCCCCTCTCAAGGACATTTCTATAGAGCATGGGGAAAAGGGGGGAACCCGGGCCCGCCTTCTACTCTGGGTTCCAGCCCAGGGACCCTAGTGGTAGCAGCTGTTGGCGGTTTTCCCTTCACCACTGATGCTGCTTTGATTCCAAGGGCCACTTCCCCGTGGTCCCCTTTTTCCAAGCTTCACCCTTAACTCAGGATTCAGCAATGCTTCCTCTCCTCCAGTTCCTTTCACCTGGGCTTTTTTCAAGAGAACAGGAAAGAAGAGCTTTTAAGCAGTATGAGTGGGGCCTTAATTGGTTCCAGCTGTCTCCATTAACCTAACGGCCTTAACTGACCCTTTGCCAGTTAATTGAGGTCAGGTGCTGGCATTAGCCTAATGACCGTAACTGGTTAATTGGCGTCAGGTGTCTTGATTGGCCTGGAGTAGCCTTTGTTTGGCTATCCAGGGAACAGGGACCTGCTCATTCTGAGGCTGACATACCTGCCTTTGACTACTCTCTTAAATCCTTCTGGCCTGAGTTCATCACAATATACACAGAGAACATGAAAAAATAGGCGTTGCCATACCGATTCTAACAAGACTAATCAATTAAGGTGGGATATTATCAGCAGGAGAAAAAAAACGTTTGTAGTGATAATCAGGATGGCCCATTTCAAACAGTTGACAAGAAGGTGTGAGTAACAGAAGGGAAAAATAGCATGGGGAAATAGTTTTTACTTTGTGTTTTTACTCACACCTTCTTGTCAACTGTTTGAAGTGGGCCATCCTGATTATCACTACAAACGTTTTTTTTTTCTCCTGCTGATAATAGCCCACCTTAATTGATTAGTCTTGTTAGAGTTGATATGGCAACACCCATTTTTTCATGTTCTCTGTGTATATGTATCTTCCTACTGTATTTTCCACTGCATACATCCGATTAAATGGATTTTAGCCCACGAAAGTTTATGCCCAAATAAATTTGTTAGTCTCTAAGGTGCCACAAGTACTCCTCGTTCTTTTTGCTGATACAGACTAACACGGCTACCACTCTGAAACCTGTAACCAAATCAAACAAACTATCATCTGGTTAAGCAACCATTCTTTGCCAGGAAGAAGGGTGTGAGCGAGAAATTTGCATCTTATCTGGAGGTCCCCGTGTTACCAAACTGGCTGTCGTTTGAACCCCAGCTGGAGATGATTCTAAAGTGGAGGAAAAGATATAATAATGAGGAACAGAGGACACAAATCACCTCTCTCCCCTTATCTCTTCTCATGGCCTCAACAACGTATGAAAGACAAAAGAAGCATCACTGAACTGGGGGAGTGGTCCTAGCTGAAAGATCTAGCTAGACTGCTATAAACATATGGTGAGAGAAACCTTTTTGCTTTAAGTTCACTTAGCTTCATACGTTAGGTATTTCTTTGTAACCTATTCTGACTTTTATGTCTCATTATTTGTAATCACTTAAGGTCTATCTTTCTGTAGTTAATAAACTTGTTTTATTGTTTTATCAAACTAGTATGCATTTGGATTGAAGTGTTTGGGAAACTTCATTTGAGATAACAGGGTTTGTGCATATCATTTTCTATTAATGAAATGATAGACTTTCTCTGAACTTGTATTGTCCATGAGGGTGCTGGACAGTACAGGGCACACTATTTCTGGGGACAAGTCTGGGACTGAGAATTTGCTGGTGGCACTCTGCAATATAATTCAGGAGTGACTGGCTAGAGCACTCGTATTATTCAGCTGGGAGTGATTTTGCATGCTTGAGGCTGTGTGTGAACAGGCCAGGAGTCATTGTTTTCACTGAGAAGTTATGTAAAAGGCACCCCAATTGGATAGCTGAGGGAACACAGCTGTTCAGGTGTCCAAAATGTACCCTGGGGAATGTCACACCCACTCTGCATAATCCTCTGCTAATCTCTTTGTGACTGAATAGTCCTTTCAATACACCCTGGATACCACATTGTCCATCCAGGCATTTCTTCTGCCTCGTGTTCTTCTGTCATCAATTTTCCCTTTCAGTGCCCATAAACATGCATCATCCACTGACATCGCCCTGCTTAAAATGTGCCCTGCAAATCAACTCCTTCTTTTCATAGGATATCAGGCTAACATTTGCTGAGTTCCAGTCATCTCCAATACTTTTTCATTTGTTACCTGGTCTATCCATGATTTTTTCCCCCAGAATTCAGTTTATCTTCAACAAAAAAGTTTAGTATTTGCTTTCTAATAACACGTGTAATAAAAATACATAACATATCACAGATAAGGTATCATAAGTACCTAGGTCTTCGATTATTCATATGAGAAAAGTCATTGGCACATTTTAGTTAACATTTAGATTTACAGTCATCTTATTTTTTCCCCCTTTACAGGTCATTTTGCACGTATTTTGAAAGAACTCTCTTTTTACATTTTAGCTTTATTTGGGGGGGGGGTGCTTTTAGCTGTCATCTCTAGGGGGTCATACTGCTGCTCAGTCTTTGATTTAGGAGTTGTGGGCCATATTTCAATTTCCTTCCCTAAGTAAAGATGCTATTGTGGAGGTAAAAGGGGTTTGACTAGGCCCCTGTCTAACTAGGCATGTGGGTAAATGTTCTCTCTCTTTACAGTTTAGCTTTTCTCTATTTTAGCTACAGTGTTTATCATTCCTAGTGGTGGCACTACATACAAGTTATTAGTTTAGGATTCTGTGTCACATATTAAATACTACTGGCATCTAGCTTTAGGTCTAGGAAGGTCTTTGTCAGGCTCCCTTTCAATTAAAATATTTTGGGTGGATTTAGTTAAAGTTAGCACTGAGGCCACAATGGCAGCAGCTACAGCTTAAGTACACAGAGGTATGATTGTACGTACAGTCACAATGGAAAGTTAACATTACATTTCAGAACTCCCTCCCCTTGCTCCCCTAAAATTTTAAACAAGACAGCTTTGGAGCACCTGTGCATAGCACTGCTCTCCAACTCAGCCTTGGGGAATATGGCCCAGCTGGGGTGTGTCTGGAGGGGCCAGGATGTGGGGGGGAATAATGAGGAGGGAATTGTTTGTTTTCACAAAACAATAAGATTTCAGACCCTATTTCCTTGAGTATGAGTGCAGGCAAATGGCACTGAACACAGGCCCTATTTTCCACAGGCGGTGGTGATTTTAGCTGATATCTTGCTCCTGTGGGCAATAAAGGCAGTGGGCACAGGACACAGGAAGGGTTAGACCAAACCCCAGAAGGGCAAGAAGTTAGGCCATAACATCATGCCCAGTAGCATTATTTCCTGTGACAGCTGCTGAAGTCACTTCTGGTAACACCATCATCCGTATCTTACCTCCCCATTAGTGTCTTATTTCCTCTATCCATCTAAATTTGACAGAAGCTAGGAGCAACGTACCAGTCACATGAATCGGAGTTTTTCTCATTTGGCACTTGTGGGTATGTCTAGACTGCAATAAAACACCCACAGCTCGCTTGTGTCGGATGACTCGAGCTCGTGGGACTCAGGCTGTGGGGCTATAAAATTGTAATGTAGGCATCTGGGCTCAGGCTGGAGCTCAGGCTCTGGAACCCTCCACCGTTGGGGGATCTTTTTATCTGGAGTTTGCGTGGGAGATCAGCATTTTGGCATTCAGGTTGCAGGCAAGGTTCCTCTTCCTACAAAGATGACCTCCCTGACCTACAGTAGTGTAACAGAAATTACACTGATAAATTTGTCTTAATCTTACTAAGACAATAATAGCTCCTGTGGTTTCTCTCTCTCTCTGCTTATGAAAAGTTCACAAGCTATTCCAAAGTGACAGACAGGAACAGATAATCTCTGCTTTATATCACATAGATCCGACAGACTTAATGTTACCAATGAAAAGATAAATGCCATACTTCTATTTGTGGAGGCCAGACAGAGGATAGCTTTTTCCAGGGGGAAGGGAAGCTCCCTTTGAATGGGGGCAGAGGGAAAGGAGAGGGAGGGAGGGGAGATATTAAGACACTGTAAGGGGTGAAGGAGAGGACAGCTGCTTCTAGGCTGGGAAGGAGGGGCCCCCTGATTCGTACCTACATCTGGGCACATTCCAGCCCTTCAGGTCTTGCTTCCTACTCCCCAGTCTGATCCTGGATCCCATGGTGTCCTCTCCAGCCCTTCCAGATCCTGCTCCTTAGCTTAATCCCAGGCCCCATGGCAGCCACTCCTGCCTCCCTGGGCTCCACTCTCTGGCCTCCAGCCCAATCCCATTCCCCATAGCAGCCACTCCTGCCCCTCTGATTCCCTTGCTCACCTGTGCCTCTGCCCCCCACTTCCTGAAGCATGTGAGAGTTTATGCAGGAGTAGAACCCCCACAATATTTCCACTGCAGGGGGAACACTAGCTAACTCTGCTCCTCTAGAAACAGCAAGATAGAATTCCTTACTTATGAGATGAAAAATAATGAAGGTGAGAAAACAATGATAGTACTAACATACATTTGCTTCGAAAACTGACACAACTGGGTGGTTTTGATCCCTCTCTCTCTCTGAAACAATGCGCAGCAACTCCGCACAGATGACTTTTTTTAAGTGAAATCTCTGGTCATATGGGGGATTTTGTAAGTGACAATGATGAACGCCAACGAAGCTTTGTTTTTATTTCAGGACCTTATCCATCTTTTTCTTTTGCCAAATCAACGAAGTCTGATTACAGAATTAACTGCTGCAATCAGCGCGCATTTTGGGAAGTTCAAGGTTGGTTAGATATAAATAGCAAAGCTGTGCAAATAATGTAGCAATAAAAGAAAACCAGTGAAGGCTGATTGTATTCTAGTTTAGCAAAGGGGGGGCATTTGTTTTCCCTTTACTACAATGCAGTAACTGGGGAATATCACATTAAAACACAGTGCAGGGAGAGAGTAAAAGTTCAATTTCAACTTGTCGTGTCACTTCGTCTCAATCTGCTTCTTCCCCTGAATAAAGAGAAATGGGAAAAGTCTGTAAAAGATATTTTAAAACAAATAAGAGAACACATTACTGAGTAATATTGACGTAGGGTCCAATTGTGAACCCCTCACTCTCTTTGACTTCAGTGAGACTATGTGTGCATTCATAAGTGGGCCAGATCCTTAGCCAGTGTAGACATTTATAACTATCCTGAAATCAATGGAACTGTGCTGATTTACACCAACTGAGGCGCTGGCCCATGGAGCCTATGTGCATGAGTAAATAAATACTCAGCAACGTAAGTAAAGTGTTCACAGTTTGGTCCTTACTATGTTTCCTACACAGTTTTTATGCTAGTGGTTTTGAGAGAAATATTTCTATTTTCTTTCATTTGTCTATTAAAAAAAATAAAAGGAATAGAAACGGGGGGGGGGGGGAAGAACCAAGAAAGGATAAAACCAAAGTTCCTTCTCTTCTTGGTTAGTATCTAGCGAATGTAGTGATTAGAGTTCGTAAAATTATTCCTTGCAGCAAGTTTCTGTTCAGGATTTTTTTTATGAACAGATCATGACTTTTACAAATGGGTTTATTATCTCTACCTATATGACACAGTTTTCATTACGGTAGTTCTGCCTTTGGATTTCCACAAAGCATTCATAGCACGTATTCTTATTGAGTAGTATTCCTAAATCACATGGAACGGTATCTGTTTCCAGACTGGGGCCGTGATCCATCAAGGTGCTTAGGCATGTGCAGTTTTACTGAAGTCAGTGAAACTATTCACATGCCTAAATTTAGGTATGTGATGAACTACCTTGTTGAACTGGGGCATAGAATCAGAGAAGATTAGGGTTGGAAGAGACCTAAGGAGGTCATCTAATCCAACCCCCTGCTCAAAGCAGGACCAATCACAACTAAATCATCCCAGCAAGGGCTTTGTCAAGCCAGGCCTTAAAAACCTCCAAGGAAGGAGATTCCACCACCTCCCTAGGTAACCCATTCCAGGGCGTCACCACCCTCCTAGTGAAATGGTTTTTCTTAATATCCAACCTAGACCTCCCACACTGCAACTTGAGACCATTGCTCCTTGTTCTGTCATCTGCCATCACTGAGAACAGCCTAGCTCCATCCTCTTTGGAACCCCCACTTCAGGTAGTTGAAGGCTGCTATCAAATCCCCCCTCATTCTTCTCTTTTGCAGACTAAATAAGCCCAGTTCCCTCAGCCTCTCCTCATAAGTCATGTGCCCCAGCCCTCTAATTTTCGTTGCCCTCTACTGGGCTATCTCCAATTTGACCTCATCCTTTCTGTAGTGGGGGGCTCAAAACTGAACACAATACTCCAGATGTGGCCTCACCAGTGACAAATAGAGGGGAATAATCACTTCCTTGATCTGCTGGCAATGCTGCTACTAATGCAGCCTAATATGCCATTAGCCTTCTTGGCAACAAGGGCATACTGTTGACTCATATCCAGCTTCTCGTCCACTGTAATCCCCAGGTCCTTTTCTGCAGAACTGCCGCTTAGCCAGTCGGTCCCCAGCCTGTAGCAGTGCATGGGATTCTTCCGTCCTAAGTGCAGGACTCTGTACTTGTCCTTGTTGAACCACATCAGATTTCTTTTAGCCCAATCTTCCAATTTGTCTAGGTCACTCTGGACCCTATCCCTACCCTCCAGCATATTTACCTCTCCCCACAGCTTAGTGTCATCCACGAACTTGCTGAAGGTGCAATCCATCCCATCATTCAGATCATTAATGAAGATGTTGAACAAAACTGGCCCCAGGACAGACTCCGCTTGTTATTGGCTGCCAACTAGATATCGAGCCGTTGATCACTACCTGTTAAGTTGAACGATCTAGCCAGATTTCTATCCACCTTATAGTCCATTCATCCAAGTCATATTTTTTTTAACTTTCTGGCAAGAATACTGTGGGAGACCATATCAAAAGCTTTGCTAAAATCAAGGTATATCACATCCACCACTTTCCCAATATTCACAGAGCCACTTATCTCATCATAGAAGGCAATCAGGTTGGTCAGGCATGACTTGCCCTTGGTGAATCCATGTTGACTGTTCCTGATCACCTTCCTCTCCTCCAAGTGCTTCAAAATGGATTCCTTGAGGACCTGCTCCATGATTTTTCCAGGGACTGAGGTGAGGCTGACTGGTCTGTAGTTCCCCAGATTAACCTTCTTCTTTTTTTTAAATGACGGGCACTATATTTGCATTTTTCCAATCATTTGGAACCTCCCCTGATCGCCACGAGTTTTCAAAGATAATGGCCAATGGCTCTGCAATCACATCAGACAATTCCCTCAGCACCCTCGGATGGATTAGATCTGGCCCCATGGACTTGTGGATTTTTCTAAATAGTCCTTAACCTGTTCTTTCATCACTGACGGCTGCTCGCCTCCTCCCCATACTGTGCTGCTCAATGCAGCAGTCTGGGAGCTGACCTTTTCTGTGAAGACCGAAGCAAAAAAAGCATTGAGTACTTCAGATTTTTTCCACATCATCTGTCACTAGGTTGCCTCCCGCATTCAGTAAGGGTCCCACACTTTCCCTGACCTTCTTGTTGCTAACATACCTGTAGAAACCCTTCTTGTTACCCTTCGCATCCCTTGCTAGCTGCAACTCCAATTGTGCTTTGGCCTTCCTGATTACACCCCTGCATGTTCGAGCAATATTTTTATACTCCTCCCTAGTCATCTATCTAAGTTTCAACTTCTTGTAAGCTTCCTTTTTGTGTTTAAACTCACCTAAGATTTCTTTGTTAAGCCAAGCTGGTCACCTGCCATATTTGCTATTCTTTCTGCACATCGGGATTGTTTGTTCCTGCGCTCTCAATAAGGCTTCTTTAAAATAGAGCCAGCTCTCCTGGACTCCTTTCCTCCTCATATTAGCCTCCCAGGGGATCCTGCCCATCACTTCCCTGAGGTAGTCAAAGTCGGCTTTTCTGAAGTCCAGCGTCAATATTCTGCTGCTCTCCTTTCTTCCTTTTGTCAGGATCCTGAATTCGACCATCTCATGGTCACTGCTGCCCAGGTTGCCACCCACTTCTACTTCCCCTACCAATTATTCCCTGTTTGTGAGCAGCAGGTCAAGAGGAGCATGGCCCCTAGTTGGTTCCTCCAGCACTTCCACCAGGAAGTTGTCTCCAACACTCTCCAAAAACTTCCTGGATTGTCTGTGCACTGCTGTATTGCTCTCCCAGCAGATGCCAGGGTGCTTGAAGTCCCCTATGAGAACTAGGGCCTGTGATCTGGAAACTTCTGTTAGTTGCCCAAAGAAAGCTTCATCTACCTCATCTGCCTGGTCTGGTGGTCTATAGCAGACACCCACCCCAACATCACCCTTCTTGCTCTCGCCTCTAAACTTAACCCAAAGACTCTCAAAGGCTTTTCTTCAGTTTCATATTGTAGCTCTGAGCAATCATATGGCTCCCTTACATACAGTGCAACTCCTCCAACTTTTCTCCCTTGCCTGTCCTTCCTGAACAGTTTATACCCATCCATGACAATGCTCCAGTCATGTGAGTTACCCCACCAAGCCTGTTATTCCAATCACATCATAGTTCCTTGAGTGTGCCAGGACTTCCAATTCTTCCTGCTTGTTTCCAAGGCTTTTCGCATTTGTGTACAGGCACCTAAAATAAACATGATATATCTATATATATATATATATATAAACATGTGACTTCAATCTTAAAAAAGAAAAAAAGAAAGGGCATCTTACAGTAGGATCCAAATTTCCCTCTCTCGGGGTATGTTTACACTACAAAAATAGTCGAATTTATAGAAGTCGATTTTTAGGAAGCGATTTTATACAGTTGATTGTGTGTGTCCCCACTAAGCTCATTAAGTCGGCGGAGTGCGTCCACAGTACCGTGGCTAACATTGACTTTCGGAGTGTTGCACTGTGGGTACCTATCCCACAGTTCCCGCAGTCTCCGCTGCCCATTGGAATTCTGGGTTAAGCTCCTAATGCCTGATGGAGCAAAAACATTGTTGCGGGTGGTTTTGGGTACATGTCGTCAGTCGCCCCTCCCTCCGTGAAAGCAAAGGCAGACAATCGTTTCGCGCCTTTTTTCCATGCAGACGCCATACTGCTTTCAGCAGACAGTGCAGTAGGACTGCTAAATGTCGTTATCCAACCATCACTTCCGCTGCAACTCTGCTCTCCTCTTCTCCTGGTGTCATGAATCGACCTCGCAGGTCCTCTCGTCATTCTTTATAAATATCTATTGTCGTGGTTTCCCGTCATCATCCACCACTTCCGCTACAACTCTGGTCTCCTGCTTGTGTCTCGATAGCGAATTTCTCCATGTTGTCTGTAATGGGCTCCCGGGAACGTGTGTTCTTCCTCGGGAAATGTGCGCGGTGCTAACCGTTGTCCTCCACCGCTTCCGCTGCAACTCTGCTCTCCTGCTCTCCTGGTGCCATGAATCCACCTCACAGGTCCTCTTGTTGTTCGGTATAAAGATGCTATTCTCGTGGCATCCGTCATCATCCACCACTTCCACTGCAACTCTGCCCTCCTGCTATCCTGCAGATGCCATACCACAGCAAGCATGGAGCCCGCTCAGCACACGATGCTCTTGTGAGCATTGTAAACACCTCGGGCATTATCCCATCGTATGTGCAGAACCAGAACCTGCAAAGGCAAGCAAGAAGGCGCCGACAGCGTGATCATGATAGTGATGAGGACATGGACACTGACTTCTCTCAAAGCACAGGCCCTGGCAATTTGGACATCATGGTGGTAATGGGGCAGGTTCATGCCGTGGAATGCCAATTCTGGGCCCGGGACATAAGCACAGACTGGTGGGACCGCATAGTGTTGCAAGTCTGGGATGATTCCCAGTGGCTGCAAAACTTTCGCATGCATAAGGGCACTTTCATGGAACTTTGTGACTTGCTTTCCCCTGCCCTGAAGTGGAGGAATACCAGGATGAGAGCAGCCCTCACAGTTGAGAAACAGGTGGTGATAGCCCTCTGGAAGCTTGCAATGCCAGACAGCTACCGGTCAGTCGGGAATCAATTTGGAGTGGGTAAATCTACTGTGGGGGCTGCTGTGATCCAAATAGCCAACGCAATCACTGAGCTGCTGCTACCAAGGGTAGTGACTCTGGGAAATGTGCAGGTCATAGTGGATGGCTTTGCTGCAATGGGATTCCCTAACTGTGGTGGGGCGATAGACGGAATGCATATCCCTATCTTGGGACTGGACCTCCTTGGCAGCCAGTACATAAACTGCAAGGGGTACTTTTCAATGGTGCTGCAAGCACTGGTGGATCACAAGGGACGTTTCACCGACATCAACGTGGGATGGCCGGGAAAGGTACATGACGCTTGCATCTTCAGGAACTCTGGTCTGTTTGAACAGCTGCAGGAAGGGACTTACTTCTCAGACCAAAAAATAACTGTTGGGGACATTGAAATACCTATAGTTATCATTGGGGACCCAGCCTACCCCTTAATGCCATGGCTCATGAAGCCATACACAGGCACCCTGGACAGTAGTAAGGAGCAGTTCAACTATAGGCTGAGCAAGTGCAGAATGGTGGTAGAATGTGCATTTGGATGTTTAAAAGCACGTTGGCGCAGTTTACTGACTCGGTTAGACCTCAGCGAAACCAATATTCCAATTGCTATTGCCGCTTGCTGAGTGCTCCACAATATCTCTGAGAGTAACGGGGAGATGTTTATGGCAGGGTGGGAGGTTGAGGCAAATTGCCCGGCCGCTGATTAAGCGCAGCCAGACACCAGGGAGATTAGAAGAGCACAGCAGGGCATGCTGCACATCAGAGAAGCTTTGAAAACCAGTTTCATGACTGGCCAGGCTATGGTGTGACAGTTCTGTTTGTTTCTCCTTGATGAAAATCCATCCCCTTGGTTCACTCTACTTCCCTGTAACCAACCACCCTCCTCGCTTCGATCACCACTTGCAGAGGCAATAAAGTCATTATTGTTTCCAAATTATGCATTCTTTATTAATTCATCACACAAATAGGGGGATAACTGCCAAGGTAGCCCGGGAGGGGTGAGGGAGGAGGGAAGCACTGGGTGGGGTGGTGGATAAGGGGAGGAGGGAAGGACAAGGCCACACTGCACTTCAAAACTTATTGAATGCCAGCCTTCTGTTGCTTGGGCAGTCCTCTCAGGTGGAGTGGTTGGGTGCCCGGAGCCCCTCTCCCCCCCCCGTGTTCTTGGGCGTCTGGGTGAGGAGGCTATGGAACTTGCAGAAGAGGGCGGGCGGTTACACAGGGGCTGCAGCAGCGGTCTGCACTCCTGCTGCCTTTCCTGCAGCTCAACCAGACACTGGAGCATATCAGTTTGATCCCCCAGTATCCTCAGTATTGCATCCTGCCTCCTCTCATCGTGCTGCCACCATCTCTCATCTTGCTCCCGTCACCTCTCATCTCGTTCATCCCTCCTGTCCTCGCATTCATTTTCTGCTTTCCTGGACTCTGACATTGTTTGCCTCCACGCATTCTGCTGAGCTCTTTCAGTGCGGGAGGACTGCATGAGCTCAGAGAACATTTAATCGAGAGTGCATTTTTTTCGCCTTCTTATCTGCACTAGCCTCTGGGACAGAGATGATAGGGGGAGCGTGGAAACATTTGCAGCTACAGGAGGAAAAAAAGGGAGAGTAGTATTTAAAAAGACATTTTAGAGAACAATGGGTAGACTCTTTCACGGTGAACCAAGCTGATAACATTACATAGCACATGTGCTTTTGGTTCAAGGTCACATTTTGCCTCTTATATTGAAGTCCTGCCAGTTTGGTGTGAGAGATCACACATGCAGGGCCGGGCAACAGAATTTAGCTTGCAGGCAGCCATGGTAAGCCACAGTCTTTCAGGTTCTTCAACCTTCATAACATGTGGGAATGGTTTCAAACAGCAGCGCCCTCCTTTCCCATACCAAGCACCCGTTGGGTTGGCCATTTAAAAGGAGGGGCTGTACTGGCCGCGACTGCATCCCAAGTCTTCAGGGCAAATTAATCATTAAACATACTTGCTTTTAAACCATGCATTATATTTACAAAGGTACACTCACCATAGGTGCCTTCTCCGGCTTCATGGTCTGTGAGCCCTCCTTGGGAGCGTTGGGAGGGTATTGGCTCCAGGGTGCTAAACAGTTCCTGACTGTCAGGGAGAATGGTTTCCCCGCTTGCATGCTGTGCGCTATCCTCCACCTCCTCATCTTCCTTGTCCCCAAAATCCTCATCCCTGTTGCATGAGACTCCCCTCCCTTGCAGGTGTCCACAGACAGGGGTGGGGTAGTGGTGCCCCCCCTCCCCCAGAATTGCATGCAGCTCATCATAGAAGTGGCATGTCTGGGGCTCTCATCCGGAGCGGCCGTTTGCCTCTTTGGTTTTTTGGTAGGCTTGCCTGAGCTCCTTAATTATCACGCAGCACTGCTGTGGGTCCCTGCTGTAGTCTCTGTCCATCATGCCCTTGGAGATTTTTTCAAATATTTTGGCATTTCGTCTTTTGGAACAGAGTTCTGATAGCACGGATTCATCTCCCCAAACAGTGATCAGATCCAGTACCTCCCCTTCGGTCCATGCTGGAGCTCTTTTGCAATTCTGGGACTGCATGGTCACCTGTGCTGATGAGCTCGCCATGCTGTCCAAACATTAAATGAAATTCAAAAGTTCCCAGGGCTTTTGCTCTGTACCTGGCTAGTGCATCTGAGTTGAAAGTGCTGTCCAGAGCGGTCACAATGGAGCACTCTGGGATAGCTCCTGGAGGCCAATACCGTCAAATTGCGTCCACACTATCCCAAATTCAACCCGGCGATGTCAATTTCAGCACTAATCCCCTCGTCGGGGAGGAGTACAGAAATTGATTTTAAGAGCCCTTTAAGTTGACAAAAATGGCTTCGTCGTGTGCACGGGTGCAGGGTTAAATAGATCTAATGCTGCTAAATTCGACCTAAACTCGTAGTGTAGACCAGGGCACTGATTTCACTACAGGCATCAGATTTTTTTGTATCCATTATAATACTGCACAAGGTTCTTTTCAGCCAACTCATCTCCATAAACCTCACTGAATCAGGAAGATTTCTGAACACATTTTGTAAAATCTTATCTGAAGTACACTCTTCTTATCTGTCCAATGCACCATGCTACAACACCATTATATTGTAAAACCCATTATGACTACTACTACCACAAAACATCTTGAAGTCCAGTTAAATATTCATTCCCAATTGAAGAAAAGGATGAAGAGAAACAAGCTTCAGAAGAATGAAGAATGAAAGGATGAAAAGGATGAAGAGAAACAAGCTAGGTTCTACCTTACTATTTTATATATAGTTTGGATAAGCATTGGTTAAGACTCTGGATACTGTAGGTTTGTTCTGAACCACAGCGCTAAATCTTTTGAGGTTGGAACATCACAAAAAAGTTATTAAACCTTTCTCTACTGGTGTTTCTAGTGTTCCAATGGAAAGTAAGAGCAGATTTTAGGATATTAGATAATTCTGTTAATCTGAGTTCAGGACTAATAAAGTGTCTTTGGCTGTGAAATATATACAACATGTACATAAAGGTCATGAAATTCCAGGGCAAGAATGTTGCTCTGTAACTCCAATATGTTTTTATTTTTGTGTATATAAAACTGTGTTATTCAAGGGAACAGACAAAGAGCATTCCTGCACCCCTTTTTGCTTTGTGTCCCAATATTAGCTCTTTAATAGTATGTGAAATAACAGGTTCATGATGAAATTATTGAAGATAGCAGGGACCTACCACCATGACTATCTTCATTTTCGGTGTTCATTGACTCTCATTTTTTATTCATTTGTTTGCTTATACACATTCTAAATGAAGCAATGCAGAAGCAACTATTTAAAACAGTGGTTCTCAATCAGGAGTATGTTTACCCCTGTAGGTACTCAGAGGTCTTGCAAAGGGTACATCAACTCATCTAGATATTTTCCTTGTTTTACAACAGACTACATAAAAACCACTGGCAAAGTCAATACAAACTAAAATTTCATACAATGACTTGTTTATACTGCTCTATATATTATACACTGAAATGTAAGTACAATATTTATATTCCAATTGATTTATAGTTATATGATAAAAATGAGAAAGTCAGCAATTTTTCAGTAACAGTGTGCTGTGACATTTTTGTATTTTTATGTCCGATTTTGTGAGCAAGTAGTTTTTAAGTGAAACTTGGGGGTACACACGACAAATCAGACTCCTGAAAGGGGTACAGTAGTCTGGAAAGGTTGAGAGCCACTGATTTAAAATAAAATAAAATAAAAGAGTCTAGATAAAATCTTTCCTCACTGAAGGAAATTACAAAAGTCTCATTGACTTCAGAAGGGCTGGAATTTCTCCCTCTACATCTGAACACAAATAAAGGGCAGTCAATGGGTCTTTAAAAGTTTTCAGATATAATCCTACATCACTGCCAAACCAATTTATGCATTCAAAGTCTCTATGAAAAAGCACTGAAATTTCCACTAACTCTTGAAATAGATTTGTAAAGTTGCTTCTATTTTTCTTTAAAACTGCTGTCTTAAGTTTTATCAGCTTAGCAAAGGACATTCTCTCAGCTTCATTAAACTTCCATAAAAGAAAACTTCCTATATACTCTTTCAAGAAAAGAGTATTATTTATGTTAGCACCTGACCAGTTTTTTTTTTAAACTGTACAGAATGATGCTGCAGTGGCTGCAATTAAAAATAAATTTACCTGTGCCAGGGCATTCACCTCCTGAGTGCCTCCTAGTGGCTGGCTATTGTAGGATGTTATTGTAGGATGGATAGGAAGGAGTTCAACAAACTGGCAGCCTTCACCAGGGTCTTCAGCCCCATCTCTGGGCCCTTTTTAATCTAACCCTTCACTGAGGCTTCTAGAAAGAGCTGTGTCCCATTCTTGGGGCTTAGGCCACTTTGCCAGGGGGGACCCAGGCCCACCCACTACTCCGGGTCCCAACCCAGGGACTCTATAACCAGCAACCACATACAGCTTCCTTTGATTGGTTGCTGCTGTTTTCCCTGGGCTTCTTCCCACTGGGTCCCTTTCCTTTCCTCCATTATCTTAGAGTTACAGTTCTCAGATCCTCTCTCTCCAAGGTCCAGAAAATGCACCCCATCAAGCACCTTTACCTAGAGCAGAGCCCCTTTCCTTGCTCCTCTGGTGGCAGCCAGGAACTGATCTACTCAGCCCCTGCCACTCCTTGTATCTCAGCCTGCCGGGCTCTGATTGACTGCTTCTATGCAGCCTCTCTAGGCAGGTCCGAAGGGCCCATCTTCACTTCTCCTTTTGTGGGGTGGGGTGTGGTAGGACCACAGGGCCTCCAGCAGGGGGCCAGGAAGGCCTGATACACCCCATCACACTACTATTGACCTACCGTTACCATACCACAGTATATGAGATACCACTTTTCATTACCTGTTCTTACATGTTTATAAACATTGACTTTAGCATGGTGATCAATGTGAAAGCTCATTTTTTCAAAAATAAGCATCTGAGTTGCATATACAAAATGGTCAGCCTAATAAAGAGTATATATTAATATATTTAATAGCTGTCCCAAAAAAGGGAAAACTACTGTGTACTGAAATCAGAGAGCACAAAGAAGTGAGTGGGTTCATGGATATAACCATCTCTTTAACTGTTCAAATGCATTTCCAAACCATGCTGGTCACCATTAAAAAGTCAAAATTAATGAGTTGTTATTAAACTCTTATTTGTATAAAGCCCCATGTAAGTATGGCACTTTATATACAAATACATGTACCTATCTAAAATTCTAGTACACTTGAAAGATTTTTTAAAGCATTAAATTACATTTAGCAATTGTTAATATGTAGGTACTGTATTGTGTCTTAAAAATGGGAATTTCCTGTCTTATTTTCAGAGTTCAGCTGCTACATACACTTTAACGTTGCTTAGTTATACTATACAATCCTGTCTGAATAAGGTGAGTATGACAATTCAAGCCACATAGTTTCCCACAATGACAAACAGCATATTTATTTACCTTTCTTCAGTGCACAGCTTCAGAATCGTTATGCTATTCAATTCCCAAATGTAAAAACTTTGCAGATTGTTACATCACCAATTATGATTCAGCAGCCTGATTTAGCTGAGTACATTCATTCAGCATTTATACAATTAAAAATATGAGTCTGTTGCTGATGCTAGAGGAAAACTCAACAGAGGATTAATATTATGGAAATGTGTAAGATGACAATTCAAGGATTGGACAGAGTGAATTGAAAGTGTATTGTTGACAACAGGGAACAGACCAGGAGGATATCATACTGAAAAATGGACAAAGATAACATTTGTTCTTGCTGAAGTTTATTGAATATAAGAGAGGCAGGTTTACACACTGACCAAGGAAACAGAGACAGCAGTATGTCATAGAAAATAACAGCTACAAGTAGGGAAAGATTGCCTTTTAAAACATATCAAAATAAACTTACTCCTGTGGTATGCATCTGGAATAACTATGGAGAATTTCAACCACAACTCAGAGAAGAAAGTACCAGAATTAGGTAAAAGAACAGAGTTCTAAATTTATGATTAAAAAACTATATATATATAAAGAGGACTTGCTATTATGTTTGTGTATTTTAAAAGATTTTGATTAATTCTCTAAATAACTCACTTTTGGTTACTTTCTTCTATAGTCAGTACATTTTAACAAATAGGGAGGAACTCATTGAGAATTTGAAAGTGGAAGGCAGCTTGAGTGAAAGTGATCATAAAAATCATAGAGTTCACAATTCTAAGGAAGGGTAGAAGGGAGTACAGCAAAATAGAGACAACGGATTTCAGGAAGGCAGATTTTGGTAAGCTCAGAGAGCTGATAGGTAAGGTTCCATGGGAATCAAGACCGAGGGGAAAAACAACTAAGGAGAGTTGGCAGTTTTTCAAAGGGACACTATTAAGGGCCCAAAAGCAAGCTATTCCGCTGGGTAGGAAAGATAGAAAATGTGGCAAAAGACCACCTTGGCTTAACCACGAGATCTTGCATGATCTAAAAAATAAAAAGGAGTCATATAAAAAATGGAAACTAGGAAAAATTACAAAGGATGAACATAGGCAAACAACACAGGAAAGCAGGGGCAAGATTAGAAAGGAAAAGGCACAAAATGAGCTCAAACTAGCTACAGGAATACAGGGAAACAAGAAGACTTTTTATCAATACATTAGAAGCAAGAGAAAGACCAAGGACAGGGTAGGCCCACTGCTCAGTAAAGAGGGAGAAACAGTAACAGGAAACTTGGAAATTGCAGAGATGCTTAATGACTTTTTTGTTTCGGTCTTCACAGAGAAATCTGAAGAAATGCCTAACATAGTGCATGCTAATGGGAAGGGGGTAGGTTTAGAAGAGAAAATAAAAAAAGAACAAGTAAAAAATCACTTAGAAAAGTTAGATGCCTGCAAGTCACCAGAGCCTGATAAATGCATCCTAGAATACTCAAGGAGCTAATAGAGGAGGTATCTGAGCCTCTAGCTATTATCTTTGGAAAATCATGGGAGACAGGAGAGATTCCAGAAGACTGGAAAAGGGCAAATATAGTGCCCATCTATAAAAAGGGAAATAAAAACAACCCAGGAAACTAGAGACCAGTTAGTTTAACTTCTGTGCCAGGGAAGATAATAGAGCAAGTAATTAAGGAAATCATCTGCAAACTCTTGGAAGGTGGTAAGGTGATAGGGAATAGCCAGCATGGATTTGTAAAGAACAAATCATGTTAAACCAATATGATAAATTGATAGGATAATGAGTCTTGTGGATAAGGAAGAAGCGGTAAGGTCATAATTCAAAATGATCTGGACAAATTGGAGAAATGGTCTGAGGTAAACAGGATGAAGTTTAACAAAGACAAATGTAAAGTGCTCCACTTAGGAAGGAACAATCAGTTTCATGCATACAGAATGGGAAGAGACTGTCTAGGAAGGAGTACGGCAGAAAGGAATCTAGGGGTTATAGTGGACCACAAGCTAAATATGAGTCAACAGTGTGATGCTGTTGCAAAAAAAGCAAACATGATTCTGGGATGCATTAACAGGTGTGTTGTGAGCAAGACATGAGAAGTCATTCTTCCGCTCTACTCTGAGCTGGTTAGGCCTCAACTGGTGTATTGTGTTCAGTTCTGGGCACCGCATTTCAAGAAAGATGTGGAGAAATTGGAGAGGGTACAGAGAAGAACAACAAGAATGATTAAAGGTCTAAAGAACATGACCTATGAAGGAAGGCTGAAAGAATTGGGTTTGTTTAGTTTGGAAAAGAGAAGACTGAGAGGGGACATGATAGCAGTTTTCAGGTATCTAAAAGAGTGTCATAAAGAGGAGGGAGAAAACTTGTTCATCTTAGCCTCTAAGGATAGAACAAGAAGTAGGCTTAAACTGCAGCAAGGGAGGTTTAGGTTGGACGTTAGGGAAAAATTCCTAACTGTCAGGGTGGTTAAACACTGGAATAAACTGCCTAGGAAGGTTGTGGAATCTCCATCTCTGGAGATATTTAAGAGTAGGTTAGATAAATGTCTATCAGGGATGGTCTAGACAGTATTTGGTCCTGCCATGAGGGCAGGGGACTGGACTCGATCACCTCTCGAGGTCCCTTCCAGTCCTAGAATCTATGAATCTATCAACTGACCTCTGAAAACCTGTTACTATTAGTTTTTATTATTTACACACATTTACTGAACAGCCTTTAGTTTGTGTAGTCTCTTCAAAATCAAATATGCATTAGCTTTGGATTAATAACAGGTACATTTTCTCCAGTCCTACAAATGATTTGGATTGTTATTTATATTTGATTTGTGTATATTTACATTTCCAAAAAATCAAATATAAGTTCTCCATAGTCATCTGGGAGCAGAACATTAGCTGGTGTAAATTCTTGTAGCTCCACTGAAGACAATTCACAGCAGCTGAGGATCTGCCCACAAGTGTAAACTATAATTAATATTTTAAATATTATGGACCACATTGCAGCCTGGTGAAACCCACAGTAGAGAGTTGAGAGGGAAGTACACTTTATGTGGAGTTCCTCCAAATGATTCCATGGAGAGGTAGAGGGCAAACAGGAGTGATACCCTTCTACACAAGACAGGGGGTTTTTTTTGGTATCTAAACCACATTAATTTCAAGGCATACAAAGGAGGCCAGGGCTATCTGCAAGGAGGCCCCGAGCCTCTGTGCTGGCTTCAAGGCCTCTTACTCACTCATTGGAAGTGCTGGTCCATTGGAGTGTACTACCGGGGTTTCTGATGCCAGCAGCAGTGCCCAGAAACTCCATAACGAGGAGTTCCATAGTGCAAAGGGGGATCAGCCTAAATGTAATCCTATCCCAGGTGTTGGGTGGAACCTCATTGCATCCATCTGATTCAATGTCAGCCCTTCATTTAAGATAAGTGTAAAAAGTAATTAAACGCCTTTATGGACTAAATAGCTGAAACAATAGGAGCCACTGCCCAAAATACAGACTACATGTAAAGCAGGAGTAGGAGTTGAGCCACGAGGACTGAGGGGTTTTCCCTAGCATCTGAATGCAAATGCAGGCAACTGTATATTGTTTGATTCTAGAGAGAGGGGTGCATACACGTGTGTGTGTGCTTGAGAGAGAGAGAGAGAGAGAGAGAGAGAGCGAGCAGTAACCGCAACACCACCAAAGCAGAAAGAAGAGGCAGCAAAGAAGCCTCAGAGACAGCCAGAGAAGCACTTGAGTGTGACCCTGTGAAAATGCTGAGAAGAGTTTTTGGGTAAAGTGCTGGGTGGAAAGAGGCTTGGAACTGTGAGCAAAGAAACTGTCTCCTGCTGTTTGATTCCTACTGTGTTCAGGGAAACAGGATTTTGTATATTCTTTGTAAATAAACAGGATTGCTTCAAAGAAATACCTGACTCCATCATCAATTTCTTCACTGAAGAGAAACAACCCAGAAAGTCACCAAATATTGGCTAATCATTCAAGTCAAGAGCCATAAAAATATTGTACTTATGTTTATTAACATGGTGCAATGGTAATTTCACCAGATCACATGCCTGTGGTATAAGGTTAAGGAAAGGCATAAACTCAAAGTATTAATGTTCGAGAACATGAGATAACAGTTATTAGTAAGGCTATGTTTTAGTCATGGGTAATTTTAGTAAAAGTCATGGACAGGGTACGGGCAATAAACCAAAAGTCACATCCCATGACCTGTCCATGACTTTTTATTAAAAATACCTGTGACTAAATCTTACCTGCTAAGAGGCGGATGCTCCTGAAGACTGCTGCTGGGTTGGGAGGGCAGCACGGGGTTATGCTTCTGCTGGGAAGGCAGCACAGGGCCCTGCTGCAGCTGGGCGTGGCCCAAGTCTTCCTGCCGCTGGCAGGGAGGCGCAGCCTGGGGCTACAACACCACCGTCACTGGTTCAGGAGGTGGATGGACCGGGGATCCACCGCTGCCACACTGGTCCAGGCGCGGGATGGCCCGGGGCCCCGCAGCCACCGCTGCTGGTCCCGGAGGTGGATGGACCGGGGATCCACCGCTGCCACCACTGGTCCGGGCGTGGAATGGCCCGGGGCCCCGCTGCCACCGTTGCTGGTCCCGGACTGCTCCTCCAGCGAGTGCCAGGGACCAGCTGCCTGGGACTGCCAGAGCAGTGGCCAGTGCAGCTGGCCTCTGGGCAGGGATGGCTCTATGTATTTTGCCACCCCAAGCACGGCAGCCAGGTGGCTTTCAGCAGCGCGCCTGCAGGAGGTCCGCTGGTAATGCGGATTCGGCGGCATGCCTGCAGGAGGTCCACCAGTCCCGTGGCTTCGGCATACCCGCCGCCGAATTGCCGCTGAAGCCGCGGGACCGACAGACCACCTGCAGGCACGCCGCCGAAGGCAGCCTGACTGCCGCCCTCACAGTGACCGGCAGGCCGCCCCCCGCGGCTTGCCGTCCCAGGCACGTGCTTGGTGCGCTGGTGCCTGGAGCCGCCCCTGCCCCTGGGCTTCCCCAGCTGCTGGGCTGGTTCTGGAGTCAGCTGCACCAGCGCTGTAAAATTCATGGAAGTCACGGAAAGTCACAGAAGCCATGACTTCCGTGACCTCTGTGAATGATTTGCAGCCTTAGTTATTAGCCTCTTTGTCATTCCCTGCAATAATTTTCGACTACAGAAGGGGAGCAACCCCTAATTCAGCCCTGCTTGCTAGGGTGCCCTACCTGGCCATTCTTTTCCCTACTAAACCTACTCTGCTATTAGGGAAAAACTACCTAGGTTTACTACCTTGCCAGGGGCCTCCCTCAAATATACTTCAGGTCAGAGGGAAGCAATCTTCCACTGAAATGAATAACAAATTAATTAATTTTGAAGAATATAAATGTTTGCTGTTCAAAGAAACTGGGATCCAACTCATCATCTGCTGCCATAAATTGCTACTATACTTGCTGAATTCACTGGGAGGGTCACAGGATCAGCTGTAATAATTCACTTCTAGGTAGCACTGCAGACAAGTGCTATTGGATCACCATGCTAGCACTGATAGCAGGCATCATGGTATAACCGTGAATACAGTTACTTCCTACCATCAGTCATGATACATTAATTGGAATTAGATGTAAAACATAAATCCATAAAAACTGTTGCTCACCTAATAAGCAATACAACATTATTTGAAGTACATTGTCACCTTAATCTTAGCATTTAGAATCATAATTATCCTTGTTCATCAGTAATACTTTTGATCATACCTTGGGAGCAAGAGAAAATGGTAAAAAAGGTCTCCTAATTGCACTTTTTAACCTTCCCTTTGTTCTGTGTCATTCACAAAATCTGTCCTCCCCCTATTATGCAGATTCACAGTAATGAATTCAGCACAAATTTGTATTTTATTCAGAGCAAACAATATGTAAGTTAGCATTAATCAAAGAAGGGGACATATTAATTAATTCTGTTTTCTCATGCAGTTCCTGAACTATAATTATTGCACTGTACATACATATTTGTCTTCATTTCATTGCATGGATCTCAGCATCCTCCATGAAGAGTGACATTTCAATCAGGTACCAATAAATTAAGTCAAAGGGAAGTGCGGTCTCTGTAGTCCTCCAAATTAAACTATATATTAAACTGTTTTTAAAAAAGCAATGTTATTAATAATAACAAGAAGAATATGATGCCTAGCTTTATCTAGCACTTTTCACCTGTAGATCTCAAGGTACTTTACAAAGAAGGTCAACATAATTATCCTCCTTTTTTACAGATGGAGAAAATGGTAACAGGTGTTACCTGAGCTGCAACAGATCTCTCTTGCCAATGTGCAGGGGAAAGGGACCATTGTCCAGGCATTGCTCAGCTGAGACCCCTCTAGAGCTATGAAGGACCCTGGTGCAGCCAGCTATCAACTTTCTTTCCCCCCACACCTCTATGCTGCACAATGCTGCCTCCTGGACTATTCTATTTTAATACCATATAAATGTAGCTCTTTCAATCTCTCTTCTTGTGTTTTATACTCTAATTTCCACAAAGCGGAGGGGTAGGTTGGGTGTCTTTCCTTCTCCACCCCTCCTCTGGTTTTAACATTCCTCATGGCAATGGTAAACATTCAGAGTGAAGCACAACAGCTGAGTTAATGAGATACTGATACATAGCAGACAGTAGTAGAGAGGACCGAGCTCCACACGTAGCATGGTGGAGTATTGCTCAGGACACTTAGGGGAATAAAATACAGCACACAGAGAATGAGCTTAAGTGACAGGCTTCAACTTTATTACTAGTGATTTAACACTGGGAACTAACAATCCCCTAACCCTGCTAGGCAATGAAAGGGTCCAGTGTGAGAAGATTGCTGACTGTGTTTTAAAATCAAGAAAAGAGGAGATAGGTGGCGCTCAGTCTAGCCTCTGCAAGGAATCCTGAGGATACAGCCCAACCCAGTTTAGGTCCCCTCCTTACTCATGCAAGGGAATGAGTATATGAATGAGGAATTCCTCATTCTCTCTGATACCTAAGAGCCCTCTCCCTTAACCCTGTAAGGTATTCAAGGCATAGTCCAAACTGACCCAGACACGGCGCGGGCCGGGGGACGTACTGGCCGCTGCTTCCAGCACCTCCCATTGGCCTGGAGCAGCGAACCGCGGCCACTGGGAGCCGCGACTGGCTGGACCTGCGGACGCAGCAGGTAAACAAACTGGCCCAGCCCACCAGGGGCTTTCCCTACACAAGTGGCGTCCCAAGTTTGGGAAACACTGACATAGAGTGTTGAGGTTCTTAGGGATTGGCTTGTTTTGGCCTTCTTTTGAAATGGGATTAGCTTGATTTTTGGCTTATTGTGAAAGTTGGGAAGCTTATTTACCACGTGAAAGTTGGCAACTGTGAGGAGGACATAGCCATCTGGGAGGAATCCAGTGCCCACAGTGGAGGTGTGGTTCTTCTCCCACTTGATTGTGTATAAGGTCTGAAACCAGGTGATCAGGTCAGCAGGCAATTCATAGCTGGACTTCAGAGTCAAAGCAGTTTGTCTGTTTTGATAGGGCAAGAAGGGCAGGCTGTAAGATCAGTGTATGACCCTACTGGTTTCTCTAGCTGTTCATACACCCAACCCCCACAAAAAGGATGATTATGCAATTAGGAGAGAATGCACTGAGCCCTTGTATTAGCATTGGTCTGATCATGAAGGTGAACAGGTCTTGTTGCTGGTAAGGCAACTCTTTCCCTGGGTGGAAGTGGTATAATATGAGATGCTGCTGAGATGGGTCTGTTGGGGAGCTGTCACGCCCTCCCCAGGTCTCAGGACAGGAGTAGTGTTAATAGAGAGGTGTCTAGGTCAGTTTGGCTATCGCACTGAGGATCTATTTTCTACACTTCCCCCAAGCCATTAAGGGATTTTGGCATCCCTTTATGAGATAGTAGTTCTGATATTTGGTTATAAGATATCTGAGGATGGATTCAACAGTCTGTGTCTACCAGGATGGGGGCAGTAAGCCAATAACTAACACAACCTTGTGGTTGGTGTCCAGTGTAAGGTTGAATAAGCAGAAAGGGGCTGGCTCCTGAGTTAACCCAAGTAGTGGACACAAAGGCTCCTGGCTATGCCTTGAATACCTTACAGGGTTAAGGGAGAGGGCTCTTAGGTATCAGAGAGAATGAGGAATTCCTCATTCATATACTCATTCCCTTGCATGAGTAAGGAGGGGACCTAAACTGTGTTTAGCTGTATCCTCAGGATTCCTTGCAGAGGCTAGACTGAGCGCCACCTATCTCCTCTTTTCTTGACTTTAAAACACAGTCAGGAATCTTCTCACACTGGACCCTTTCATTGCCTAGCAGGATTAGGGGATTGTTAGTTCCCAGTGTTAAATCACTAGTAATAAAGTTGAAGCCTGTCACTTAAGCTCATTCTCTGTGTGCTGTATTTTATTCCCCTAAGTGTCCTGAGCAATACTCCACCATGCTACGTGATCTCCACTGCTCTATATGATTAGATCTCCCCTGTGAGCAGTCTGGGACTGTGGTGGGCCTGCTGTGCACCCCTGACTCTCTCCCCCTCTTGCCCCGGCTTGCTCCTGCTTGCCAGGAGCTGATAAAAAAAGAAGCAACAAGCTACAAGCCAAACAAGCAACAAGCAACTCACATGCCAATTAAGCCAAAAACAAGCCCAATTTCTGCATTTTTTTCGTGGGTTTGGCATTTCTGGTCCTCCTCTGTAGTTACTCAAGCAAAATGATGGGGCTTTATGATCTGGGACTGGCAGTCAGCAGGTAAGAACAAAAGACCTAGCTGAGGTTGTGGTTAAACCTCCATTTGGCATGCTAAATCCAGGTGACCCATAATAGCCTGCTGTACCGTATATGTGTGCTCAAATGACTGAATTAGTTTGGAAGTCTGCCATTGTGTCCCTCTTGACCCCAAAGTATATCAGCCTGGAGGAAGGACTCTTTTTCTTCTCCAGAACTTGCTAGATATCCAGGGTCTCAGCTAACTCCTGGAAGGTCTGTGACAAATAAGTGTGTTCCTCTGATGCTGCATGCCCTGTGAAAAGGGAATTCTTAATAAAAGTGAATCAATATCCAAGCCCTGCCTCTCTGACCAAACTTTGTGCTAAATGTATCAATGGCTGAGTATGATATGGAACAGCCTATATATAATGGCCTTATCAAAATAATAACCCAGAACCTGAAGCCCAATTGAATTAATGTTCTAAGATAAATAGAGAGATCCTGAAAGCCAACATAATGTCACACTTTGCTAACTAAGCACTTGGTCTATACCTCCTGACTCTGGTCATGGTGGCATTGAAGGAGGAGTATCAACTACACACAACAAAACATTATCATTCATTGAGGTCTCTCTTGGGTAGGAGAGATAGCAAATGAGTCTATGTTCCCCCAGGGCCTTCTTTGGTACTACTTCCACAAATGTGGGGAAAGTATTTCTTCAAAGGAGGTCTAATACATGACCCAGATAAATTTCTTGCTTAGTCTTGCCTTGGAATAAATAAAAAAAAAATAATAATAAAAAAAAAAAAACCCTAACTGATCTATGTTGCTGTTTTTTTTCCTCACACAAGTTTCCTTTCACTCTGGAAAGATATGCAAAACCTCACACACACAAAAAAACAAACAAAAAAACCCCCCTTCCATTGGCCTTATTGGGATAGTCTCATAACAAAATTCATATAGCTTCTCTGACTGGCACAAAGGGAGCTTGAATAGGGCAGAGAATCTGTCCCCTTATGCTGCTCTAATTATATAGCAAAGTCCTTGCTGTTCTTTATGTTTATTTGTCTCCCCAGAACTCCAAGCCAACCTTAATATGTCTGTTGAGTAGCTTAGAAATTTTCAAGACATAACTATTGGTAATGATCTCCAAAAACAATTAGGGATATAGGAAGCCAACTACTAGTAGTTGCAATGTTATTTACAGTCCATTCCAATTTAATTAAACATCTGCTTACATCTATTCCTAAATTAGAGATATTGCTAATGTTTCCTCTGCAAATTAAACTCTTCAGTGCACTGATGAAAGTAGGCTGTAGAGTCATCCTTATATAAACAGTATGTGCAGATTATGCCCTTTTCAATCAAATTTGTCCCCTAAAGAATGACACGTCAATTTTTAACACTGGAGATTATCCCACAGTGTTGATCTTTTATATAGAAAAATAATGGTAAGAGAAGCCCTAAACATTGCAACTGACACTTTGGTAGACCAACAGAAAAGACAACTTAGCTAATAGACAAGACAATTTAGCATCTAAATCTCTAAAACTGCAGAAAGACTCTTTCATGTCTGCCAAGGAATTTTACAGTACATTAAACACCCAAAAGGAGTCATATTTTGGCATTGCGAAATTAGTTAATGCAGCAGCTCTGACTGGCATGTTAAACTTCCTGGTCATATCTATCTTAGGAAACACTGAGGCCAAACCAAAGGCCTCTTCCTTTGTTGAAGTCCTTGTCTGGTACAGATAAAATTGCATTTTACGTATTACTGGTATTTCTTTACTGAGATTTACAAAAGGTAATAATTACAACTGGAAGAAAACTTCAAATACAGTTGTAACTATTAAAAAGCTAACATTTTTACACACTGTCGTATCTAAGATTTAACATTGTTTTCTTATGCTTAAAATAGTACACAACTGTAGTATCTAAGATAACCCAGGGTATATATATATGTTGACTTTTAAATGGCCTAATGGGTTTTAATTGACCAGTACCATATATAGCTGTTAAAATTATTAATTCCGGCTGGTCAGGGATTTTCTGTCAGAATGATTTTGATGGGAAACACCCTTTTGCAAAATTGAAATTTTGTGTAGGAAATATTCAGTGTTGCCAAAAAAAACTGTGATTTTCCATTTGGAAGATTGAAATAACAGCTCCTTGGCTGCCCACCTGGAAGATTCCTGTCAATTTTATTTTCTGACTGCAGAAAGCCTTTCAGGCAGTAAGCTGGCAACCTAAGAAATTCTGTTTTGGTTCTCCCCAAACAGAATTATTTTGGAAATCTCTTCCAATGAAAAGATTTGTGTTTTCGACTTTTTGTCCTGATTTTGAGCGAAAAAGTCCAGAATGTGAAATTTTTCATAGGAAGGGATTTCCATTTTTCCAGCCAGCTCTACTATAAATCCCGTAGAGAATTATCCTTCCCCCCAAATATATAACTTTATAAATATTTATACAGTGAATATTTACTGTTTGACAAACAAAATTTTCACTCTCAAACAACCAGAACTCTGGCTTATACCACTCCAAATTATTTTTTTAATCTTTGCCTTATGTTCTCCCCATGCTCTTCCAAATCTTGCATGCACAAGTCTTTGACATCCCTCTTGGTGATATTTATAGTAGGGCTGTCAAGAGATTAAAAAAATTAATCGTGTGATTAATCGCACTGTTAAACAATAATACAATACCTTTTATTTAAATATTTGTGTATGTTTTCTACATTTTCAAATATATTGATTTCAATTACAACACAGAATACAAAGTGTACAGTGCTCACTTTTTATTATTATTATTGATCACAAATATTTGCACTGTAAAAAAGAAACAAAAGAAATAGTATTTTTCAATTCACCTAATACAAGTATTGTAGTGCAACCTCTTTATCATGAAAGTTGAACTTACAAATGCAGAATTATGTATAAAAAATAATCATATTAAAAAGAAAACAATGTAAAATTTTAGAGCCTAAAAGTCCACTCAGTCCTACTTCTTGTTCGGCCAATCACTCACACAAACAAGTTTGTTTACATTTGCAGGAGATAATGTTGCCCGCTTCATATTTACAATATCACCTAAAAGTGAGAACAGACGTTCTCATGACACTGTTGTAGCCGGCATCGCAAGATGTTTATGGGCCAGATGCACTAAAGATTCATATGTCCCTTCATGCTTCAACCGCCATTTCAGAGGACATGTGTACATGCTGATGATGGATTCTGCTCTATAACCATCCAAAGCAGTGTGGCTGAAGTAAGTTCATTTTTATCATGTGAGTCTGATGCCACTAGCAGAAGGTTGATTTTCTTTTTTGGTGGTTTGGGTTCTGTAGTTTCTGCATCGGAGTGTTGCTCTTTTAAGACTTTTAAAAGCATGCTCTACACCTCGTCCCTCTCAGATTTTGGAAGGCTCTTCAGATTCTTAAACCTTGGGTCGAGTGCTATCTTTAGAAATCTCACATTGGTACCTTCTTTTTGTTTTGTCAAATCTGCAGTGAAAGTGTTCTTTAAATGAACAACATGTGCTGGGTCATCTTCTGAGACTGCTATAACATGAAATATATGGCAGAATGCTGGTAAAACAGAGTAGAAGACATACAATTCTCCCCCAAGAAGTTCAGTCACAAATTTAATTAATGCATTTTTTTTTAAACGAGCATCATCAGCATGGAAGCATATCCTCTGGAAAGATGGCCAAAGCATGAAGGGGCATATGAATGTTTAGCATAACTGGCATGTAAATATCTTACAATGCCGGCTACAAAGATGCCATGTAAACGCCTGTTCTCACTTTCTGGTGACACTGTAAATAAAAAGCGGGCAGCATTATCTCCAGCAAATGTAAACAAACTTGTTTGTGTGAGTGATTGGCTGAACAAGAAGTAGGACTGACTTGTAGGCTCTAAAGTTTTACATTGTTTTGTTTTTGAGTGCAGTTATGTAACAAAAAAAAATCTACATTTGTAAGTTGCATTTACACAATAAAGAGATTGCACTACAGTACTTGTATGAGCTGAATGGAAAAATACTATTTCTTTTGTTTGCCACTTTTACAGTGCAAATATTTGCAATCAAAAATAATAATATGAAGTGAGCACTGTCAACTTTATATACTGTGTTGTAATTGAAATCAATATATTTGAAAATGTAGAAAAACATCCAAAAATATTTAATAAATTTCAATTGGTATTCTATTGTTTAACAGTGCTATTAAAACTGCGATTAATCGTGATTAATAGCGATTAATTTTTTGGAGTTAATCGTGTGAGTTAACTGCAATTAATCAACAGCCCTAATTTTTAGATATCTTTTCTTACTGGTTTCACTAATGTCAGTCAATTTTTCCTCTCCTATTTCACTGCCAATAGACCTGGGATCAGCTCATGCCTCTTCTGCATTTGTTGTTGAGTGAACTACATCAAACTAGGCCCCAATTGTTAAACTAGGCTGTGAAACATTATGGACTGGATCAGATAGGACATAGGCCCCAAGCAGTGGGTCGGCAAGTGGCTGTGACCAAATTAATTGTTAGACCCTCCAGTGGCTAGTATGGATAAAGACCAAAGGGTCTGCTCCTAGAGGTAAATGAGACTCAGGATATTGGTGGTGGAATAAGGGGAGACCTGAAGTCTTCAGAGATTGAGGCTCCCTTTGGTACTCTCTTATCCCCTCAGAGAGGGGAGGGCAAGAGGATTCAGAAGTCAGCTAAGTTCTATAGATAGGCTGAAGAGAGTCTGCCCCAAGTGATTGGTTACATGGTGTGAGCCCTGTTATCCTGCCCTACAGCCAGTTAAATACCTGGTACGTGTGGATAACACCCCTCACTACTGTTACATTAATAAAGTTAACGCCTGCTGCTTAATAACATCCCCGTGTTTGTCTTTCTTTCACCTGAACATCCTGGTCAATCGTTCACAGCAGATTTGTCCCTCAGATGTCCTAATATGTTGTCAGCTACTAAAAAGTTATACCTTGATACCTGAAATAGTGACATTATTTCCTTATGCTTAGAGCAGGAGATAACTGCAATATCACATATATTACAGTGTGAGAGCTGTTGGTAAAAGCTGACTTCTTAATGGTAATCCCCGTAATTGTGCCTAAAAATGGCTGACTCCTGTGCAAAGTAAAGGCTGAGTGGGCATGGAGACGGAATTATGTCTCACTCCTATATTTAGCACTTCCAGATGAGCAATAGAAGCTTCCCCCCACTGATCGTCCAACATTTCACAAGCAACATTGGCGGATCAGTGTGAGGAAGCTTAAACTGCTGCTGCTCAGGCTGTACCTCCGCGGTGGATAAAGGACTTTAGTTTCTAATATTGTCAATTCAAAATCCTTCACAAGCACTAAAATTCATTTCTTATTTAAAAGAACAAATCATTTTAAGACATTAAAGATATATTATGTGCTGCTAGGTCTTGCAAGTCTTAGTTTCTTATCACAGTAAGATTTATATCTTGTGATCTTAAAGAGGCACTGAATTTCACAGATTCTATTGACGCTAGAGAGAACATGGATGGTAATGGTTCGCTTGATCTGCAAAAGAGAGATAACTGGTTTGCCAAGTATTTTATGTGTAAAGTAATGGATCATATTAATCACTCTCAGACTAGAGTAAAGATTTAAAAGAGCTTTTCCCCTAATATATTTTATCAGTTTTATTAATACATAATGGTACAACATTTAGTAGAGCAATCTTTTATATATATAAATATATATGTGTGTAAAGGAAGTAAAAATGTCATACAAAAGAAAAAAGAAAAGAAACGGAACCACTTCTTCCCAACACTTCTCCCAGACATTTGAATTTTTATCAGGGAAAGTTATGACTTGGTCATTTCTTCTGCAGAAGGGTTGAGGCTTCTTAGATTAAAGGGAAGCTTTCATGAATTGTACCTAACCCAGACTTTGGGACTCCTTCTGCCTTGGGATAGATTAAAGTTACTATGAGAACATTAACTTAAGCATGTCCTAACTATTTTCATGTTTGATTTACCCCTTTCACCATAAACCAACATAGAACTCTTTACATTAAATTAAGTAGGCATTTAATTGTTATAAAGCACTCATATGATTGGGAAGGGTCTAATTTTAGTTGTTCAGTGTAAGAGATGAGGTGTCTGAGGAGGAGGAGGAGGAAAAGGACTTTCTGGAACTGGATGGGGAGCGTAGAAAACAAAAAAAGGGGTATAACATTCTCAGTAAACTTTACCTTGAGATATTATACTGCAGGTTGTTTTCTGTGGCCTTTGCAATCAGTCTCATCGTAGAGGTCATTGCAGCAATCCACTTAAGAAATGTTAAAAGGATAAATTACTGTAGCTAAGACCAAGAATGACACGAAGGAGAGTCTCCTGGCTAGCAGAACATGGAAACCTGATTTTTGGCTACTGTTGCTGTTTGGGTGTCTAAAGTAGCTATAAATCATATAGGATGCTGAGACTTTATACCACTTTGACAATCAAAGAGTAGATGTCTTCCAAAGGACAAGCCTAAGCCAGCTGTTTTTCATGCAGGTAATGATTTTGTTTCAGACGTTGGAGCAGATGGATAATAGCATTGCTTCTTCCTTTTTAAAAAAATTGGGTTCTTATCCCCTAAGTTTCAATTACTATAGACTTTACAAGTCATTTGGCTCAAACTGAACAAGATTCTCCCCTGTGCCAGAACTGCACTAAGCGCAAGAGAGGTGTGATGGGTTCAAGAAGCTGGTTCTGGCTCTCTGATTTCATGGGCCAGCCCTGTTCTTGATGATGATCATACACAGCTACTGCCACTCAGCTCTAAATTACACACTAGATGTAGGATTCTTAATAGACGCTATACCAGTGTAGAAATGGCATAGTAGAGTTACATTATTCCCTCTCAACTTGACCCCAACAGAATCCATATTCCAGGAAAATTCTCTGGTGGAATTTATAGCCAGATTACAGCCCCTTTATTCCACATGAGCAGCTTTAAGGAGCCATAAACTCACCACAGAATTCGGCCCAATATCTCTAAGTGATTATGGAAACTGGTACTTGGAGCATGCAACTGAAATCTTTAAGGGAGAGTTCTCACTCTTGACTGTTGGCCACCGGTGGCTATTCCACTCCTGCTCCTATGGACATGAGACGGCAGGGCTATATGGATCAAGTGGACAAAAATCCCAATGCCAGAGAAGTCAAGGAGCAACAGCCGCTGTTACACGCCCAATATTATGCCATAAAGTTGGGAGAAGGAGTCTGACCTCACAAAACCCCTCTAGGTTCCTTGCACAGCCCAGTAATATTTGTTGTTTGTCTCCTTGCAAGCTTCCAAGATTTTGCCCAAAATGAGGTTAGTGAAAGTTTGTATTAGGTAACTTTCGAAACTCGTGTTTTACTTCCCCAGATTCTAAAGCCATTTCCAGCATCCCTTACCTATGGAAATGGACAAAATAAGGTAAAAAAAAAATATTTTCTTTTCACATATTTTCTTCATTTATTTTGAAAGGTCTATTGTGTATTTCCATGGAAACAGGACTGCTAAGACAGCTGGAAGCTGATAACCACAAGTTTCAGCTTTAATAAAAGAACAACTACAAGAAAAAGCTCAAAATAAATACTCTTAAAAATAACAGGGGAAAAACATATAGAAAAAGACTTTAAAACATTATTTATTCAGAATAGAGTTTACTATAGTTAGTTATAACTATTAAAATGGTGGATAGAACGCCAATAATTATGAATCATATTGTAATGGTATAATTAAATAAATCCAGATATACAGTATCAACAAAAATGGAGAAGTGTATTCCCAGCTAGAGATATTCATTCAGTACTAAATGGCGGATTTACATCCTGTATTCACAATGGGACTACTCATGAGGGAACTCACTCCATTGAAGATCTCGAACCAAGATTAACACATGATGATACTAGTGCATTAATTACATAAAGCAGGATAGGAAAACTTCTACACCGTTATGGGATTACTGCATTGATATGAAGCCTCTTTTGGTAAAAGTAGAGCTTGATCTCCATCTTGGAACACGATTCACAATTGCATATACAATTATTGTACTTAAAAGATTTCTTCCATTTCATACATATTAGAGGTAGCCTCATATTTTTCATTTTAATTATAGAGAGTCTTTCTCAGACCGTTACAGTCTTTCAAAATGGATGAAAGTTTTAAAGTTCAACCGCTGTATCAGTAATGACTGTCCACTCACACTGAAGTTTGTTCTGTTTTGTGTCATGTTTTATCTATTTTGGGGTTCTTTGCAATACTTTGTTGTGATTATTATGGAATTAGATTGAGTTGTAGAGTTATTACATCATCCAGTGGTATATTTGTATACATTTGTTTGATACCTTTATATCCTGATACCACAAACACTTACATATGTGCTTAACTTTAAGCATGAGTTATCCCAGTTGAAATGAATGAGATGACTCATGTGCTTCAAGTTAAGCACATCCATTAGGTATTGCAAATTTGGGGTCTATGTGTTTTTCTTTTTGTCTTAACAACATTTAGGATAAATACATTTAAAAGTAATACTTAGAAGTCCTATCATTACATCTACAAACCACTATTACAATGCTTTAGGAGGAGTATGCTAACATCTGCTATAGTAAATTTGGAAATAAGTTTCTTTCATAAACTTCTCGTTCTATATGTTTATAACTTTGTGAAATATGCGACTTTTGAGCTAAAGTTAGTTGTTGCCTAAAGGAAATAAAGCAGACTACTGAAATGGTTTGTATTTAATAAGGATGGAAAATATGTTCTGTAGGGATATCATAAAATAACCATAAAGTTAATCTACACTAGAAGTGCTACATCAGCGCAGCTGCACCACTGCACTGCTGTAGCGCACCTGGTGAAGATGTGCTATGCTGACAGCAGAGCGCTCTCCCGTCAGCATAATTGCTCCATCTCAGCAAGAGGGGGAACCAATGTCGATGGGTGGTAAGTTGATGTAACTGGTGTCGCTCAGGAGGGTGGCTTTATCACATCCCTGAGTGGTGTAAGTTACATTGACTTAAGTGGTAGCGTAGACAAGCCCTTAGATTGTGCATACTGTTTAAATCAGGGGTCTCAAACACGTGGCCCGTGGGGCTCTTGCATGTGGCCCGCCAAGCTACCCGTGCTCCCCCCCCGCCTACCCGCGGGATTGCCCCCTGTGGCGTTGCGAGCCCCGTGCCGCTCTCTGAAGCAGCTGGCAGCACGCCCCTTCGGGCCGGGGGGGGGAGAGGGAAGGAGGCAGAGGGCTCCTTCATTGCCTCCTTCCAGACACCGCCTCCCACAGCTCCCATTGGCCGGGAACAGGGAACCGCGGCCAATGGGAGCTTCGTGGGAGGTACCTAGAGGAGCGGCAAGAGCAGCACACGCACGGAACCCTGAGCCCCTTCCCCTCCCCCAGGGGCTGCAGGGACACGGTTCCATCTGCTTCCTGGAGCAGAGCGGCGTGGGGCCGGGGGCCAGGGCAGGCAGGCAGGGAGCCTGCCTTGGCCCCCGGTGCGCGCCACTGCCACCCCGGAACCGCTTTAGGTAAGCAGCGCCGGGCTGGAGCTCGCACCCTGAACCCCTCCTGCACCCCAACTCCCTGCCCTGAGCCCCCTGCCACATCCCACACCCCTCCTGCACCCCAACCCCCTGCCCTGAGCCCCCTGCCACATCCTGCACCCCTCCGGCACTCCCTGCCCTGAGCCACCTGCTGCATCCTGCACCCCGACCCCCTGCCACACCCCTCACCCTCTTGCACCCCACACACCAACTCCCTGCCCTGAGCCCCCGCCGCACCCTGCACGCCTCCTGCACTCAACTCCCTGCCCTGAGCCCCCGCCGCACCCTGCACCCTTTCTGCACACCCTGGGGGCAGCGTTAGGGTGGGGACTTCGGGGAAGGGGTTGGAATGGGGCAGGGAAGGGGCCAGAGGCAGCGAGCGGGGCTGACAGTGATGCGGCCCTCGGGTCAATGCACTAGTCCTCATGTGGCCCTCGTGGTCGTTTGAGTTTGAGACCCCTGGTTTAAGTAAATGAACAAGCTGTATAAGAGTATGAACAAGAATGATCTCCATTGTATCATGATTATTGCTAGATGCTAGCTATGTACATCTCAGTTTCAAAGCAATATCCTCATATTTACTCTCAGAGACAATCTAAATTCCTTAAATATACCCTAACCCTTTGACTCATCTGTTTTTGCACACGAGATGTCTGCCGATATCAGGGTACATTGAGAGTCTTTAAATTCTAAAAGACTTATTGAAAAGATAGACAAATATAAGAACACACTTTCATTTGACCAATGAAAGACTCAATTCACCCTCCATAGTTTGTCCATTATTTCAATATATATCAATTTATCAACTGTTAAAATAGGCAGTTAAAATAAACTGAGTTAGTTATTTACAAAAGTAATAATATTATAAATGTAGAATATCAAATGTTTTACATAATTTTACTATAGGCATGAGACCCACAAAATAAATATTTTAACAAGTGGGGAATTAATTTGGCAGTTTCTGTTAAGACTTGTGATAAATTCTATGAATAACTCCTCACGAAGGACACAGGCATTTCGTCTAACAATGCATTCCTGGTATCTCTAAGAAAACTGAAAAAGAAAAGAAAGATGCATACAAAGAGGAGGAAGAATAGTCTTGTGGCTAAGGCTCTGGAGTTGGGACTCAGTCAGGAGATAACGGTTCAGTAGTGCCCAATTCTGTAATAGACTTCCTGTGTGATCTTGTGTAAGTCACTTAATCTCTCTAGGCCTCAGTTCCTCATTTGTAAAATAAGAATAGTAATACTTCCCCACCTAACCGGGATCTTGTTAGAAATAAATTCACTAGTACTTGGGAGGTGCTCAAATACTTCAATGGTGGCAGGGGAGGCATAAAAGTACTTAGATAGCTGAAAAGCCACTTACCAATATCACTGATTGATATACCTACAAAAGAGAATAGACCTATATTTTGAAGATTATAAAACCAATGTAAATGATATATACATATACAATCATTACTGATTCCCAATTTGTATATCATCTGCAAATGGTTGACTGGTAAATCATGAAGAGGGCAGATCACTGATATTAACTGATCTGGATAGCTTAATAAGGAGGACCCAAGCAAACAATATGCATTTTAGGTTATGTCTACACTTATGGCAGCATGTGGAGTACATCCACTGCATGGCCCCCCGGCACACAGTGTAGATGGTGAGGCACTGCTTAGGCAAGTAAAAACACACCAGAACAGTAGAGTACATACACAGTTCTCTAGATGGTGAAGAAGTGCTTCCCACATCTACACTGCTATTTTTAGCAGTGCATGTCTCGCTGCCTCCCTGCTGCTGGAACTTTTCCCTTCTGGCCTCCTCCTGCCAAAGACTTTCCTTGATGCAGTAAAAGTGGGCAACTGCTAGTATCTTTCCCACCTCAGTGAAATATTCCAGCAGTGGGGAAAGGCTTTGGCAAGGGGGGAGGCAGTCGGAAAAGGCTCCAGCAGCTCCTCGCAGGCAGAGCCTTGCCCCATTGCCTGAACTTTTCACTGCCAAGTGTAGCTACACACTGCAGCATGGACACAGCTTGCTTTTCACTGTGGTGTATAGTTACACATACTCTGTACACTGCCCCCAGTGTAGACAAGGCCTTGATATGGCCACATGTAAAGTCATACATCTAGGGACAAAGAATGTTGGCCATACATATAGGATGGGGGACGCGCTATCCTAGGAAGTGGTGACTAAAAAAGAGTTGGAGATCATGGTCTATATTCAACTGAACACGAGTTCCTGGTAGCCTGGGATCATCAGTGTGCTACTGTAATAAAAGATACTTTGTTTTGGAAAAGTACTGACTGTGTGTCAATCAATTATATCGGAAGGCTGTATCCATGTCATCCCAAGGGTAACTGGTCTAAGATATTCTAGTGAGTTTTTCTAAAAGGGAACCTCTGGTAAACACAGGTAATTCCACTAGGGTGGGCACCTTTCACCCTGCAGAAACTGGTTAATAGGTTAGTAGGCTATCTTGAAGGGAACCTCCGGTAAACCCAGGAGGGGGCATAGATACGCTATTCTGAGAGTACCTTGGGTCTGTTTTGGGGTAACACAGGGATCCTTCTCATGAGGAACTGTTAAGACAGGAAATAGATCACCTGCTATGCCTGGGAGCCATAGAACCCGTTCCTGTACATATCAAAGGCAAAGGCTTCTACTCCTGATATCTCCTGATTCCCAAGAAAAAAGGAGGGTGAAAACTCATACTAGATCTAAGAGCACTGAACACGTTTGTGAAGGCACAAAACTTCAAGATGGTCACACTAACAGCTGTTATCCCATCTCTAGAGTAGGGAGATTGGTTCTGAGCCCTCGACCTTCAGGATGCCTACTTCCATATATCTGTCCAGCCATCCCACAGACGATTTTTCAGGTTTACCTTCAGTCAGGACCATTACCAGTATAGGTACTTCCCTTCAGCCTCTCATCTGCAACCATAGTATTCTCCAAAGTCCTCTCTGTAGTAGCAGCTCACCTATGTAACCGGGGAATCATGATTTACCCTTATTGGATGACTGTCTTCTCAGAGCCCACAGCTTCAAAGATGCTCTTTGGGACACAGAAAGGACTACAGACGTCTTCACACGTTTGGGTTTACAAATCAGTGTCCAAAAATCCACCCTGACTCCCATGCAACGGTTGGAGTTCATAGGGGCCAATCTTGACTCAATACAAGAGAGGGCATTCCTTCCATAACACAGGTTTCACACTCTGACCACTCTCATAGACAGCTGAAGCCAGCCACAAACACCAGCCAGACATTGCCTTCAGCTTCTCGGTCATATGGTGGCATGCATGTTTGTGATATCTCATGCCAGAATACACATGAGGTGCCTACAGGCATGGCTCAGGTCTGCCTAGATACCGAACAAAGATGCACTAGGCAAACCCTTGTTGCTGCCCTCCAGAGTCAAACATTCTCTGAAATGGTAGAAAGACCCTAAGAACATCTGTGCAGGGGACTCATTCACACAACCTCCCCCACTCCCTCCAAACAATGGATGCATCCTTAACAGGCTGGGGAGCCCATCTCAACAATCACAAAGTTCAGGGCAAATGGCCCCCCACTGAGTCATCTCTGCATATCACCCTCTTGGAACTAAGAGGGGGGAGGGATAGCTCAGTGGTTTGAGCATTGGCCTGCTAAACCCTAAGGACAGAAGCGCTGAATCTCTGAAATTTGGTGCATTTGCCATAATGTTCTCATATCAGTTGCCTACCTAGTGGGAGTACAGAATATAACAGCAGACAGTCTCAGCCACATGTTTTCACATGACCACAAATGGGAAGTGGACCCAGCAGTACTCCGCCATATATTCGATCACTGAGAAACCCCAACAATAGACTTATTTGCCACTTTCCTGAACAGGAAATGCCCTCTCTATTGCTCCAGAGCCAGCCTGGCAAAATGCTCATTAGGGGATGCTCTCCTTCACCCATGGAACAGGGTCCTTCTGTACGCATTTCCCCCATTCCCTCTGATGCTGAAGGTCCTGATAAAAATAAAGAGGGAAAAAACAAGAGTTACATTGATTGCTCTCACCTGGCTGAGACAGGTGTGGTACCCATACTTGACACAGCTAGCAAGGTGTCCACCAATCCCTCTTCATATCACTCCTAACATCTTCTCACAGAATGACAGACAAACTCTACATCCCAACCTATGTATCCTTTGGCTCAAGGCTTGGTTCCTTCATGATTCCAATGCATAGAGGCTATCCTCAGCTCACTCAAAGTACATCTTGTGGCCATAACAGCCTTCCACCAGCAGATACAGTGCTACTCACCCACCCAACAACAAAGAGATTCCTCAAGGGCATAGGGAACCTATTCCCCTAACCCAGATACCCCACACCAACGTGGGACCTGAATCTAGATCTAAGGAGTCTAACTAGACCACTTTTTGAACCTACGGCCACGTGTTCTCTTGCTCATCTATCTTAGTAGTGATCACCTTGGTACTCCCCTTTCACAATTTTCTTTAAAGACAAGGTCACTCTCAGACCAAACCCAGAATTCATTTCCAAGGTGACTTCATCTTTTCACATGAACCAACTCATTCATCTTCCCACATTTTACCCAAAGCCTCACCGTGATAACAGGGAGGTTAAAATTTTTATTAAAGTTAATGTTTAAAATTAAATATACGTAAGTTAAGAGGGAAGGTTCTGTACATCTGGGGTCAGACTTGAGTTATGAGGGATTACAGGTATCGGTTGCAAGGATGAAGAGATACATACATACCACATAACCAGCATAGACCCAGATTGGGGTGCAAGAGTTTTTAAAGTGTCAGTGGATAAGTGGACTCGGGTACGCCACCCATGGAATGTATAAGGAATCCAAGTCAGTATCGGTGTAGCGAATGAGTATATGGGTGGGGTGCGTCCCTTAGTTCGTCAGGGAAGAAAGTGGGTTATTTCCCTGGTCAGCGGTCTCGATTACTCAATGTGGTATTGACGGTGTCGTGTGATGTGTTCCGTATAAATGTTTCTGGACCACCTAATGGTGTTGGACACCATGAGCTGTCTCATGAACTGGGTGTAGCATCGACCGACTCCACACGCTCTCAGAACCGGCTCATTGTGGGGGTCTCACGAGCCCAGGGCTCCCACGATCAGGGTGTGTATCTGGACCTCATAGCCCTGGGCTCTCAGGGTCTCGGCCAGCGGGGTGTACTTCGACGCCTTCTGGGCTCGGGCCTCGTGGAAGGCCAGTGACCTGTTTCCAAATGGCACTATGACGTCTACCATGAGGACCTTCTTCTTTTCTGCATCCGTCACGACGATGTCAGGTCGCAGTCTGCTGTCTGTCCCGGGGATGGCAGAGTCGAGGGTGATCTTTCACCAGCCGGTTCTGGATGGTGTTGTGGCGGTGCCGCCAGGCTCCGGAGTGCTGTTTGCATCCACACAGGACGTGGGGCAGGGTCTCATTTGCATAGCCGCACTTCCTGCAGCGTTTGTCCCGGTTGCCGTGGCGGATGGCTCCATTGAGGGGAACTCAGTTGAGTCGGGCCCTGTGGACGAACCGCCAGTCGGCGAACCTGGTGATACTACATATGCTTGATGTAAGGAGAGCACTGGCCTTCTATTTGGGCAGGATGAAGGCATTTAGGAAATCTCCTGTCAATTACAGAAAGATCAAAATGCACGGAGATATCAGCTCAGGGACTCTCTAAATGGGTCTCAAACTGTATGAACTACAATTATCATGCACATAATTTGGTACCTCCACCTGGAATCCTTACACATTCTATCAGGTTGGTTTCCACTTTTGTCCCATTCATTAAAGACATTCCTATTCCAGAAATCTGCGGGGCAGCAACCTGGGTGTCTGCTCATACTTTCGCAGAACACTGCAATTGCTAGAGACTCTGCTTCTCATGCCATCTTTGCTCAACTGTATTCTCCATCCGTAACAGACTCAACTCTGAAGCCCCAATCCTCCATTGGGGATACTGCTTGGGAGTCGTCTACAGTGGAGCACCCATAGGGACACTATTCGAAGAAGAAGAATTTACCCTCCTTGTGCACTAACGATGGTTCTTTGAGATGTGTGACCCTCGGGGTGCTCCACAACCAACCCTCCTCCCCTCTGCTTCAGAGTTCTCTATAGTGACTCTGCGGTACAGATGGAACTGAGGGTAGTTCACCTGCGCAGAGCTAATTAGCCTCGAGGCAGAACACGAGGGAGGAAGAGTGCATGTGCAGGCTGAATGGACTCTGCTACCAAAGATCTCTGATCAGAGGCGCAAGGTGCAGACACACCTACAGTGGAGCACCCATAGGGACATACATCATAAAGAACCATCGTTACTTCACCAGGTGAGTAACTTCTTTTAAGGTGCTTCAGTATCCTCAAGTGCTACTTTAGTGACTGCAAAAGACATTGCTTAGTAAATCTGGGTACTCACCTTTTGTGACTGCCATTACAGAGAGAGGAAGATGATTATATTGTCACAATTGGCAGGTGACTTAGAGTGGGGACTTGTTCAAGAGAGGGCCTGGTTCCTTGTTAAACTGGAATTAGGATCAGCATTAAGGAAGGACATACCCAAAATAAGGTGTGGACAGATGGTAGGGCTCCTAACTTCTGGTACCATGAGGGACAACCTCTCTTCTTCCAGACCATCAAACCTTGTGTGAGGTAAGGGCTAGTGTGGTCCAAGCAAGGGTGCTGGTACAAGTTTCCAGATTGAGAAGATTTGGGAAGCTGTAAGCAGCTGATGCACATGTGGTACAAATTCCTGAAGGAAGGCTGACCTTGACTGGACAAATTATTGCTGGAAAGTCTCCCAGTTTTAGTAATGTTAGAGATCAACATAAAACAGTCAAATTAAAATAAATGTTTCAATATGAGCTGTGATGATGCCTTACTTAAAGAACCTAACATTCTCAAAGGGCTGGATTTCAGAGATAATTTGTACACTAATTAGAGGGAGTGACAGATAGTGGGCTGCTTATTTTTTCAATCAACATTGGCTAAATTCTTTAGATTACCGATTGGGAAATGAAAATAACTATGGATAGAGGTCAAAGTAAAATTAGATGAGATTAAATTATTATTCTTCAATATCTAGCCTCCAATCAAAGATGTCTGTCATCTTCTCTATTTTGTCTAACCCTATAATAAATGCTAAATATCCATTCTCATTTAGAGTGATTTTTACCTACCTTTTGACCAACACCAAACATCAATTTTCAACTGATTTTATAGTGTGTCATAAAAAATCTTAACCTGTCTGACTGTGAGACATTAGTAAACCCATTTGGAAAGGAGA
Source organism: Terrapene triunguis (assembly GCF_002925995.2). Lineage (NCBI taxonomy): Eukaryota > Metazoa > Chordata > Testudines > Emydidae > Terrapene > Terrapene triunguis. Next base: position 13,892,056 of record NW_020664530.1, read on the forward strand.
CTCTGAATCAAAGACTGATTTTTTTCTTATTCTGCATTAGAGAAATTAATTTCCTCTATTATTGATCCAGTTCTAATTATGTATCGTGCTGCAAAGTGGTAGTGTTGAGGGTGTTTAGCCATATTTGTTTTTACTTTGTTGTTTGCCCTCCACGTTTGTCTCCTTCTCCTCCAATTAATTTGGCGCCCTTTCTGTAGTATGATTTTTCTAATTGGTTGCCATGTGGACTTACCTCACCTGGTAACCCTCAAAGGTAGGAAAGAATCACCTCACCTCAGGCTGATCTGCTCAGAGATAGCTAGTCTATTTAAGGGGAAGTCACCCTCCCTTTAGTGCTGTCCGCCCTAGAGGCAGTCCATGTTCGTTCAGTTTGCACAGTTTGCGAGAGGCAAGAGGACCATTGAGGCTGAGGAAAGCAGAAGATCACGGTCATCTGTATCTGAATCTGGAAATCTTAGAGGTCCTCCTGAAAAAGATCCAAGAGACAGGATTCCTAATTAGTCCCAACAAGGCGCAGATGCTCCAGCAAGAGGTAACCTACTTAGGAATGGAGTTAGGCATTCAAGGCTGTCGTCCAGATGCTAACAGGGTTGAGCTGATCAGAAAGTTACATGCCCCCTAGGACATAACTGCGCTACGTTCATTTCTCAGGCTGACAGGGTTCTCCTGCAACTTTATAGAGGGTTATTCTGAATTAGCAGAGCCCCTTTTATAATTTGCTGAAGAAAAGAATAGAATGGACTTGGATTGATGTAGAAAAAAGGATATTTTGTAAATTAAAGCAAGCCCTTATGCAAGCACCAGCACTTGCATACCCGCAGCCAGCAAATTTTATCCTGCAAACTGCGACAACAAAGAATGGACTCAGTGCAGTCCTAATGAAGGACAGTGACACAGGACTTAGACCAGTCGCCTTCTGCTCTAAAACTTTGAGTGGGGTGGAAAAAGCGTACTCTCCATCTGAACGAGAAGCCTTAGCTCTTGTCTTGTCAATTAATCACTGGGAGTATCTAGTCGCAATGTCTCCCATAGTCCTGAGAACAATCCACATCCCAGTCAGGTATATTCTGTCTGGAACAATAAATGAAGGAAAAGTCTGAAACCCACAGCTGGTGAACTGGACTCTGAGCCAATAAAGATATCCAAATGGAGAAAGCTCAGTCCTTATCCACAATTCCGTATGCCATGTTTACATCTGGAGAAGACTATGAGTGTCCTCTTCCATCAGAAGACACAAATGAGAGTGAGTCATCTTTCTTATCAGAGACCTCTTATGATGCTGCTACGGAAGTTAACAGAGATATCTGGGTGGTAGATGGGAGCTGCCACTACCATGAAGGCAGACCATGGGCAGGGTATGCCACTCTCCAAATAAGAACTTGAAGAATGCTCCAAGGGACTGTAATGCAAAGCTCTGCTCAAGCGGCAGAAGTTGTTGCTGTGTTAGCCACCTCATATAAGGCAGATTTGGACCCAGATTTATTAATCTGCTCTGACTTAGATTGGGTGATTCAAGCATTAATTAATTGGATTCCTATTTGGTTAAGCAGGCAGATGATGTCAGCGGACAATAAGCCCATCTCACACACCAAATACTTAGTGCATGCGTGGCATTTGGCAGAGAAAAGAACTAGAACAACTTACCTGTTTAAAGTCTGTGTGCATAGAAAGAACCAAGCAGAAATTTCTATTTGGAACAACAAGGTGGATCTGCTTGCAAAAGAAGCTGCCCTGTTGGGACCTGAAAGCCGGTGGGATAAATCCAATGATATAATTTGTAAGGTCCAGTCATTGGATGTGAACATCCAGCCAGCTCTTGTACAGCTGCAACAATAAGACCCAGAAATTAAAGATTTATTAAAGAAGTCTGCGCATCATGGCTCTGTGATATCTAAACACAGCAGAGGATTGATCATAGCAACTAAAAAAGATTCACAGTTCTCGTCATTCCAACCTTTCTTAGAAAGGAGCTAATTACTCTGGCACATCAGCAAGGACATTTTGGTACTGACAAGACTGTCAGTTGAATATTGACAGTGGATTGGTGGCCTAACCAAAAGATACCATAGACAAATATGTATGGAACTGTATTCCATGTGCAGAGAACAATCCAGACAGAAGTACTGTTAAAGGCCCAATGTTCCATCAAACGATAGAGGGACCCTGGTACCATCTCCAAATAGATTTTATAGGTCTTCTGCCCTGTACTGGAGCTGGTAAGCGATACTGCCTTGTGGTAGTCGATTCATTCTCGAAATGGATCGAAGACTATCCAGTCAGAAATAACACTGCTGCCACTACAGCCAAAACATTGCTGGAGCAAACCTTCTCTCGATTCGGTTTGCCAGAGGTAGTTGATTCTGACCAAGGACCCCACTTTGTGGGAGAAGTGTTCCGGTGTCTGTCCCAAGCCCTGCAAATCAAACAAAAGTTCCACATAGCGGGCCACCCGCAAAGCTCCAGGTTGGTGGAAAGGAGCAACCGCATGTTGAAGACTGCATTATGAAAAATCATATCCACCAATGGTAAAAACTGGGTTAAGCAGTGGCCATTTGTCCTGATGCTGATACGATCTACCATTGCAACCCACGGATACACACCGCACAAGGTTCTCACTGGAAGAACTATGAGAACCCCTGAGAAATGGTGGTTAGGAGGCATTCCCCCGATGAATACCAACTTAGGGTTCAGATGGACCAATATACGGAAAAGTTGCTTAATAGCATCAGCAATGCTCACAAGGAAGTAGCTGTGCAACATAAGTTAAATGCTAGGCAAATGGACAAGTGATTGGGTAACACCTTAAAAGTAACTGAGTGGGATGTGGGAGACTGTTTTGTACAGGTTTTTCTCGGAAAAAAGATCACTCCCTTAGCCCTAAATGGGTAGGTCCTATCCCCGTTGTAAATAAGGCCAGCCCTACCACCTACCAGGTGGAAATATGTGGAAAGAAGGGAAAGAAAAGCCTCAAATAGTTTCACTCCACCCAGCTTACGGAGTGGAAAGGGGTCAACAATTAAGAGCCCATGGTAACTACCGGTTTGTCTTCGCTCATTTGTTACAAGTAGACATTCAACAATCGCCTGTGGTTCTATATTATGAGGTAACATGTCTCTGTACAGAATTGCTATCTGTCTGGTTTATCTGTTAACACTTGTAAATATGTATAGTCTTTTAGTTGTAAACAAATGACACTATTATTTTTGTAATTTGGGGAAGGATATGTTAAATGAGTATGTAAAAAGGGAACCTTCAAACCGTGGAAGGTTATTTCAAAGTCTTTCAGTATTTGTTGATGGTGGACTGCAGACCCGTGCATCATGAGCCATCACATGTGCCCAAGCCCAAACCTGGATACAGTGCATATCCAGCGGTATCATCATGGCTGGATATCAAGGTAAAATCCCATGGGAAATAAAAGGTATGATGATGAGGGAGGTGTCTCCCTTTGAACGGGAACACCATTCCTGATGGAAGCTACTAAGCTTTGAAATGGAATCTACTACAGTAGTTGCTCATATTATGACCATCATCAATGCTATCACAACTTGGGTTTATCCTCTGATACCTCTAGGCTTAATTATAAATCATACAATCATGACACCCCTGGATATACCTAGTTGGGTGATGGAAAGAAATAATCAACATTTTGATGCAAATCTAGGCTCGTGTATCTGGGAGACAAATAATGGCTATATTTGTAATGTAGAACTATATTCAGGTATGCACATCTGCCTGAACGCCAATAAGGGTAAATGCCATTACTCTGTACGCTCCAGACTGGGTAACTAGTCTCAAATAATTGTCATGTATAAGAAGTATGGGGACAGAATTCACTGTGAACTTCTTATATAAGGTTATTCATTTATGCTTGTGCCTTGTTTTATCGATATCTGGATGCAACCGTTGTTCAATGTGCAAGATGTTCTGAAATTACACTCTGAAGGGTAGAGAAGGGAGAATGAAGCTTCATTTCCTGGAGACATCTATGCAAGCATCATATGATCCTGACAAACAACCAGCCAGTCACACTCCTCTTGTGCCTTGAACTGTGGTGTCATCCTGAGCTCAAGGGACAATTAGAAGTCTTGTGCCCCTCTTCTCCACCTTCAACGCAGGAGAGAGGCCATAAGGTGCACTACTCCAGAGATCAGGGAAGACTCAGATCTTCCCTCCGCAGCAGGAAGTGGAAACTTTCTCCGAAGGCTCCAACATACTACAGACTCAAGACTAAGTCTTGCCCAATCTCTAAGACAAAACTGGAACTGACAGTCACTTAACACAGTAAGCATTGTGATGCTTCTGGTGCACTCAGGTGCTGACCCTTCTCTGGCACCGTGCACATCAGGACATTCCTCAATCCCCCCTGTCGGGTACAATGACCTTATCAATTAATGAAGGGCTCCTAGAACCAGCAAATTTTATATGGGTGCACTCCTGCGTCCATCCTCATTGCCTCTAAGTGTACTGTTAGGAGATACCAGCATCCCATCCTGGGGTCTCTGGTTGTCCAGGCCATCCAGTAGAGATTGGAACAACAATCCAGATCCATTCCCAGAAAATAAGATCATTGAAGTTGGATCTTTTTAGAGGGAAAGTTTATTCCTCAGCAAGTCTCCAATTAAGAATCACTATATTTATGTCTACACTGCAGCCTCTACAGGTGTCCAGGCACAGAGAGGTATGCAAACCCTCCTATTTTTCACACTCAACCCCCTGAAGCATGCATTTTGGGGCAAGTAGATTCCAAGCTAGCCAGCTCATCTGAGGGGTGTAGGTATGTGTTTCGGTGAGCTGTGGCCCAGCCCCAAACCTATCCGCTTTGCAATGTGGCTGTAGCGAAGGCACAGACACCTAGTCTCGAGTCTGAATAGCCCTTCATTCCCCTGATACTCTGTATCCATATCTTCTTCCCCTTCTATTAACTTCCTACTGCCCCAGTATGCCCCTGAAATTGCATGCTATAGCCTTCAACAGCTTAAAATATCCATAAACCAGGGAACAACTAATTGACCAGAGACGCAAACTAGGATTTTAATCAATATATGGCAAGATTATGGCCGTGAGCATGATTTCTCTTGGAGCAGAAGGACTATACATCTGTATGCTTGTATATCCATAAGGCTGGTTAAGTTGGGCATTGGGCGTACTGCTGAGAGAGAATGAAACATTTGAAGCAATAATACTGGAAGGTCCAGGACACCAATACAAAGTCAGGAAACATGCCCCCCCCCCCATGTGTCCTTTTTATTCACATCTGGACTGGCACTATCAAGGGGCCCCAATACCCATCACGTTTTGCGGAACCCTGGTGGGCTCATTTTCATGCAGGATAGCAAGCGCGATGCCACAGCTGGGAACAATGAAGGTCCTGCAGACAATCCTAGAGGAATTGTCCCTAGAGTACCAGGTTTGGAGAAGATATCAGTGGAAACCCTGAAGAGGGAGATGTGCCTGTCCAGAGATCAGGAACCCAGGCTGGTAAGTGCCACCACCCCTTGCAATCTCATATTTGTTTTCTGAACAAATTGTATTTGTTAAAACAAATTTTGTAAATTATCACCAAATAATCTACTGTCATGGATTATATGCCATGGATTGCTCTGTGTGCGTGTGTGTCTACAGCATAGTGCAGAAACCATGCCATTTGCAAGGTACACCCTCCACTCCCACTCTGTCCCCCACCTTTTCCTGCTATAAACATCCTCTGACATGAGAGATCCAAAATGCATGCAGAGCAGGAAAAAAAAATTATTAAAAACAAACTACTATTTTTTTAAAGAATTAGGAGTACAGGCTGTATAGATTGTGCTAAACTCCACAGTCTTTAGAAAGCTGGAAAATGCAAATCAGTCTTCCTTTGTATCCCTTCATTTCATAGCACTCAGTTAGGAGAGAAGGGTGGGATGATCGTTGGGTTTCATACTCTGCTTGGAGCAATGCTCTTTATCCTAGCTCAGGATTTGGTCACTTTCCCTCATTTTCTCCCAGTCCTGGTAGCTAGTTGTAGCAAATTTTTCATGCAGCATGAATTCTAGATAGTCTTTCAGATTAAGTGCAAACCGGTTAGGACCACCTTGATAACTCACCAAACCTCTCCACTCACTAGTATGTGGTGCAGTGACCATATGCCTAAAAATCTCCTTGTCATATATCAATGGATCCCCACTGCTGAAAAGTCACATCTTTTTTTCTATTACAGGTATTAGAAAGACAACTATACCCTCAATAGGTTGTCCAGCTTTCAAGAAAGAAAAACCATGCTGATAACATAGCCCTAAAGTGGCTTGTTATAGATCTGTAGCAGACAGAGGTAGTCAGCTCCCAGAGGGCCATAGCAACCCACTTCTATATTAGCAAGGCATCCCTCAATCAAGTCCTCTAGTACCATGCTCCTCACACAGCTCCATGAAGGTATGTTTCCTCATGCAGAAGTTCTGGAGTCACTACTGGCCCTCCCAAGTCTGCAGGATCTTGTAATCCCATCACACTATGCTAGTTCTCCTGCACCAGACACAGCAGTAAACCAAAGGGGAGGCCAACAGCAGAAATGAGAGGAATGTACAACCTACAACACACCACAAAGCAGTTCATAGAGTGACTCCAGTTGGTCTGATGCAAAGAACGCTGGGATTCTACCCCTGAAATTGTAGCACAAAGCAGATGTACATGGAACACCAGTGTGGGCGGAGGTTCTCCCTGCCAGCTTGGGACTTCAGTACCCTGTCTTGCTGAGCTAGACACGCTAGCCTGCTACAAACACAGACCCAGGTCTGAACCACGTCCTCAACAAGCTGAAGGCTTAACTGAAAACAGCTTAAGAAGTGCTCTCGTCTCCAGCACCCAGATACCCAGCTCCCAATGGGGTCCAAACTCCAAATAAATCCGTTTTACTCTGTATAAAGCTTATATAGGGTAAACTCATAAATTGTTCACCCTCTATAACACTGATAGAGAGACATGCACAGCTGTTTGCTTCCCCAGGAATTAATTACTTGCTCTGGGTCAATTAATAAGGAAAAAGTGATTTTATTAAATATAAAAAGTAGGATTTAAGTGGTTTCAAGTAATAACAGACAGAACAATGTAAATTGCCAAGCAAAATAAAACAAAACAGGCAAGTCTAAGCCTAATGCAGTAGGAAACTAAATGCAGGTAAATCTCACCCACACAGATGTTCCAATAAGCTTCTTTGACAGATTAGACTCCTTCCTGGTCTGGGTCCAGCAATCACTCACACTCCCATAGTTGGCCTCTTCTGTATAAGAATTGGTGCAAACATAGCACCCTGGTTGCAACAATGATTTATACGGTCACAGTTTATGTCAATAACGTCACACGCTGAACAAACTGCTTGATTTACTGAAGACAGCAGTCCCTGGAAGAGTCATGATTACTATTAATGAAATGCTTCTTGATACTGCAAAAATATTATGGCAGACTCCAGTTCCCCTTCCACCCATCTCCAAAAACAGCTGACAGGAAAAGTCAGTTTCCGGTACAGGGCTTTGAACAATTCTTTATGTGTCCTGTGCCAGGTTCCTTTTTAGTTACAATAGCAAATGAGAGGTCTAAGTAGGTGCCACCAAAGTCTACCCCTAAAGACAAAGATCACAAATGACTAGACTCATTTGCCAGAAAAGCCTATTCCATGGTTAGTCTCTGTCAAGGCTGCTTCCCCACTCTGAACTTTAGGGTACAGATGTGGGGGCCTGCATGAAAACTTCTAAGCCTAACTACCAGCTTAGATCTGGTCCGCTGCCACCACTCTCGATGCTAATTCCCTTCCCTGGGTAGCCTTGACAGACTCTTCACCAATTCCCTGGTGAATACAGATCCAAACCCCTTGGATCTTAAAACAAGGAGAAATTAACCATCCCCCCTCCTCCCTTCCACCAACTCCTGGTGGATCAAGATCCAACCCCCTTGGATCTAAAAACAAGGAAAATCAATCAGGTTCTTAAAAAGAAGGCTTTTAATTAAAGAAAAAGGTAAAAATCATCTCTGTAAAATCAGGATGGAAAATAACTTTACAGGGTAATTAAACTTAAAGAGCCCAGAGGACCCCCCTCTAGCCTTAGGTTCAAAGTTACAGCAAACAGAGGTAAACACCCTAGTAAAAGGTACATTTACAAGTTGAGAAAACAAAGGTAAACTAACATGCCTTGCCTGGCTGTTTACTTACAAGTTTGAAATATGAGAGACTTGTTCAGAAACATGTGGAGAGCCTGGATTGATGTCTGGTCCCTCTTAGTCCCAAGAGCGAACAACCCCCAAAACAAAGAGCACAAACAAAAGCCTTCCCCCCCCCCAAGATTTGAAAGTATCTTGTCCCCTTATTGGTCCTTTGGGTCAGGTGTCAGCCAGGTTACCCGAGCTTCTTAACCCTTTACAGGTAAAAGGATTTTGGAGTCTCTGGCCAGGAGGGATTTTAGTACTGTACACAGGAGAGCTGTTACCCTTTCCTTTATAGTTATGACAGTCTCCAAATGAGGATATCTAATTATGAGGCACTTCTTGCAAAATATACATTTATTAACTGGGACTCGATTTCATAATTCTCAAGTAAACTGCAAGAGATATAGAGGGCATTTCAACACCACTACCCCTGAAGGTCATCTGGTTGTGAAGACATCTCTTCAGGCAGCCATCGGTGTAGCGCATACAATTTCCCATTTGATGGCAACTGCTACAGCTATGATTCACTCCTTATGTCTCCAATCCTTGGGCACACCAAAGGCCCTGCAGATGACCACTTAGAATATGCCATGAATGGGCTGTATACTGTTTGGTGAAGAGACTGATGAAGCAATATTTTTTATTATCATAATGAAGGCTTTTGAAACCACAATTTCAACTGCAAAAAACAAAAACTAAACAAAACATAAACTACAAAAAACCCAAACTCCAAACACAGAAGTATTCAATCTTCATGCTTTCAAACTGTGGATTTCCATATTATGGACTTTCATATGTTTAGGTTTAAATTTAACAGTGACCTTTCTGGGTTTCTAATAGTTATTTTCTCATAAGAAAATAATCCTGGAAGCTTTTTTACCCTAAAGTCATTGACATGTACTTCCAACCTTAATTCCATTACTAGGGTCATTAACATTTTTGGGGGAAGCAGGGTAGAGAGTCTGGGATCTCTGAATTCTTAATATGTTTCTGATTATTGTTAAGAATTTAAAATATTAATCCCACTCAGAACCATATAAGTACCCAACAATATTGTTTAGAATGTCTTATAGCTTACCACCCCTACTGCCCTATATAACATTTACAAGGTGTATAAATGTTTTGACAGAGAAAAAAACTAAGAAAGGATAGTAATATAATGTAACCAAGTGCTGAGAATACTTGGATATTGTAGATCTCCATCAAGCATTGTATGAAATTGAAACAAGGTGAATCTTCCAAAACAAAACAAAGGCCGAAAATAAGGTACTTTTCCTCATTTAAAAAGAAAAAAAATATTTGTTACAAATTATTCTGATTTTGGTGGAGATTAAAAGTTACACAGGGATGTAGCCTGCTCCTCCAACCCTCATCAAAATGTGTTTACTTGTTGCCTGCTGCCCATGTCACAGAGACAGAGATGTGTGCATTTGTGTGTCATATGTATAGTGGATTTCTTTGTGGAATTGTCAGCATCCCATTACCGGGCATCCTTTTCTTCCCACCCTATGCCCTCTGCATATCCCAGGTGATTGTCTTACTGCTTCTCGCCCACTGAACAACATCCACTTATAGATTTCTCCCTCCCAGATGACTTCTTTCACGCTCTTTGTTTGCTCTCTTTCATTGAGCCATGCACTATTTGTAAATAGCACCTTGAGGCCATGAGATATTATAAACTCTAATATTTCCATTGTGGATATAGAAACCCCTACTATTCTTTTGCCACCTACTTATCAGCAATTGTGAACCTCCATGTAAAATGGGGGCAAAATGAAACCTGGGAGATATCACTGAGCTCTGGGCCCTGACCTTGGGGAAAGCAGACATCTCAGAACTATATTTATATGGATCCACAATTGTAGATATGATCAAGCTATTTTGACAGCTGCAATATAACGGGAAATGGAATTTATATTCCAGGGTTTATCTGCTTAGTGGCAGAGACAAAGGACTACACTTGATTTCACTTAGCAAATCCTGTAGAAAAAAGGATTTTGTTATGTCACAATTTATCCCATGGGATATTATATAAACTCTAATACTTCCATTGTGGATATAGAAACCCCTACAATTCTTTTGCAACCTGCTTGTCAGCTATTGTGAACCTCCATGCAAAAAGGGAGCAAAATGAAACCTGGGACATTTCACTGAGCTCTAAGCCCTGATCTTGAAGAAAGCAGACATCTTAGAACTATATTTAAATGGATCCTCAACTGTAGATATGATCAAGCTATTTTGACAGCTGCAATATAAGGGGAAATGGAATTTATATTTCAGGGTTTCTCTGGTTAGTGGCAGAGACAAAGGACTACATTTGATTTCACTTAGCAAATCCTGTCAGAAAAAGGATTTTGCTATGTCACAATTTATCCCATGGTTCTAATGCTCTTCCAAGGCATAGATTCTCATTCTTTAAATAAGCCGTATGAATCCTTAAATTGTACCAGAGCTCTGAAATGCTTTAGGCAAGTGCCTAACAATTAATTGCATGGCAGAGGATATCCTCTCAGTTTCTCCCATCTTTGTTCAAGTATGCTAACTGAGATAACCCCTCCCTCTTATAATCTTAAATATTTTGAAATATTAGATTAAAAGAGCAATGTTAGTATTGAACTGCTTAGCATAAAAATATAGAAAGTGCCAAAGTTATTGGTGCATATGCATGGGATTTTTGGATGACAACTCAATACAATATTAATACCAGACTTCCATTTCAGAATATAGCAGAAATAGAATACAGATGAATTAATCTGGAAAGAGCAAGGTAAGGGGACAAACAGCACAGACCGTTCAGACAAAAATTTAATAATGAAAAGTGCAAGGTCATACATTTAGGGATTAATAACAAGAATTATTGTTATAAGCGGGGGACGCATCAGTTGGAAGTAACAGGAGGAGAAGGACCTTGGAGTATTGGTTGATCACAGGATGACTATGAGCCGCCAATGTGATATGGCCATGAAAAAAGCTAATGCGGTCTTGGGATGCATCAGGCGAGGTATTTCCAGTAGAGATAAGGAGGAGTTAGTACTGTTATACAAGGCACTGGTGAGACCTCATCTGGAATACTTTGTGCAGTTCTGGTCTCCCATGTTTAAGAAGGATGAATTCAAACTGGAACAGGTACAGAGAAGGGCTACTAGGATGATCCAAGGAATGGAAAACCTGTCTTATGAAAGGAGACTCAAAGAGCTTGGCTTGTTTAGCCTAACCAAAAGAAGGCTGAGGGGAGATATGATTGCTCTCTATAAATATATCAGAGGGATAAATACCAGGGAGGGAGGAGAAGAACTATTTAAGTTCAATACCAATATGGGCACAAGAACAAATGAATATAAACTGGCCATCAGGAAGTTTAGACTTGAAATTAGACGAAGGTTTCTAACCATCAGTGGAGTGAAGTTCTGGAACAGCCTTCCAAGGGGAGTAGTGGGGGCAAAAGACATATCTGGCTTCAAGACTAAGCTTGATAAGTTTATGGAGGGGATGGTATAATGGGATAGCCTAATTTTGGCAATTAATTGGTCTTTGACTATTAGCAGCAAATATGCCCAATGGCCTGTGATGGGATGTTAGATGTGGTGGGATCTGAGTTACTGCAGATAATTCTTTCCTGGGTGTCTGGCTGGTGAGTCTTGCCCCCATGCTCAGGGTTTAGCTGATCGCCATATTTGGGGTCGGGAAGGAATTTTCCTCCAGGGCAGATTGGCAGAGGCCCTGGGTTTTTTCGCCTTCCTCTGCAGCATGGGGCACGGGTCACTTGCTTGAAGATTCTCTGCACCTTGAAGTCTTTAAACCATGATTTGAGGACTTCAATGGCTCAGACATAGGTTTGATACAGGAGTGGGTGGGTGAGATTCTGTGGCCTGCGTTGTGCAGGAGGTCAGACTAGATGATCATAATGGTCCCTTCTGACCTTAAAGTCGATGATTCTATGATTCTAAGAGATGCTCTGCCACACCCTTTGTTGCCCTCTTCCTCTGCCAACATGTCTCCTCTGCCAAAGGAACAAAGTGACTTGAGTGGAAACAAAAATCCAGCCTTTTATTTCAATTTAAAAATAAACCAGCAAAAATAAAGAACAGAAATAGACCCCATTTTTTTCTTGAATAGGTGGAACAGTACCAAAACATAAATGAGTACTCAGTACTGCACAAGCCGTGGGGCGGAGGCTGGCTCCAGTGACGGGATTTAGGGAGCCTGGTTGCGCGGACCAGGGCTCCAGCCATGGGACTTCAGGCACCAACACCCAGCTCCAGGTGCTGGGTTTTGGGCGCTGACCCCACTCTGACCATGTGAGCCTGGCCTTCGGCCATGGGGCTTCAGTTCAGGCTCCAACCCCTGGCCATGCAGCAGCAGGCTCAATCCCCATCTCTGGCCACGTGGCGCTGGTCCTTGACCCTGGTAGCAGCTGCTGGCTGTGGGCACTGACCCTGGCGGCAACCACTAGCCCCAGGCACCAACCCCCAAACCCGGCGGCAGCCACTGGCCCCAACCCCCACAGCGTGGCAGCAGGCGCTGGCCCTGGGTGCCGATCCCCGGCTCCGGGCTTGCAGCAGAAGGCACTAGCCCAGATCTCTTGCCCTGGGCGCATGGCAGCGGGCGCTGGCCCCAGGTCGGCGCCGATCCCTGGCCCCAGGTCAGCACAGACCCCTGGGCGTGTGGCAGCTGGTGCTGGCTTTGGCCCCATGGTGGTCAACACTGACCCCCGGATCCGGCCATGTGGCCCTGGGCTCCAACTCCTTGCCCCAGCTGTGCAACTCCTGCTCTGGGCACAGGCACTGATCTCCTCCCCGGCCGTGCAGCTCCTGCCCCCAGCTCTGGGCTCTGGCGAGACCAGAAACAGAGATCATAGACTGTGAGGATGGGCACCATGTAAGGGTCACAGATTAGACTCAGGTATTTACCTAAGGGGAACAGAATGTTCATCTGTTACGCAGGTATTTAACCTGTGAAACACAAACCCTTTGAGTAGATTGTCCATACGTGTCACTTCTTCCGTGTCCCTGAGATTCTCAAGGGGAGGAAGAAACTGAGTGAGCATGAGTTTCAGGCCTTGTCTACACTACGGGGGGAGATCAATCTAAGCTATGTGAACATAGCTGAAGTCGACCTACTTAGATCTACTTACCACGGGGTCCACTCTCAACAACTCCCCTTGCGCTTCTCATTCAGGTGGAGTACACAAGTTGACGGGACAGCGATCGGTGGTCAATTTAATGGGTCTACCGATGCATCGATTGCCGCGCGTCAACCCCCCGGTAAGTGTAGACACGCCGGTAGATAACCTCACATGGAGTATTCAATGGCTTGGAAGAGGGTTTGCATGGCCCCCCACTATCACCTTTCTAAAGAGTCACAGGCAAGATATGGAGTGTACATATGCATCCCAAGAATATGGATCCATGTTGACAGTTTACTTAAAGAATTCTGTTAGAAATGATTTTAAAAAAATCTAAATTACATTAACAAAAAAATCAAACAAAAATATTTAGATTATTTTTACATGGCTCCAAAAGACTTAAAATACAGAGGCATATACTGTATATATAATTTGCACAAATTCAGAGACTATTTTATTGTACAATACCAAAATGGAATTCTGTAAAAGTAACAACCACAAATATCAGCTTCATTTTGAAAGCTAAATGAATGATTGTATTGCAATAAACTGCAATTAAAAATAAAATAATAATAAATAAATAGTAATAATGAAAAGCACTAGTAGAAAGCTAATGGTCCGGTGAGACACATATGGTTAATCTGACCAGACTTAATTTTATTGGTTTTAGGGAATAACATAAATCTTCCAAACTTTCTCATTTTGATTAACTGCACAAACCTGCCTGTGGCTCTATAACCCTTCATTAAAACCAGTCAATAAAGAGGCAACTGTATTTTTTGAAATATTTATTACACTCCTTATGTGATAAATGAAAAAAATACCTTGCAATAGATTCACCTGATTTTTGATAAATATTAGTATGAGACTTTGATACCTTGTACTGCAGTTTAGATAAATATTCCCACTTCATAACACTTATAGCTGACAATGGTTACTGCACTGTAACAATGATGTACTGAAACTATCTGTTTATCCATCCACTGGGAAACATATATCTAACAAAGTACATTAAGGGGAGGGGGAAAGACAGAAAAAAACAACAACTTTTAAAATGTCAAATCTAAATTACAAATTCTAAATGATTCCACATGCATATGATTCCATAGTGGCACGGAAAGAAGAAAAATGGTATTGATGTGAAACATATATAATTTAAGATTTATTTTCAGAATGGATTGATCTTTCAATCAAAGTTGCCCATTAAGTAAAGCATGCTGAGCTCAACAAGCTGTGTTAGATAATATAAAATCATGGCAGTCTCATGCGTCTCTGTAACTAGTACATGCATCATTGCAAGGCTCAGCCTTGAACGAGGAAAGAAAAAACCTTCAGGGCACTGAAAGATATTAATGATCAGACTCCACAAACACAGGAAGAAAAATAATACTGCTATATAGTACATATTGAACACACATGCATGCAGTGCTGGAACATGAGACCTGAAAAACACCAGTCACACAACTGCCATATTTCTAAAAGACAAAATCACACCTGTATGTTGAACCATTTATAAACCACAAGATAAAAAGCCTAGGTACTTAGGTACATAATTATTGTTATTATTGTTCCAAAGGCCTTGTTTGATAACTGCAAACAATTTTTACTAATAAAGTATATTTGACAAATAAGCAAAGCAATTATTTTTATATATCTAATATAAGCATTTTATGCATACTGTATGGGGTTAGATCAAGGCTATTGTACCGAGCACAAGAAAATAAAAATAATTTTTTGGTTGAAATACTGTATAGTGACTGAAGTTTTCTCCTATGCCCCCCAAAAAGCAAACCCCACCAAATATATGTTCCACTTTTCCGATGGCAAGTTTAGACAAGTAACAAAAGTTGCAACCAAGCTTAACACTTAGGTCTATAGAAGTTACATAGTTTCTGAATAAATTTCATAAATAAATGTAGATTGTAAGCTTTTTGGGGCAGGTAACCTTTTTTTGTTCTGGATTTGTACAGTACCTAGCACAATAGGGTTCTGGTCCATGACTGGGGCTTGTAGGCACTGAAATAATATAAATAATAAAGATACAAAATAAATTTTATTCTTAGTATTTTTAGGCAGCTGAAATGTCTGAGTTATTTCCTCTTTTTAAACAGTGTAGCATCATCTTATCTAACATTATATTGTTCTTTTTTAATTAATTTTAGACAGATTTTACTTAACCTTTTTGTTTGTATGCGTACATTGTTCCACAGTGGCTTATTTTCCATCCTGTATGGTTTGTTAAAGATACCCCAAATGCATCATGATTCCTTATGTTGCGGAGGGCATTAGATGACAACTGGTCAATTTTAATATTTGGTTCTTTTCAAGAATGGAGTTCTTAAGTACTATAAGGTAAGACCTGAGGGGAGCATGTTTTAGAAATATTCCATCCTCTAACTCAACATAGCTAAGGTGTGGAACGCACCATTTTGGAATAGCCAAACACCAGACATTTTGTTTCTTTGTCCTGCCAGGATCTGGTTGCCACTTCCATTTCCTCTGTTCCTTTCATCTCAATGGGGAATACCTTAGAGCAGAAGCATTAAAGGAAAGTCAGGGAGAGGGACATGTCTTTCCAATTGCCTACCTGGTGTGGAACCACACCCATCTCACTCATCAGTCCCATGCTGGATTGCCTAAGAAGGTTTGTGATCTCAGGAGAGAATGTGGCAGGGACTGGAGGAGACACAGACCGATGGGCTTCAGTAGTTCACTTCCTTAATTTACTGAATATACTGTAATCACCTAATTTTCTCTCAATAAATAAGACTTTGTTTTTTAAGAATTACTGTTTGTATGACAATCCTTTGAGCGGAGGGCTGTATCCGTGTCCTTTCCAGGGTAGAAGGATTAGCTTGCTCTGGGAAGTCCTCTGTGGGTCGGAACAAATCCCCGGTAATACCCTAGCAATTCCTTTAAGGAGGGTCACCACCTTATTACCCATTTGGACAGAGTAGATTGACAATCAATTTATAATTTATAGGCAGGCCAGTATTGGGATATCTTAAATCCAAATAATGGGTAACAACCTCGGTAGGACTGGAAGGGCCATGGGAAGAAAGGAAGATGGTAAATGATTGGCTGTGAGGAGCACATCTACCAGCTGAAGGTAGCAAGTGGAATAGCAGGAAGCCCAGGACTTTGTATCTACTTCAGGGAGCTAGTGTAAAGGAAGGGGCTCTGCACAGCCCTCTGCAGTACAGGAGTACTGTAGCTGTGTGGAATGGCCCATTCACCTCAGTAGGGTGTGCTCAGTTGAATTAGGACACCCCAAAGAGATGAACACTGTAACACAATAGTTCTGAGTGACGTGAAATGACCGATTAATCTCAATGGGAGTTCTCCCTCAATTTCAATTGTGGAATAACGTTGTTCAAGTAATCTCACTATGAATGTTGGTTTTACAGCAACTGGAATATTAAAATCTTCTTATTGGGTGGGGACAGTATCTGAGGAAAGCTTGCACCAAATTACTCCAAACTTGAACCATTGTGGCATACCAATACCCTAAATAATCTCATTATGCATGTGGATTTTAGAGTACTTTGAAATTTAAAAGCTCATAATGTGGGGGGGGGGGAGAGGAGGACATATATTGGGAACCTCTTGATCAAATGACCTAAATTTGCACCATAAATTCTACCCCAGCCCCATGAATAGCTTTTTAATTGTTTCTTCCCAAAAAGTGAAGTGTGTGGTGAAAATTATCCATGATTGATCCTGAGAGAGAAATATCAGGATCAGAGCCATAGTTTGAGTCCCAAGTATGTATAAAAAAAGAGTTATAAGAAGTGTAAAAGGTGGATGTTATATGATTTTTTTTAGTGGAACTGTATCTTACTCAAACAACCTCAAAAATCTTGACTACACCAACCCTGTGGCTATTTTCAAGACAAGGTTTTTTTTGAGGGCCTCTTTCTCCTCATCAACTTTCTCTTACCCTAACCTATTCTGTTGTGCTCCCACGGTAGAAAGGGACATATTTTCACACCCAGATCCAGTCTTTCAGTCCCACAAAGTCAGCGGTTACCCTGATTTGGGGGAATTAGGAATGTAAAGGATAATTTCATTTTTAAAGGTGATCTGTAAAGGGACAATAACTGTGACTGTGCCTTTGTTTGATTTTCTTCTGATGTGTAAGGAAGGCATGACAATTTGAGGGCCTCGGTGGGGTGTTTATTTATTTTTTTGTATGTTTGGTTGGTTGGTTTGGGGAGGGAAGATACATTTATGTTGTCTCTTTTTATATTAAAAATCCAGGTCCTGTCTAGCCTGGGGAACTCATGTTTTGGCTTTGTCTAGACTACAGTTGGTGGTCCTGTTATAAATTGAGCTAATTGATTGCAAATGCAGTTTATGTTGATAACAGGCTCTCCACAAATGTTTGTTCTGGAGCACAAAGTTTTGATGGTTGCCGGAGGCTGAGCCCCCATGTCATGATACAAACTTTTGCTGAGTGTCTAGATTAGCATTTACGATCAATTACAACAGGAGGACAAATGCTAGTCTAGACAAAACCTATGATAACAGGAGAACTAGTGAAATGATGACATCACAAGAGTCAAGTGACTGAAAATTGAGCAATGGGGAGGGGAAGGGATTTGAAAATCACACTTTGAAAAACTCTGTTTTGTCTGATTTTGGTAACACCTATTTAACTTCAGTGACAAATGAATATTTTGGATAAAGGATGCATGGATGCAATTACTAGGAGGGATGAGAGAGACAAATTTGGCCCCAGACTTTTACTATCCTGGGGGGCCAGGATAGTCACCCCCCCCATGGTGCCCAGGCAGACATCCCCCAGGCAGAGCAGAGAACTCTGCACTTGCAGAAAAGGGGAGTGGGGAGGGCGCAATGGCAGTGATTCCATGTGCACACACACTCCCAGCACACCACATCTTACGTCTGTTTGGCGGGCCAATGCCCCCCTGCCACCATCCCAAACTGTGCCCATGGACGCCCCTCCCCCTCTCCTGATGCTGCAGAGGGCCCCACCCACCCCCAGCTGCAGCCAGGCTCCCTCCGCTTGGAATGTGACTCACCTGTTGCCTGTGGCTGGAGCCCAGCTGGGAGCTGCAGCCACACAGGGAGCCTGCCCAGGAGATGCAGGTAACAGGCAGGGCAGCCCCAGGTGAGGAGGGTCTCATGCTACTAATCATACAGGGCTTCTGCAGAGCAAGCCCTGCGCTCCCCACCCCTAACACTGGCTGAAGCAGCTCCCTGAGGTTGCAGGAGGAACAGCCCCACCCGCACTGAGGGCTGAAGCAGGGGTGGGTCAGTCACTGCCACAGCAGTGGCTGCCAGCCCAGGGGCCACAAAACAGCTGATAGGCGGTGCGACCACCTAAAGCTGATCGGCAGGGGCGGGGCTGCTAAACAGCTGTTCAGCAGAGCCCACCAAACAGTTGATAAACACAGCTGCCTAAAAGCTGATTGGTAGGGACAGGGCTGCCCTGTAACAGCTGATCTGTGGCAGGGGCTGAAGAACCACTAGGGCTGGTGGGTGCTGAGCACCCACTATTTTTTTCTGTGGGTGATCCAGCCCCAGAGCACCCATGGAGTCAACGCCTTTGGTCCTAGAGCCCGGGCTCCAGCCTGAGCCCTGAAGTTTACACAGCAATGAAACAGTCCTGCAGCCTGAGCCATGCAAGCCATAATTGGCTGGCATGGGCCAGCTGCAGGTTTTTCTTTGCTGAGTAGACTTAACCAAAGTCCTTCCAGCAGCCAGGACCTGGTACTTTACAAGGATCCTAAACATTTAGTAATTTATCCCCCTAATCCAGGGGTATCATAAAAAAAATTACTGCAATTCAAGAGGCCTCAGCAATACCTTATGCAATTGAGTTTGGAGACATGTCTGGACATTGGGAGACTGTCTTGCTCTCCCCAATGTTCCCATTATTGCTCAGACTGCTACTTGAAGGGGAGATCTTTTTTGTTTTCCAAATCACCCACTATGTTTTAAATCTTTGTTCAAAACTAACTAAATTGACCTGTGCAAATAATCTCTGCCATCTCAGAAGAAAAGTATTGAGCCCATAAAGATAGCCACCTTGCATTCTGCAGATGCCTTTGGGACAGGAAAGAAAGAAACTGCAATTCAGGGTGGTGATGAAAACCCAGTGGAAATGGCCCTCTGTACATGGGAGTGTGGGTGTAAATCCCTTCCACAAGCAAGGTTGTGAAGCTCTTGCTTTTGTTGCTACATGGCTTAAGAGCTTCCAGAATCCTTCACAGGTTGTGTCAAGGAACAAAAAGTAAACATGACTTTGAGTATACTAAGCTTCTGTTGTTTATAAAATGGAAATGCCTGACCTTACTATGATCTATCTTTGCAACCTGCTTAGTGTCCATCAAAAGCACAAAAAGTATTCTGACTACTAGAATAACACATTATAAAGTTGCAATGAAAACCAAAATAAAAGAATACATGGATAAGAACATTATAAAAGAGAACAATGTAATGAAAAGGAAATGAGAGAATATAACGTTTAATAATGACCGGCTGAAGATTGGTTTTGAAACCAGTTCAAAGTAGGACAAAACTGTTTTGATTCTTTGTAGTTGAAAATATGAAGAATAAAGAAAATGTAACTGGGTACATTTGCTGTTGCTTGACTAATACTAAGCTATGCAATATTACAAACTGTAACATGGGATAAACTCTTGGCTACAAAGGCCCACTGAAACTGTCGCATTTCACAACAGACTGGCACCCCTGAATTGGTGAGTTAGCCTTGTCTGCTTGATCTTAAATATCTATTTTTTGATTAATAAACCAAACATAAGCTTGACCAGTTCATGTCTCAATCCATAAATAATCAAAAAGAACCCATTATTTTACACTTTGAACTACATCCAAGTTGGCTTTCCTTATTTCAAATAAATTAAATGAATAAATACATTTGATTTTGCATCTGGTGTAACTTTATTTAGTGAACTTGTTGACCAATTGCTTTTATTTGCATTTTTTATTGAGTGTAAATATTCACTTTGCACATGCTTTTTTCTAGAGAATTATATATTTTCAGGAGAATATATATTATGGGAAGGAGAATAAAATGATTTGTGGTAAGAAATAAATCTCATAACATCTCCAAGCCTGCAGTGAACCTGACTAGGATCACATCACAGTGTTAGGTGATGAATTGCATGTAGATGGAGGGTAAACATTCTGTACTTCCTGTGATACTGTACCAGTTTTAAAAGATCGCCATTGTTGGGTTATGTCCATTTTGTATGTTTTGTATAATTTCAGAACCAATATGTGTTCCATCATAAACAGATAGTTAAGGGTTAATGCCTCTTTTACCTGTAAGGGTTAAGAAGTTCACTTAGCCTAGCTGACACCTGACCAGAGGAACCAATGGGGGGGACAAGGTGGTTCAAAAGGAAGGAGGGAAGTTCCCTTTGTCTGGGTCAGTTTCAGTTTTGACCAGAGTGGGAAAGCTCCAGAAATCAGCCTCTTATCAAGTAGTGAGTATTAGTGAAGCGAATAAATAGGTTTATGTTTATTTTCTTTGTAACTTGTCTTGGGCATTAGAGAATAATCAAACTGGGTAATTTTTGTGTACCTAAGTTTTTGCCAGGGGAACATGGTCTGTGTTTTGAATCTGTTGTCTGTGAGATCCGCTGGTATGCTATCTCCCAGAGGGTTTTCTTGTACCTTTCTTTTCTTTAATTAAAATTCTTCTTTTTAAGAACCTGATTGATTTTTCCTTGTGTTAAGATCCAAGGGGATTGGATCTGGACTCACCAGGAATTGGTGGAGGAAAGGAGGGGGGATGGTTAAATTCTCCTTGTGTTAAGATCCAAGGGTTTGGATCGGTGTTCACCAGGAAATTGGTGAAGAAGTCTTTCAAGGCTACCCAGGGAAAGGAGTTAGAACTTGGGAGTGGTGGCAGCAAAAAACAGATCTAAACTGGTAATTCGGTTTAGGGGTTCACATGCAGGTCCCCATATCTGTACTCTAAAGTCCAGAGTGGGGCTGAAACCTATGGCAGGTTCCCAAAATGGAATTTGTGCCCATGTGACCCAGCTGATCACAGTTTTCTGCCTTTTATTTCTCCTCAGAAGTGGTAAACAACTTTTGGATAGAACTGGTTTTTACTGCCTTTTCCATGGGGTTTCCCAGAAGGAGTTTTCTGCTCCTTCTATGGAGTTTCCCGGGCAAGGTTAGATAAGTCTGTCCCAAGCACTGCTTAGGGGCTGTCCATCCGAGTGACAGCAAGGAACTCTCGCGGGTCTGACTTTCACTTACCTAGTGGTAGAAGGGGCTAGGGTTTACTTTTCACAGCTCTGCTTCCACTTGGACATGCATTTGCCATCACCTGCAAGGAGAAGAGACACAGCCACAGACCACTTACCATCATCCACCTTCAGCTGCTGTCCCCCAATGTACCATCTACTCTTCTTCAGACCCAGAGGAACATCAAGGGACTCCCTGGAGCTCCTCTCTGATGGCTTTCAACTAGCCGGAGGATTGAGGTCCCAGGCAACAATCAAAGCTTAATCTATAGAAGAAGGTTTCTATTGAGGGGTTTACTTACCTGTTTATAGGGTTTATTTTGGAGAATCACTGTATTGCATACTTTTACTGTTTACTCCCTCCTTTTCTTTGCCCTATTCATTGTACACCAATTCTTCAATACATTTTATTTGTTTTTCACCTTATCCCAACTGACTCCTTGTTATTCGAGGTGGGAGGGACCCTTTATGGGAAAATCAAACCTACCAGTTGACAGATTCTGGATAGGGAGGGTCGAATCTAAGGAAACAGGAAGCATAGGCCGACATATATTTCTTTGTCTTTCTGTCCTTTCCTCTAACACCATCAACAACTGCCTCAAATTCCAAGCTTTAAATTAAGCAGAAGGCTGAGTTCAGATAGCAGAGCATCAGGAAAAAACAGAATATTTCTGTCCAATGCCACATTGAAAGGCTGAGGCAGACTACATAGAAATCACACAAGACTTTGTGAAAATGTGCATAGAAGCCAATATTCTTCTCAAGATGACTGACCATACCCTAATCCATGCCTTCCTAATCCACCACGTGAAAACCGGTGGTACTGTCCCTCAATCACACCAGTTAAAGAGAAGATACCTATCTGATGTCTATAACAACCAAAAACTCCTTGTGGAACAAACCAATCCAGCAAAAAGAATGTCATCATTGTGGATGAGGCTTGCTGTGGAGCACAGTGCAATTTTAAACATTTTGTCTGCTCCCTTAGTGAAAGATGACAGTAGCTGAATCCGTGCTTATTTTCTTGATCAAAATTTTTATCACTGTCTCCCAGTATCATGGCTAATTCAGGGGCAGCAACAGTCACAGATTATGAAATTGCTTTTAAAGTCATTCATATCTTCACAAAAGACAATACACCATATATGAAAATTACTTTTAAGATAATCAGGAGCACTTCCAAACTATATGCATACAACAATTGTTTAGTTCACACAATGGACCTTATTATATGGAGCACATCTGAGAAACCATTCATAGTGACAATGACCTTTACTAAACTGCTCAGGAAGATGTCGCAGAAGAAAAAAAGAAAGCAAAACTACTCCTGTAAATTCAAGCAGAAATGTATCGATGGAAGTGGACACTGTAAGGATCATGCTTTCTTCCAGCCCCCCAATGTGAACAGAAAATGACTGTTGGTCATACAGAGACCACTATTCATAGAAAAGCACCATTTTCTTCTAAGTGAAAGACAAAATTGGTATTTCTAAGTGAATAAGAAGGCATTTCACCAAAACGTTATCAAGACTGAGGTGCTCTGTTCGATTTTCCTTGCAGAACATAATTTTCCATTTACAGTACCTAGTCACCTCACATAGTTGTGTCCCCTGAAAGTACAGATGCCATCAAATTTATGTCAGTTGACATAACAGTTATAGTCCTTTGCTGGAAGCCACTGTTTACTCTTATCACTAATGTGAGCAATGATCCAGGTAACGGAAATGAAACCTAATGGTCAGATTGTTTCACAAAAATATTGGAATAGCAGCAACTAGAGTTTTACCTTCCAGTATTGAATTTTTGAACTGGTCACAAAGTCTAACTATTTGGGAGACAAAGCTATAATCTGGTCTAACACTGCATTAAGCAGTGACAACAGCAGTGTGATGAAAGGGTGGAGAAAAATCTCTGCTTTGTCTGAGACATACATGAACCAAACATACATGAACCTTGTGTCTACCATTTGGCAAATGTATACTGCCAGCAAGGTGTCGAATAGTTTGCATCTGCGGTGGAAGAACTGCTAGTGGATCTGTTCTTCAATTTTCACCACAATCCAAGTAAAAGGAAGAATACCAATAATATAGCAGTTTTGTAACATAAGCTACTGTGAAGATCAAATTATTCTGTTCCAGGTGCACTATGTAGAGGTATGTACCAAGAATATGGTATCAACGGACAGCTCAGACTGCTACTTCAACAGCCTTGAGAAAATGGAGAAGCACGACAGAGATAGAAGAATAGCCAAACACTTTTTTTCACTGGAGACAAAGCTAAAATGGTGCAACTTAAATGTTATTTTAACACTGTTTTTCAAGCTGATGATGACAAAATAAGCTACCCAACAGCTGAGACAAGAAGACTACTCAGGAAGAACTTGGGCAAGATTGCGCAAGTCTAAAAGATTGCAACGATGACATAACCAATGATGATTTCAGTATTGATAAGAAACCACTTAATGATAGAATAATATTCTTAGTCCTTAGAACCAGGGAATAGTTTTCTAATATTAAATAAGGAAACATTGTTTTTCAACAGTAACCTCAATTTTTCAAGACAGTCAGGCAGTTTTATCTTGTGTAATGGACAAGATGCTAAACAAGTTCCCATTCAAAGGTCCAATGTACTCCATATTTATCCAGATGCAAACAACAACTCAGTGTAATCTCTCTTCAGACTTAAGGCTTCAACTTGACAGACAACTGTCATGTTTAAATGAACAGTTTTCTGACTGCCAATTCTGGCCTGATAATGACCTATATTAAATAAAGATAAAAGTGGAGTAAATGCATTTTGGTGTGAAATGATACACCTCAACTATCTTTACAACAACCAAGATTCAGTTCCAAAATAAGTTCTTGTCCAAGGCATGGTCTACGTGTGTATTCCACTGTAGATGCACATGTGCTCCATGTGCCTGAGATGGGAAGATTTTTGCTAACAGAGTCTGTTGGTTTGCACCTTCACCTTTCTCCTTCTCATGCTCCAAACTGAGGACATAAGGGGCAGTGCAGACTGACCCGCCTCCCCAGTTCCTTTCTACTGCCACATGGTCTGAGATGGAACCCTTCATTGCCCATAAACCCTTCAGTGTTTACCTGTAATTATTGTAAGTAAGTTTTATATGTTAGGCAATTATATAGTTAGTTAGTTTGGTTATGTTAGGAATCGGGGGTCTCTCCCTCTCCCAGTCATTCTTCTCCCTTTCATCCCAATACAGGAAAACCATAATATGAAACATCCTGGGATTAAAGTGTTAGTCACAGCTTCGCTCCTGCAAAATTATTGGGAAAGATACATACCAAAGTTGGGTTTTAAGTATTGTTTATTAGGTGGCCATCTTGGTCTGGGATAAGAACAAGGTGACCTCCATGTTGTGACAGGTTCTTGTTCCCCTACGCTGAGCAAAAGACGGGAAAGTAAAAAGAGCGGGAATCTGTTGTTGCTAAGGTTCCTATAAAGGCAGATAAGGGGAGGGGCCAAGGACTCTTGAGCTCTTGAGTCTTTGGGGGCTTAGGTGTCCAATGCTCGCTCGCTCTCTCTGTGGTGTGGCACACCCTTTCACACTGGTTACTGGCCTGCAGTAGCCACTCACTAAACGTTTTGGGGTTTGTGTGTTATTTTCTTTTGGGAAGCAGACCTGCATGCGCGGACTCGGTCCGGTTAGTTAGCTCAGATTTACAACCAGAGACGACACAGCTAGGGATAGGGAGGGGTCTCAGATAGGGTTACATACCTGTCTTCTACGCCTGTGATCCACCGTTGGTGTCCATCGTTGATCTCGTTGATCCAGATTCTGCAGCCTCTCCATCATCAGCACCTGGAAAAGGTAGAAGAACACCTTTGCTTTATCGAGTTTATGTGCATGCGTGTGTTTTCTATACCAAATCTCCAGAGTCCGTCATCTACCCCTGCCCCTTCATTCCTTCACCTTTAGTAAATAAAGTGTTGTTGTGAGTTTATATTCGAGTGGTGGGTCCTTTTGTTCCAGCTCTGATAGATGGGCTTAAGGGGGAACCCAGAGGGAGGAGGTATACTGTAAGGCTCCCTGAAGTCTTCTGGTCAGGAAAAAAAATCCTTACAGAAGAATGGTATTTCCATCCCTGAGACTTTCCCAGTTAGTAACGTCCATAATAAGTGACTCTACTGGTTTAGAGGAGATCACATCTTTTCAATGTTAGCTCTTTGGAACTGGACATTTGGACCTCCTCAGGAGAAAGGTTTTCACTTCAATCACCCTACAATTCCAAAAAGCTAACTATCAGGTATTAATTTCTAAGTAATATTTTGTCAGTTACTAAACAATTGCAGAACCCCTGGACAAGGTCCCCCAAGAATATGCAACACAATTTCAGCCTCTTATTGAGGAGGGTAACTTCATCACCAGGATATCCCTCCAGACCCCAGATGATGTAGCAGACACAGCTTCCTGATCCATACATTGAGAGTCATAGCTTCATTCATCCGAATTCCCCAGGAAAGTTCAATTACTGTGGAGAATCTGCCCTTTCACAGCAACAACCTGTTCAGTGAGAAAATGTATGCTTCCTTACATTCAAAGGCTCAAGGGCAACCCTTTGCTCATTGGGAATCTACGCTCCAACACCCAAGAGGAAATATCAGGGATCACAATCATAGCAGGCTAGGCCAGCACCTCAACCCTTTTACCATCAGCAGATGGATGAACCACCTTAAAAACAGCAGATCACACATAACATTCCTCCTTCTTCATTCCAATCAAAAATACTTTTGACGAGAACTTCGAGAGCTGCGAATCAACCCAAATGTTGCATCTATCAGCCCCAACCCCAATTTGGTGACTGCCTTGCTCATTTTTCCCACATCTGGTGGATGATAACAATAGACAGATGGGTTCTCAAAATCATTCATTCCAGATAAACCATAGAATTCCTTTCCCCTCCCGCTGCAAAATCTCTTTTCCTGTTCGTCTACAGGTATGACTCTCACAAGAGGCAAATTCTCTGTTTCATTGGGGAGCCATAAAGCCGAAACCCCCTCAACATTGGGGGAAGGATTTTTACTCAAAATATTTCTTCATCCCCAAGAAGAGGGGAGCATGGAGACCCACCTTAGATCTCAGACAGCTCAATTTCTTTATACACAGATTGGGATTCAGGAGGGAAACCTTGGCATCAATTATTCCCTCATTCAACAAAAACAATAAAGGGTGCTCCCTTTTGGACTGGCAACATTGCTGAAGGAATTCACAAAGCATTATCAGTTTTGGCAGCGCACTTCCAACACCATCGATGATCAGTCTTCCTCTATTTTGACAATTGGCTGTTGATAGAGAAATCTCATCAGGAAGTACTGACAGCAGCTTTCTCAACCTTGTAATGTCACTTGGACTTGGAATAAACACAGAAAAGTGTGTTTTGGTTTCCACAAAGACTATAGCAGTGGTTCTCAAAGCTGGTCTGCCACTTGTTCAGGAAAAGCCCCTGGAGGGCCGGGCCGGTTTGTTTACCTGCCGCGTCCACAGGTTCGGCCGATCACGGCTCCCACTGGCCGCGGTTTGCCGCTCCAGGCTAATGGGGGCTGCGGGAAGGGCAGCCAGCACATCCGTTGGCCCGCGCCGCTTCCCGCAGCACCCACTGGCATGGAGCGGCGAACCGCGGCCAGTGGGAGCGCAATTGGCCGAACCTGCGGACGCGGCAAGTAAACAAACCGGCCCGGCCCACCGTGGGCTTTCCCTGAATAAGCGGCAGACAGGCTTTGAGAACCACTGGACTATAGTTTATCAGGGCAACACTGGAGTCTATCAGTTCTAAAGTCTACCTCCCTCAGGACAGATTCCAATTCATAAAGAGTCTTTTTACTCAACCCAAACCGAGCCCACAGACATCAGTTTCCTCATGTTTATCTTCATAGGTCATATGCATCCTGCACCCATGTGACATGCTTTCTGAGGCTAGGTCTACACTACCTGCCTGAATCGGCGGGTAGAAATCGATCTCTCGGGGATCGAATTATCACGTCTCGTCGGGACGCGACAATCGATCCCCGAATCGACGCTCTTACTCCACCAGCGGAGGTGGGAGTAAGCGCCGTCGACTGGGAGCCGTGTAGGTCGATTTTGCCGCCGTCCTCACAACGGGGTAAGTCGGCTCCGATATGTCGAATTCAGCTAAGCTATTCGCGTAGCTGAATTTGCGTATCTTAAATCGACCCCCGCCCTGTAGTGAAGACCTGCCCTGAACCTCTTTCTTTGTTGCCTACAGTCTTGGCTTTGGATGGTTTATGTGCCAAACAAACAGAAGATGGAGATGTTAGTCTCATTCTCTTCTAGAGTGTGGGATTCTCTAGTCTGGTGGAAGAGCAGAAAGCATAAGTGCATGGGGATCCACCCCAGCCCATGGAAACTTTGATCCTGGCCATCTCCTTGCTAGGATGGGCACATATCTGGAAGAGCACATAGTGTGAAGGACCTGGAATCTGACAAGAGTCCAGGATGCACAAAAAGCTCATAGAACTGCAAACAGTCCGTGAGGCTGGCAAGCAATTCCTAACACTTATACAATCCAAACATATTCAAGTAATATCTGACAACATGACAACAGTTTTCTACATCCACAAAAAAGTGGGGAGCAAGATTTACCCCTTTGCATACAAACTGTCAACCTATGGAACTGGTGTATTTGCCACCAGATTATCTGTCAGAAGTATACCTTCCAGAGACACACAATACACCAGCAGATAACCTCAGCAGATACTTTTCAAATGACCACAATTCTGTGGTATGAGCATATTTTGTCAATGGGGGTCTTGACAGAAGAGATTTTTACCTGTTTTGATCCTGTATAAAGATTGCAGCACCCAGGACAGAGACAGGCATAGAGATACTGACAAGCGTGGGGGGGGGGGGAAGAGAGATAGTGAACAATTAACCTCTCCCAATTAGCATAACAAGATAGTGACAGCATCATAATTAAAGCTATGTTTTAGTTACGGGTATTTTTAGTAAAAGTCATGGACAGGTCACAGGCAATAAACAGAAATTCACAGCCCGTGACCTGTCCATGACTTTCACTATATACCCCTGACTAAAAGTTGGGGGGGAGAGGGCAGCTCAGGAGAGCAGCCCTGGGGGCACTGCAGGTGCTGGGGAGGAGGGCGCGGCCTAGGAGGGGCTGCGGGGGGTCACAGCCCAGGGGGGCCCCACTGGTGCGGGGGAGGGGATCGCCGCAGGTGCTTGGGGGGGAGTTGTGGCCAAGGGGGCACCACGGGTGCTGGGGGGTATTGGGGAGGGCTGGGGCTGGCTCCCTACCCAGCTCCTGGGAAGCACTGCCACCCCAGCTCCTAGCGCCACGTGCTGCCTCTGCTCTGCCCCAAGCCCCAGTTCTGCAGCTCCCATTGGCTGAGAACCATGGTCAATGGGAACTACGGAGGCGGTGCCTGTGGGCGGAGGCAGCACATGGAGCTAGGACCTGTTGCCCTTCCGGGGAGACCCCCCACAGGTAAGCACTGCCCCGCACGTCAACCCCCAACCCTGAGGCCCCAGTACACCCAAAATCTTGCTGCTGGGAAGGGGGAGGGGCCCGAGACTGCCCCAGGAGTGGCTGGTGTGCCTGGCCCAGGGGCTGCTCAGCTGCTCAGGTGGCCCTCAAGCCAGGCACACCGGCTGCTGCAGAAGTCAGAGAGGTCAGGGAAAATCATGGAATCCATGAATTCCGTGACAAACAGGGAGCCTTAATTGTAATGCTTTAGCTTGCATAGTACAGTAGTTAGTTTTAGATTTGAGGTCACAAAGCACAGTTCCGTCAATCATTGCAGGAAAAAAGAAAGTGTCTGCAATTCCACCTACCCCAGTAATCACATGGTGGAACAGCTGGTTTGAAGCTGTCCATTTGCATACCAACCACCTGCAGGATTATGTGGACTTTTCTGAGGAGGAGTGTGAGCGAAGCTGTAGTTCATCAGTTGCAGATGTGACCACTTTAAGTAAATCAACAGAAATAAAAGCAGATATTGCAACAATTAAAGTATTTGCACCAAGAATAATGGCAACTCTCACAGCTTATGAAAAACCAGAAATCAGATCACATAAGGTGTTCAATGATTTGGTCGATCTTGCCAGTTGGCCAAAGTCCTTCAGTGGCATGACTAACCACCTGTTAGCTAAGAAAGCCCTTTGCAAAAACAGTGATAAAATCGAAGCCTACATGACTGGTTCTGAATGGTTTTGTCAACCCGCTGGCAGTTTTCTTAAAGCCTGCCGAGTATTTGATCCCAATCAGGCCAAACTTCTTGAGCTTGCATCACCAAATGTATTGGAGTCTATTCCCATATTTGAAGACAATGAGATGGCAAAAGCCGAGTTTTGCAGTTACAGCAGTGCCGTTTCTGAAATGAAGTGCCTTGACATTCTGGAATTTTGGTTCAACTTAAAGTCTGGCTGTAACATCTCAGAGGTGTTTATTGGTGCCCAATAACAGTGTGGACTGCAAGAGATCGTTTTCATCTTACAAAGATATCTTGTGAGATGGCAGACGCTCAATCAAAGATGACAACCCGGGAATGTACAACATGTTGTTTCAGAATCATGGAAAGCTCTGTTAATAAATGACCAATCTCAACTTCATTTCTGCCAGATGGCCAAGGGAATTCCAGTTCCCCAATATTCTTCAGATGTCAGCATGCCCTGTATCAGTATCCAATCCTTCCTGGACCTATTGATCCAGGACAAGGGCAGGATCGAGCATCACAGTCAAGATTCCCTCCATCTGAGAACATGGTTGGATAGGTGTTGAACTTAGAAAGGACATGTTTGGAAACTGTTCAGGCCATCCTTAAAAACAGTAGGAAGAAATTCACTACGAAGTGCTACACAGCTAAGTAGAAAGGTTCTGTCCGGATTCAGTATCACCATATAACCACAAATGACCTTGACATTCCCACCACATTAGAATATCTTCTTTCCTTAAAGACTTCAAGGCTTTTCCTTAGCTCCCTATGGCAATTAGCAATTATTTCCACATGTCACCTCAGATTGAAAATTCACTCCATCTTTGCCCATCCCATGACTGCAGGATTTCTGAAAGGTCTGGTCAGAACCTTCCCTCCTTTTATGCAACTTATTCCATCATGGAACCTCAATATGATCCTTTCAGTATTAACATAGTCTCCCTTCAAGTCCCTGGTTTCATTCTCTTTAATCCACTTGACTATGGAAGTTGTTTTTCCGGCCACCATCATCAAATTTTGCAGGTAGTTGAGTTGTGTGCCCTTATGGCTGATCGATTGTAAATACACTTTCCTAAGGAGAACATTTCTCTAAGACTTCACCCTAAATTTACTCCCACAGTACTCTCAGATTTCCATCTGAACCAAGCAATTCAATTCTTCCCAAAACCGCACATCACCAGTGAGGACAAGAGACTTCATTCTCTAGATTCACCGAGCTTTGGCATTCTACCTACAAAGAGCAAAAATTGTTTAGGAAATAGCTTAAACTTGTTATATCCTCTGCTGAATGGATGAGAGGGAAAGATATCGCTTCCCAAAGACTTTTTAAGTGGATTTCAGGCTAAATTCTGCTGTTATGAGTTAACAGACACCCTTCCTCCACAAGGTGTCAGAGCCCACTCAACTAGGGTCATGGCCACTTTGGTAGCATCACTTCAACATATTATTCTTACTGAAATCAGTTAAGGTAACAATTACATCTGTCATTTTGAATATGTTGCATGCAATGAGTAGCTTTTTTTCCTATTTCAAAAATTCTATGTGATGGTATTTCCGTTTAACTGTACCGTTATATCAATTATTTAGATCATTTTATAAAATTCACCTCTTTATCTCAATACCAAAATATTAAATCATCCTGGTTTCATTCCATTTTCAGTACTCAATTACTTTGTCACATACAGACGAGAAATAGAAGGATATGCTTAATTGTCACAAAATAACTTGACAGGCTATATTAAAAGGGCAGTTTCTACATGGAAAATAAAACTTAAGAATTTCCGTTTCAAAATGATATGCGATTTAAATTTTGTGGGTTTATCAATAACACCATTTTCCCCTAAGGAGACAAATGAAAGGCATTTAATTTAAAACCATAAAATTTGAGACGTTAAAATAACAAACTGGTTTTGAGCAACTGGATGACTGTTTCCCTCACATTTTATGTTCAGTATTTTTAATTTGTCAAGTTCAGTTTTTTAAATTTTCATTCCTGTTGTTTTTGTGCCCTTTTGAGATACTTGGTTTTGTCTGAGATGTCCTATTACATGGCTTTATATATGTATCTTAAATTATTCATCAATAATTTTATCATAGAATCATAGGACTGCAAGGGACCTCAAGTGGTCATCTAGTCCAGTCCCCTGCACATGAGTGCAGGACTAAGCATTATCTAGACCAGTGATTCTCAAACTAGGGCCGCCGCTTGTGCCAGGAAAGCCCCTAGCAGGCCGCGCCAGTTTGTTTACCTGCTGCGTCCGCAGGTTCGGCCGATCGCGGCTCCCACTGGCCGCAGTTCGCCGCTCCAGGCCAATGGGGGCTACAGGAAGTGGCGCGGGCCGAGGCACATGCTGGCCCTGACAGGTGTTTGTCTAAGCTGCTCTTAAAAATCTCCAATGATGCTATAGAGAGGTTAGCCCAGGCTGGTCTCTCTCCGGGGCAGCGGAGAACCACACTGCCTCACTACACTCTGTTTATGTATTGGGGAATTAGCTCAGCTGCAGGAGTCCTCCCCGGGTGCCCTGATGGGGGCAGAAATAAGTACAGTTAGGCCGGGGCCCTAGGTCAGGGCGGGGCAATAATGAGTCAGGTGCTCAGGCCCTCAGGCAGGGGCTGAGTAATATCGCTATAGCAGTAGCAATATAAACAGTAGTAAGCCCCAAGCCTAGGTCAGGGTGGGGCAATAATGAGTTCGGAGCTCAGGCCCTCAGGCAGGGCTAAGCAACAACAGTACAAACAGTAGTGAACCCAGGCCTTAGGTCAGGGCGGGGCAATGATGAATCAAGAGCTCAGGCCCTCCGGTAGGGCTGAGCAACAACAGTAGGCCCAAGCTTCCAAAAGGCCTGGGAGAGGGGGACACTGCCACCCACGAGTTGGGTGGCAGGGGGGACGCAGGCCCTCCCACTCCACTGCGTCCCAGCCCGGGGCCCTAGCAGCAGCAAAAGACCCACTGCTGTGTCAGTGGGGATCCTGGCTGCAACACACTGACATGGGCTCTGGCAGTGCTGCAGCCAGACTAGGGTTGGCTGCCCCGGGCTACTTCCTACTTTCTTCCTCGTGTGGTACCTGGGTCGGGGTGGTGCCCTCCGGGGGGTCCAGCACCATGGCCTCCTCGAGGTAGCTGGCAAGAGGCAGGCCCAGCAACTCCTCCGGGTAGCTGGTGCAGGGCAGGTCGGGCCAGTCCTTGCATGAACCGCGGGTCACTGGTGCTTCCCAGTCGCGGCCTAGGCCAGAGGCATCTGGCCTCTCCGGGGGCTGCTTTCCCAATGAGCTCTGAGGTCAAGCCTTTATACTTCCGGGGCCTCTGGGGGGCGGGCTCAGAGCTCACTAGCTCTGCCCACTCAGAGGGGCTCATCTCTCTCCGGGGCAGCGGGAAACCACACCGCCTCACTACACCCTCCCCCCCCTTCAGGCTCTTCCATCCCTCCTAGGCGGGACAGGAAGTCCACATTTGCATGGTACTTGCCGGCCCTATGTCGGATGGTGAAAGCATAGGGCTGTAAGGCCAGATACCAGCGCAGTAATCTATTCTTGTTATTTTTCATCGTTAACCATTGGAGTGGGGCATGGTCCATGACTAGTGTAAACGGCGCCCCGGGGAGGTAGGACTGTAGGGCGTCACAGGCCCACTTCACAGCAAGTGCTTCTTTTTCTATAACCGTGTAGTTCTTCTCGCGGGGGAATAATTTTCAGCTAAGATATAAGACTGGGTGGTCTTCTCCATCCACTTCTTGGGACAGGACAGGCCCGAGCCCCACCTCCGACGCATCCGTGTGGAGGATGAACTCACAGTCAAAGTCCGAGCTGTATAGGACTGGCTCCTGGCAGAGACACTTCTGGGATGTCCGGAAGGCGTCTTCACATTCTTGGGGCCACGGCACCCACCGGGGACTATCCTTCGTCAAAAGTCCTGTTAAGGAGGCTGCGATGGAGGCAAACTGGGGGATGAATTGGCGATAGTAGCCGGCGAGCCCCAGGAACTGTCGGACTTGGCATTTCGTGGTGGGTGGCGGGCAGGCTGCCAGTGCTTGCACCTTCCCTACAAGGGGTTTCACTTGTCCTCCCCCGATGGTGTATCCGAGGTACGTTGCCTCCTGCCATCCAATGTGACATTTTTTTGGGTTGGCCATCAGTCCTGCCTGTCGCAGGGATCTCAGGACCACAGCTACGCATTCCAGGTGGTCCTCCCACTGACATCGTCCAGGTATGCTGCCGCATAGTCTTGATGGGGCCATAAAAGGCGATCCATTAGTCGCTGAAAAGGCATCTGGGTAAACTGGTAGAGTCCTGTTGGGGTGGCAAATGCCATCTTCTCTTTAGAGATGGGGTCAAGCGGAATCTGCCAGTATCCCTTACTGAGGTCGAGGGTGGTGATGAAACGGGCCTCCCCTAGACAGCCAAGCAGTTCATCCACATGGGGCATAGGATAAGCATTGAACCATGAGATGGCGTTAACCCGCCAGAAATCTATACGGAAGTGCCGTGTGCCGTCGGCCTTGAGCACCAAGGCCACCGGACTGCGCCACTCGCTCTGCGATGGCTTGATGACTCCTAAGGCTAGCAAGGCCTGTACTTCCTCCTTGACCTCCTGCTACATTCAGTGTGGCAGAGGCCTGGTCGTCTCGTGGATTACCTTCCCCAGTTCGGTCTGGATGGAATGATGGACCAGGACCGTGTAACCAGATAGGGCCATAAAGGTCCTCCTGAAAGCCTGTAGGAGACATTGGGCCTGTTTGCGCTGTTCCTCAGTGAGCGTGTCGCCAAGCTGGGGACCAGCGGGGTCCTCGGTTAGGGGTGCGCGGGGACCCAACTCCAGTTCTGGCTGGTAAGGGTTAATTGGTAGGCCCTCCTGCTCCTGCCACAGTTTCAACAAATTCACGTGATAGTGTTGGGTCTTCTTGTGCTGATCGGGCTGGTGGACCTCATAGGTAACGGGTCCGACCTTTCGGACCACCTCATAGGGTCCCTGCCAACGGGCCAGCAGCTTCGTCTTGCTCGACGGTAGGAGGAGCAGGACCTGGTCCCCTGGTTCAAAGGCACGTACCTGCGCTCCCTGGTTGTAGATTCGTTCCTGGACTTCTTGCGCGGCCTTTAAGTATTCACGGGTTAAGGCTCTGGCCTGGGCGAGGTACTCCTGCAGCTGGAGAACATACTTCAGGAGGCCCTGGGTTGGGGATGAAGACTGCTCCCATGTCTCCTGCATTAAGTCTAACAGGTCCCGGGGGGCAGCGACCATATAGCAACTCGAATGGGGAGAACTTTGTTGATGACTGGGGTACCTCGCGGATTGCCAACAACAAGGGAGGAAGTAACTGGTCCCACTGGCGTAGCTCCTCTGGGGGAAATTTACGCAACATCCCCTTCAGGGTCCGATTGAATCGTTCCGCCAACCTGTAAGTCTGTGGGTGATAGATGGAGGTGCGTAACTGTTTAATTCCCAGGAGCTTGCATACCTGTTGCAACAACCAGGAGGTGAAATTGGTGCCTTGGTCCGTTAGGATTTCCCGGGGCAGGCCCACTCGGGCAAAGACCTTTACTAGTTCACCGGCGATGGTTCGGGCGGTGGTGCTCCGCAATGACACGGCCTCGGGAAAACGAGTGGCATAGTCAACTATGACCAACACATACTGGAATCCTGCGGCCTTTATCGGGAGCGGGCCCACCAGGTCCATAGCCACTCGCTCAAATGGCGTCTCCACTATGGGCATGGAAACGAAAGGGGCCCTGGGCACTCATGGGGGAACCACTAACTGGCACTCCGGGCACGAGCTGCAATAGTTCTTCACTTCCTGGTGAATGCCGGGCCAGAAGAACAGTGTCAAAATCCGGGCGAGGGTCTTTTCTTGGCCCAAGTGTCCGGCGGCAGGGATGTCGTGGGCAAGCTTCATTATGGCTTGTCGGTGGCACTGCGGCACCAGTAGCTGCGGCCGTGGTTCTTTCGTGAGGGGGTTCCATTCGACCCGGTATAGACGGTCACGGCGCAGCCCAAAATGGGGCCACTGGATTCGCGCTGTGAGTCGATTATGGCCCCATTGACCTCAGCTAGCTGTTCGTAGGCCCGGCTAAGGGTGGGGTCAGCTTTTTGATTGCGGCAAAAATCGGTATTGAGTTGGGGTTCGACAGCCGGCCCCGGCAGGGGGTCATCTGCTTCCTTGGTCACTCCCTCTCCGTCTGGGGTCTCCTCCTCCGGTTGGGGCTCAGGGCACTCTCCTCGCAGTGCTGGGGTTGAGCGGAGGATCTCTTAGAACGCGGGCCAGTCCCGCCCCAGAATCACCAGTTAGGCTAGTCGTGGAGCCAGGCCAACGACCATCCGTTGTGTGACCCCGGCCACTGTTAGTGGGACCCAGGCACTGGGGTAGGGCTGCACATCGCCGTGGATGCACTGCAGCCGAATCGTTCCCACGTGGGGGTCGGCCTGGGGTCCCAAAGTCTGATGGATCAGGGTCTGGCCACAGCCGAAGTCTATCAGGGCCCGGGTTGGGTGGCCCCAGACAACTACCAGAACCATGATCTTGGGGGCCTGTGGTAGCCAGGCCCGGGTCTCTCCTGCACAGACATGGCCGAAGCTGCAGTCCATTCCTGTGCAGTCCCGCTGCAAATGTCCATATTTCCCGCATAGAATGTAAGGCCCGAGTTCTGGGCGACCGCCCTGGGTGGGGGCTCACGGCGGGCTCCTGGGTGCACTCCGATTGGTCCCCAGGACACTCAGCACGGGGGCCGCAGACTCTTGTTGAGGAGGAAGTTCGGGGCGTCTGGCCCAAAGCCCCGAGCGAGCCTCTTGCCTGCAGGGGAGATTCCGCAGTTCGGTTGGTGCACCCCCTTTCTTTTCAGCATTAGGACGTAGTGGCCCAGGAGGGTGGGCTCTGGTAGCGGGCCCCACTGGCGCTTTGGCCGCGAGGAAGTCTTCCATCAGCGTGATGGCGGTGGCTAGCGTCGCTGGCCGATGGCGCAGCAACCAGGCCCTTCCTCGCGCTGGGAGAATGTACACAAACTGTTCTAAAATGACCTGTTCCGTGACGTCCTCCGCCATCCTCCTCTCTGGCTGTAGCCACCGCTTGCATGTTTCCTTCAGGGCTTGGGCCACCAGCCGGGGTCTGGCACCTGTGGTGTAGGTCTGGCTCTGGAACCGCTGCCGAAAGGTTTCTGGGCTGACGTCTAAGGCGTCGAGGATCGCGGCCTTTACCCGGCTATAATCCCTGGCCTCTTCTGTAGAAAGCCCTCGGTACACCGTTTGGGCAGTCCCCGTCAGGTATGGGGCCAAAAGAGTGGCCCATTGGTCAGGGGCCCACCCTGCGACCAGCGCCACCCTTTCAAACGTTACCAAAAAGGCCTCAGGGTCATCATCGGGTCCCATCTTGGTTAGCCGCACCGGTGCGGTGGGGCGCGGTGCCCCGGCCACGTCTCCCAGCTGCAGCTCCATGGGGCAAGGCAGTGCCGTAGCCAGCTGCTGCAGCTGGACTTCTAGCTGCTGAATGAGCTGCTGCTGCTGCTGAAGCTGGGCGGCTGCCTGCTGCTGCTGCAGTTGGGCAGCCTGCTGCTGCTCCTGGCTCTCCGTCAGGAGCTTGATCAGTTGGTCCATATCCATGGCTGTCTCAGGGTTACGCTCCCCCTCAGATCCCTTCTCACAGGAGCCGAGAGATTGCGCCCACATTCTCCACCACGTGTAGAGGTTAGCCCAGGCTTGTCTCTCTCGGGGAGGCAGGGAACCACACTGCCTCACTACAGATGCAGATTCCACAACCTCCCCAGGCAATTTATTCCAGTGCTTAACTACCTTCATAGTTAGGAAGTTTTTCCTAATGTCCAACCTAAACCGCCCTTTCTACAATTTAAACCCACTGCTTCTTGTCCTATCCTCAGAGGATAAGGAGAGCAATTTTTCTTCCTCCTCCTTGTAACAACCTTTTATCATGTTCCCTCTCAGTGTTCTCTTCTCCACACTAAACAACCCATTTTTTTTAACTCTTCCCACATAGGTCATGTTTCTAGACCTTTTTTGTTGCTCTTCTTTGGGCTTTCTCCAGTTTGTCCGCATCTTTCCTGAAATGTCTTGAAATACTTCTCATGTCTTGCTTACAACACTCCTGCTACTACATCTCAGAATGATATTTGCTTTTTTTGCAACAATGTTATACTGTTCACTCATATTTAGCTTGTGATCCACTATGACCCCAAGATCCCTTTCTGTAGTATTCCTTCCTAGGCGGTCATTTCCCATTTTGTACATGTGCAACTGATTCTTTCATCCTAAGTGGAATACTTTGCATTTGTCTTTATTGAATTTCATCCTATTCTTTTCAGACCATTTCTCGAGTTTGTCCAGATCATTTTGAATTTTAATCCTATCCTCCAAAGCACTTGTAATGCCTCCCAGCTTGGTATTGTCCAAAAACTTTATAAGCATACCCTCTGCCCTCTGGGGAACCTGGCATTGGCCACTGTCAGAAGACAGGATACTGGGCTAGATGGACCTTTGGTCTGACCAAGTATAGCTGTTCTTATGTTCTCTATGCCATTATATAAATCATTGATAAAGATATTGAATTGAACCGGACCTAGGACTGATCCCTGCAGGACCGCACTCAATATGCCCTTCCAGCTTGACTTTGATCCTCTGATAACTACTCTCTGGGAACAGGTTTTCGAACCAGTTATGCAATCACCTTATAGTATCTACATCTAGGTTGTATTTCCCTAGTTTATTTATGAGAAGATCAGGTGACACAGTATCAAAAGCCATAGTAAAGTCAAGATATACCACATCTACCGCTTCCCGCCATCCTGGAGGCTTGTTACCCTGTGAAAGAAAGATATTAGTTTGGTTTGACGTGATTTGTTCTTGACAAATCCATGCTTTTACTGATCACCTTATTATTGTCTTGGTATTTGAAAACTGATTGCTTAATTATTTGCTCCATTATCTTTCTGGGTACTGAAGTTAAGCTGACTGATCTATAATTCCCCGGGTTGTCCTTATTTCCCTTTTTATAGATTGGCACTATATTTGCCTTTTTCCAGTACTCTGGAATCTCTCCCGTCTTCCATGATTTTTCACAGATAATTGCTAATGGCTCAGGTAACTCCTCAGTCAGTTCCTTGAGTATTCTAGGATGCATTTCATCAGGCCCTGGTGACTTGAAGACATCTAAGGTGTCTAAGTAATTTTTAGCTTGTTCTTTCCCTATTTTAGCCTCTGATCCTACCTAATTTTCACTGGCATTCACTATGTTAGAAATGCAATCACTACTAACCTTTTTGGTGAAAACTGAAACAAAAAAATAATTTAGCACTTCTGCCATTTCCACCTTTTCTGTTATTGCCCTCCCCTTCCCCCATCAAGTAATGGGCCTACCCTGTCCTTGGACTTCCTCTTGCTTCTAATGTATTGTAGAATGTTTTCTTGTTACCCTTTATGTCTCTAGCTAGTTTAATCTCTTTTTGTGCATTGGCCTTTCTAATTTTGTCCCTACATACTTTTAGGGTTTTTTTTTTAATATTCATCCTTTGGAATTTGACCTAGGTTCCACTTTTTGTAGGACTCTTTTTTGAATTTCAGATAATTGACAATCTCCTGATTAAGCCAGGGTGATCTCTTGCCATACTTTCTGTCTTTCCTATGCAGTGGGATAGTTTGCTCTTGTACCATTAATAATGTCTCTTTGAAAAACTGCCAACTCTCTTGAACTGTTTTTCCGCTGAGACTTGCTTCTCATGGGCTCTTACCTACCAACTCTTTGAGTTTGCTAAAGTCTGCCTTCTTGAAATCCATTATCTTTATTGTGCTGTTTTCCCTCCTACCATTCCTTAGCATCATGAAGTCTACCATGATCACTTTCACATAAGCTGCCTTCCACTTTCAAATTCTCAACCAGTTCCTCCCTATTTGTCAAAATCAAACCTAGAAGAGTCTCCCCCCTAGTAGCTGTCTCCACTTTCTGAAATAAAAAATTGTCTCCAATACATTCCAAGAACATGTTGGATAATCTGTTCCCTACTGTATTATTTTCCCAACATATGACTGGGTATTTGAATTCCCCATCTCCACCAAGTCCTGTGTTTTGGGTGATTTTGTTAGTTGTTTAAGAAAAGCCTCATCCATCTCTTCCCCCTGGTTAGGTGGTCTATAGTAGACCCCTACCATGACATCACCCTTATTTTACCCCTTTTATCCTTATCCAGAGACTTTCAACAAGTCTGTCTTCTATTTCCATCTCAACCTCAATCCAATATACATTTTTAATATATAAGACAGTACCTCCTCCCTTTTTTCCCTGCCTGTTCTCCTGAGCAAGCTGTACCCTTCTATACTAATATTCCAGTCATATGTATTATCCCAGCAAGTCTCTGTGATGCCAACTGTGTCATAGTTGTGTTTATTAACTAGCTTTTCAAGTTCTTTCTGCTTATTCCCCTACTTCTCGCATTAGTATACAGACACGTAAGATACTGATTTGATTTCCCCCCTATGTTCTCTCTTGTCTTTCCCTTTTCCTAGCTATAATGGCCCATGCTCCCCCACTCCCCAGATTCTGATTCTTCTCCCAGTCTCATGTTTTTGACTTATCTGTGGACTTTTGTCACCTGCCCCCATCAAACCTAGTTTAAAGCCCTCCCCTCTAGGTTAGCCAGTCTGTATCCAAATATGCTGTTCCCGTTCCTCAATAGTTGGAGAAAATCTCTGCTGAGCAGTCCTTCTTTCTGGAACAGCATCCCATGGTCAAAGAAGCTGAAGCCCTCCTGGTGAGACCATCCTCACAGCCAGGCATTCACCTCCAGGATACATCTGTCTCTGCCTGCACCACTACAATTAGCAGATAAATTCTCCAATCTCCATTTTGCTTTCCTAAATCTTTATTTTGAATAAGCAAACGTCATTCCACCCTGAGATGAATGCTGCAGCCTCTGACTATGCTCAGGAAGAATTTAGGGTTTCTAAAATGGTGCACTGGCAAAGAGCCAAGTATGTGTGTGTGGATCAGCAGAATCACAGCTCTGAGGTAAATGACAACAGTGACCATGTGCAAGATTGGTAGCTACTGAGCATGTACAGTAAGGGTTGACAGAGCAGTCAGTTAGCTGAGCAGCTAGCTGGTCAGAACCCACCTATACCAGTCACAATTTGTTTTATATGTCAGAGATGTCAATCAGAATTCTGAAATAAGTGTTAAGACCGAGCATGTGTGACTGAGGTAACTGCTGCTAAAAATAGAAAGTTATATTAAGAAAGAGCTACAATGCAGCATAAAAGGCTAGCTGCCAGTAACAATTTTGTAGTCCCGAGTCAGAGTTTGAGGAAGAGAGAGACATTTGCGAAGAGCCTAAAAGCCAGCAAGAGAAGACAAAAACTGCTGCAGAGAGAGAAAAGAAAGCTGGAGTGCAGCAGAGCTGATTGACCAGGAACTGAACAGCAGCAGCAGTGATTTTTAAAAGGAAAAATCAATAAATGTATAGAGTAAGCTTGATATTCATTTAGTTATTGTTTAGTATAAGTATAGGATAGGATAGGATATAGGGTTAGTATGTGTTTGTGTGTGTGCGTTGATAAGAATGCATAAAATTCTGTTATTATTTGCATTATATCTATGTAAACTTTAAAGCCATTTAAGATGTGCTGTCAGCAATTTGTTGCAGACTGGCCACCTGTAACAAATCACTTTGCTTAGAATCATTTGAACTATATGCTATTGTAGTCTGAGTGCTCTTTAATTTGCAATAAGGAATTTGTGTCTCAGGGATTTTGTGCCTTGTTTAGGATTTTTAGATGATGCTATAGTATGGATTATTAATTCCATCAATAAATGATACTTTGTTTTGGAAAGAATACTGCCTGTGTCAATTATTTTATCAGAAGGTTATATCTATGTCCTTTAGTGTTTCCTTAACAACCCTGGAAACTTTTACCTTAGGAAGAACAGATGAAAGGGGCAATGGGCAGGTTATTGTAGCAGGGTCCCAAAATCCATTTTTGGGGTAACACTAGCCTTGACCGGAAGGATCGAAGAGAACACCACATGTGCCTCCAACTGCTTCACCCTTATTTCCAGAGCCCTGTAGTCACTTCTGATCTGTTCAAGGTCACACCTTGCAGTATCATTAGTGCCCACATGGATGAGTAACATGGGGTATTAGTTAAAGGGCTGGATGATCCTTGACAATCCCTCCGTAAAGTCGCGGATACGGGCTCCTGGCAGGTAGAATATCTCCCAGCATGTCATATCAGGGTGACGGATGAATGCCTCCATCCCCCTCAGAACACAGTCACCAACCACCACTACCCTACGTTTCCTCCTGGGACTGGTGGCTGCGATCTTCCCAGCCTTGGAGTACATGGCTTCTCCTCCACCATCTTTGGGGGTGATTCCTCATCAATTGTTTCCAAGGCAGCATAAAGGTTCTTCATCACTATTGCGTGTGGGTTGGGAGTAGGGCTGGAGCATTGCTTGCTGCCAGAAGTAACCAGCAGCCTTGTGACAGAGTCATATCCTCCTCTCCCGATGGCATGACAGCAGTCCTGTCTAGCTGGATAGCTTCCTCAGCCTTGGACGTCTCCATATGAATACTCCTAATGAATTCCTCATGGCCATGGATGCTCCTCAGCACAGCCACCTGCTTCAGTAGCTCTCCGTCCTGATTCCTGAGAGATTCCATGAGCAGGCATCTTTTACACTTGAAGGCTCCCGCAGCCTGGCTTGCTGACAGTGGGAAATGCAGGCCACAGTCTCTGCAAATCCATACCAGGATCTGGATAGAGGAATCCATGGTTAGATTCTCTGTCTGGATACAAGTGCAGGTGGAGACAAGAGCAGTGTTGGCATTGGCGAGGCGGCCCTTCCTAACCATTTCAATTATATTATGACTCCCTTTTACAAACTCCCTCTCAAACTCCCCTTGGTTGCTTAGTCTTTGGCTTTTAAGGCCTTCTCTCCTAGGTCAGCTCTACCCCCTCATTAATCACACCAGAGGAGAGTGATCACAAAGCTGATTGAGGCTGATCAAAGAAGATCCAGGGAACAAAGGCTCAAACAGTCCCCAAACACTCAATACCAACTGACCCTGTACGTTAAAAACCTGAAAGAGCAAGAAAAATACAAACAGTCAAACTCACTCACCCCAAAATTAGTACTTGCACCTTTTCATTCAGCAGGGGGATCTTTTTCTTCCCCTCTCAAACTCCTCTGTTTGCGGTCCCCTGTTCACTAGCTCTTTATTTTATTGTTTTGCTTTTTATTGCTGAATTGTATCATTTTTTTTTCAGTTTGTGTTATTTTCTCAGTATTCCTTTGTTTTTAATCTTCCATGAGTTTGTATTTCTTTTAATTTTGGTGAAAAGTATGTGGTCAAATATATTTTACTTCCCAGTTTCCTTCAGTTATAAATAATTTATTTTTCTGTCTAAAGCTTGTTCTATTTGTCATATATAGTTTTAACTAGAATGGTTTTTTTTTACATTTTCTTCCTAGTTTTCCATTCTTGTTGACTACTTTGCTTTCAAAGAGCTCTTTATATTCCATTTTCTAAAATGATTTAAACCACTTTAGCTAGAAGATTAAAGAATACAATTACTATAATGTATGCAACAAAAATTAAAACCAGCTACCTTTGACAAGCACAGTTTAAAGAATTAAGCAACTAAATAAATAGAAAATAGTACATTTTTGTATTAATCATTTAAAAAACACTTTAAGCATGAATATGAATAAGGTCTAAAACACTTTCAAATTCACAGTTCTATTTTCTATGCCTTGTAAGACTACTACACAGTACACGACTAATATCCAGTATTTGCAAAGGCTACTGTAAATACCAGCAGATATATGTTAAGAACTCTGAGAGTTTAGCCTAATTTTCTTTTTTAAGAAATCTAAGTTAATTTTAGAATTTTTATACCATAACTTTATTAAAGGTCTTAATGAGTCTTTGATTATCTCTTCTAACTCAGCATAATGCCACTGTACCAAACTGCAATATGATTTGTTTTCCCCAACCAGCGGAACATAGTTACTCATGTTCCACTTCACCAGTTGCACGGATAAGATCCTCAGGTCATCCACAACAGTGGTTTTCAGGATCCCCTATCTGCCAGCACTTATCACAGGGGTTTCTCCATGACCTGATGGGGCTTTCATTTAGTTGCCATAACAGGTCAGATCAGTGTCCAATTTACTCCTTGTACCCTGTCTCCAACACTGGTATCAGATTCTCCACGGGAAGATTCAAGAGTCCTCATAACAAACATTTATAGATT
The DNA here is from genome assembly GCF_002925995.2 of Terrapene triunguis. Lineage (NCBI taxonomy): Eukaryota > Metazoa > Chordata > Testudines > Emydidae > Terrapene > Terrapene triunguis. Next base: position 13,936,061 of record NW_020664530.1, read on the forward strand.
AACATGTTCACAGAAGTTAGTTCCTAAACTAAGGAAGTTAGTGATTATCTTTTGTTTTTAAACAATGGCAGATAATTAACTCATATAGATATGATAGATATTCACACATAGGTGTAACTGAATGTTCTTTGCATTAGCCACATAAACATGTAATCCTTTTACAAACTTGCTAAACTCAGACTCAGTGTTGCATTGTGCTAAGTAACACAGGTTAATTATATACTGTATAAAAATATTTATTTTTATCAGTTTTATATTTTTGCCAATTTTATTAGATGACCTCTTATCAAAGAGTTAATAGCAACACCCAATTTACTTTCTTCTATTCCATTCTCTGACGTATATATACCTCTATTATTTCCATTTCTCTCTATAAAGTAAAACAGCCCTATCTTTTCAAAAATTGCTCCTTCCCATGCCTTTAATAATTTTTCTTCCCAGTCTTCAAATCCCTTTTATGTCAGTTATAATTTTTTAAGAATAAATGACCACATCTTTCTACATCTTATTTTTTTTCTTTATTGATCGCTGCCACCCACTGGTTTTAAGTTTTAATTTAACACAGTGAACTAGGCCTTTTCCGTAAGAACAGTCATACTGGGTCAGACCAAAGGTCTATCTAGCCCAGTATCCTGTCTTCCGACAGTGGCCAATGCCAGGTGCCCCGGAGGGAATGAACAGAACAGGTAATCATCAAGTGATCCATCCCATCGCCCATTCCCAGCTTCTGGCAAACATGATTAGTTACAATCATGATTCCATGATTTGTTACAATTAGTTTAGGACTGAGAAACGTGTATAAATAATTCAGATTATTCTTTCCAATGTGCATTTACCAACACTGAACTTTACCTGCTATCCTGTTGCCTATTCACCTTTTTTAGATCCTACTGAAGTTCCTCAGTCTTGACTCTCCTAAATAAGTCATGTGAAAATGTTGCAACCTCATTTTTATCCCCTTTTCCAGATCATTAATAATTATATTAAGTAACCCTGGCCCTACGAAAGAAGGAACACCCAACTGTTAACTTTTTGCCATTTCCAAAATTGTCCAATTATTCTTAGTCTTTGTATGCTGCCTCTTAATCACTTTGTAATCTGTAAACCATAATTTTACTTCTCACTCATGGGCGGCGGGTGAACCCCTGGCTTGGGGAGACTAGCACCCCAGCCCCACCCATCCTGCCCAAGGCCCCGCCCCTTCCAGACCCATCAGAGCTCAGTGCCCCCACTGTGGCCGCTGGCCCCTGCCCCAGGCTAGCGTGCTCAACCCTTCCCTCCCCCCCAGAGCGCCAGGCAGCACAGCCCCAGCCTCCCCAGGCTGCACTGCCCGACCAGCATGCCCAAGCCTCCCCGGGCCACGGGGGCTGGGGCCACCAGGCCCAACCCGCAGCCCGCTGTCCCCTCAGCCCCCCCAGAGCTGCCAGCCCCAGTGCTGGGCGGGCGGCTCGGCTGGGGCGTCTCCAGCCCCAGTGCTGAGCAGGAGGCATGGCTGGAGCCCCCGTCAGCCCCAGCACTGGGCAGACAGCATGGCAGGAGCGCCAGGAGGATGGGTAGCATGGTGCGGCCCCAAGCCTGCCTGCCCCAGCCTCTGGCACAAAGGGAACAACAGGCAGGATGGGATCTGGGGGTAGAGCATGGGTGGGGGGGACATCAGGCTGTTTGGGAAGGCAGAGCCTTCCCATGCCTAGGATACCTACCGGCCATGTTCTCACTGCAGGATTATCTAGGATTTGTCCACAAGAACATCTAGTTCACAGCAAGCTGGGGTGTGAATCTAGCCCACACTAACCAACTGTGGTCTGTTTGTGTGCACTCCGCTGATGTGCATTAACAGCCCACTAACGTGCTTTGATCTAGTCCTGTTTCAAAAGGGAGTATGTCAAAGCGCTCTAACAAACTGTTTATGCACATCAGCTAGATGGCATTGGGCTAGATTAACACCCCAGCTCGCCGTGGAGCTAACTGTTTGCATAGATAAACCCTTTACTTCCATAGTCACTTCTTGTGAGGGACTGTATCAGGGTATGTCTACACTACGGGATTAATCCGAATTTAGATAATTCGAATTTGGGAAACAGGTTGTATAAATTCGATTGTATGCGGCCACACTAAGCACATTAATTCGGTGGTGTGCGTCCATGTACCGGGGCTAGCGTCGATTTCTGGAGCGTTGCACTGTGGGTAGCTATCCCATAGCTATCCCATAGTTCCCGCAGTCTCCCCTGCCCATTGGAATTCTGGGTTGAGATCCCAGTGCCTGATGGGACCAAAACATTGTCGCAGGTGGTTCTGGGTACAGCCTCACCCCTCCCTCCCTCCCCCCCTCCCTGCATGAAAGCAACGGACGGCAGACAACCATTTCGCGCCTTTTTTCCTGGGTGAACGCAGCAGACTCCATACCACGGCAAGCATGGAGCCCGCTCAGCTCAAGACAGCAGTCATGAACATTGTAAATACCTCGCGCCTTATCGTGCAGTTTATGCTGAACAAGAACCGGGAAAACCAGGCGGAGAGGAGCAGGCAACAGCAGCGCGGCGACGACAGTGATGAGGATATAGACATGGAATTCTATCGAACCGCGGGACCCGGTGCTTTGGAGATCATGCTGTTAATGGGGCAGGTTATAGGCATGGAACGCCGATTCTGGGCCCGGGAAACAAGCACAGACTGGTGGGACCGCATAGTGTTGCAGGTGTGGGACGATTCCCAGTGGCTGCGGAACTTTCGCATGCGTAAGGGCACTTTCATGGAACTTTGTGACTTGCTTTCCCCTGCCCTGAAGCGCTAGAATACCAGGATGAGAGCAGTCCTCACAGTTGAGAAGCGAGTGGCAATAGCCCTGTGGAAGCTTGCAACGCCAGACAGCTACCGGTCAGTCGGGAATCAATTTGGAGTGGGCAAATCTACTGTGGGGGCTGCTGTGATACAAGTAGCCAAAGCAATCACTGAGGTGCTGCTACACAAGCTAGTGACTCTGGGGGATGTGCAGGTCATAGTGGATGGCTTTGCTGCAATGGGATTCCCTAACTGTGGTGGGGCGATAGATGGAACCCACATCCCTATCTTGGCACCGGAGCACCAGGGTACCCAGTACGTAAACCACAAGGGGTACTTTTCAATGGTGCTGCAAGCACTGGTGGATCACAAGGGACGTTTCACCGACATCAACGTGGGGTGGCCGGGAAGGGTTCATGATGCACGCGTCTTCAGGAACACTAATCTGTTTAAACGGCTGCAGCAAGGGACTTACTTCCCGGACCAGAAAATAACCGTTGGGGATGTTGAAATGCCTATAGTTATCCTTGGGGACCCAGCCTACCCCTTAATGCCATGGCTCATGAAGCCATACACAGGCAGCCTGGACAGGAGTCAGGAACTGTTTAACTACAGGCTGAGCAAGTGCAGAATGGTGGTAGAATGTGCATTTGGCCGTTTAAAAGCGCGCTGGAGATCGCTACTAACTCGCTCTGACCTCAGCCAAAGAAATCTCCCCATTGTTATTTCTGCTTGCTGTGTGCTCCACAATCTCTGTGAAAGTAAGGGGGAGACCTTTATGGCAGGGTGGGAGGCTGAGGCAAATCGCCTGGCTGCTGATTACGCGCAGCCAGACACCAGGGCGATTAGAAGAACACACCAGGAAGCGCTGTGCATCAGAGAAGCTCTGAAAACCAGTTTCATGACTGGCCAGGCTACAGTGTGAAATTTCTGTTTGTTTCTCCCTTCATGAAAACCAGCCCCCTTCATTCTCATTCATTCTCTGTAAGCAACCCACCCTCCCCCCAGCTTTCTTTCAAAGGTAATAAAGTCACTATCATTTAAAAATCATGTATTCTTTATTAAGTGATTATAAACATAGGGAGAGAACCAAGAAGGTAATCTGGGTGAGGTTTGGGAGGAGGATAAGAGGGAAGTCTAAGGCCACTGATCAAATTCAATATAATGACAGCCTTTTGGTTGGGCTGTCCCCTGGGGTGGAGTGAGAGGGTGCACGGAGCCTCCCCCGCCGCGTTCTTACACGTCTGGGTGAGGAGGATATGGAACATGGTGAGGGGGGAGGTAGGTTATACAGCGGCTGCAGCGGCACTCTGTCATCCTGCTGCCGTTCCTGAAGCTCCACCAGACGCCGGAGCATGTCCGTTTGCTCACGCAGCAGCCCCAGCGTTGCAGCCTGCCACCTCTCATCTCGAGCATCCCTCAAGACCTCACGTTCACTGGCATCTTTCCTAAATTTAGACACAGTGTCCTTCCACTCATTCAAATGAGCTCTTTCATTGTGGGTGGATTTCATTATTTCTTTGAACATGTCGTCTCGCGTCATCTTTCTACGACGCCTTATCTGAGATAGCCTTCTGGACGCAGGAGGGAGGCTTGAAACATTTGCAGCTGCTAGAGAGAGGGTTGAAAAAAAGTAGAGAAGTTTTTAAAATGATACATTTTACAGAACAATGCTTGTACTCTTTCATGGTGAACACTATTCACATTACATAGCACATGTGATTTCAGTACAAGGTCGCATTTTCCATCTTAATATTGAGTGCCTGTGGCTTTGGTGTTAGAGATCACAGACGCAGGTCCGGGCAACAGAATTCAGCTTGCAGGCAGCCATGGTAAGCCATTGTCTTTCGGCTTCTGCGCCCTCCTTTCCAACATACCAATCAAAGCCTGTTGACTGCTGAGGTTTTCCTGTTAACCTTCAGCAGCAGAAAACAAACTAAAACCCCCGCCCCCCCCGCCATGAATTCCCTGGAATGATCAATGTACCCCTCCCCGACCGCGTGGCTGGTAACAGGGAAAATCCCTGCAGAAACCAAACTAACCCCC
>NW_020664530.1:13940984-13944777 GCF_002925995.2 Terrapene triunguis
CCCCCCCCCCCCCCCCGCGCTTGGCTAACTGCAGGGAAGGATTTCTTATCAGCCACAGGCAAACAGCCCAGTAGGAACGGCCACCTCTGTCCCCTTAATTAAGTTCCCGTATTTCAAGCAGGTTACCATGAGCAATATCACTCTCCTGAGGATTACACAGCGAGATAAAGAACGGATGTTGCTTGAATGCCAGCAAACACCGGGACCATACGCTGCCAGGCTTTGTCAGGCAATGATACCAGATTACTTGCTGCAAGCATGGCGTGGACAAGTGTCCTACCATGGAGGACGGAATAAAGCGGCACTGCCCAGAAACCTTGTGGCAAGGCTTTTGGAGTACCTCCAGGAGAGCTTCATGGAGATGTCCCTGGAGGATTTCCGCTCCATCCCCAGACACGTTAACAGACTTTTCCAGTAGCTGTACTGGCTGTGAATGCATCCCAAGTCCTCAGGGCAAAATAATCATTAAAAAACCTTGCTTTTAAACCATGTTTTATATTTTAAAAGGTAAACTCACCTGAGGTCCCTTCCATGGGGTCATGGTCTTGGCTACTGGCTTGGGAGGCTTGGGAGGGTACTTCAGTCAGGCTGAGAAAAAGCTCCTGGCTGTTGGGGAGAACGGAGAGCTGGGTGCTCTCTGCAAGATCCTCCTCCTCCTCCTCCTCTTCCCCATCCTCAGAATCCTCAGGTGTAGAGACTATCCCAGACCCGGTTTGCACGATCACAGGTGGGGTAGTGGTGGCGGCCCCCCCTAGAATTGCATTCAGTTCTGCGTAGAAGCGGCATGTCCGCGGCTCTGACCCGGAGCGACCGTTTGCCTCCTTTGTTTTTTGATAGGCTTGTCTGAGCTCCTTCACTTTCACGCGGCACTGATCTGAGTCCCTATTGTGGCCTCTCTCCATCATGCCCTTGGAGATTTTTTCAAAAGTTTTGGCATTTCGTCTCTTTGAACGAAGTTCTGCTAGCACTGAATCCTCACCCCATACAGCGATCAGATCCAGTACCTCCCGTGTGGTCCATGCTGGTACTCTTTTTCGATTATCAGCCTGCATGGTTACCTGTGCTGATGAGCTGAGGTATCTGTGGTATCTGTGGTCACCTGTGCTCTCCACGCTGAGCAAACAGGAAATGAAATTCAAATTTTCCTGGGTCTTTTCCTGTCTACCTGGGCAGTGCATCCGAGGTCAGATTGCTGTCCAGAGCGGTCAGTGGTGCACTGTGGGATAGCTCCCGGAGGCCAATACCATCGATTTGTGGCCACACTAACCCTAATTCGAATTAACAAAATCGATTTTGGCGCTACTCCGCTCGTCAAGGTGGAGTACAGAAATCGATTTAAAGCGCCCTTTAATTCGAACTAAATGGCTCTGTTGTGTGGACGGGTGAAGGGTTAATTCGAATTAACGCTGCTAAATCCGAATTAATCCCGTAGTGTAGACCAGGCCTCAGACTTTTTGGAAGATCAAATGATATCCGTTATCTAGTATTTTATTGACATAAATAGAGAATTCTAGTGGATTTGAGAGCCATGATTTTCCTTTATAAAAACAATACTGGTTTGTCCCTATCACATGTTCATTTATGTGTTTGCTGACAGTAACTTAAGACAATATAGAAGCAGGTACTGAAGTGACTATCAGTAGCCTTTTATTACCAACTCAATAGCAGAGAACAATGTGGGAAATGACAGTTTCACTCTTATTTGAAGAAAAGTTTTTGACTGAAGACCTGTGTTGTAAATATTTTCCCCTATAGAAAGGATAATTAATTTTTGAGCTTTGCTTCTCTAGTAAAGGTCATTATAAATGTAACATTTTAATTTAAAAAGCGACAAGATCTGTTTTTTTTCCTGTTTGATTTATTTCAGTATGTGGCTAAACACTGTCATAGACTGAAGGATAGGGAATAACAGAATTAGTATGAATTAAGAGAATTATTTAAGATGCCATATTACTATTAACCCCATTCATATTCATTTACAGTAAATGATAGCAAGAACTGTATGTAGCCCCCCGCATTTCTTCTTCCATATTAAGAAAGTATTGCACAGGCAAGTAATTTAAATTGATGCTTCTTGTTATTTGGCATAATGGCCAATTAACGCATGAAAACATATAACACCTTTAAAATAAAAGAATATTATAGTCCTCAACGTACAACACTATAGAAAGCAGCAAAGAAAAAAAAACACTCATTGGAATTTATTTCATTTAGATGTTGTTTGCATTGATTTATTTAAAAACGAACAAAAAAGATACTTAGAAAAGTTACATATTCATAGTACAGCAAATATAACACGTACACAGATTTGCTGTCCTCAGTAGTACTATGTTTAATGAAGACCTGAACAATTTCCAGGACAAAGTTAAGATTTCTAATTTCTGCAACCTAAAACAAGTGTAATTAAATCTCATGCCTGATGGCTCCAGCTAATTGCTTTAGGGGTAAAGAAGGAACTGCTCATCACCACCTAGAAAATATACTGCATGTCTATTACATATCAGAAAAAGCTCTTAAAGGAGTGAGGCAATGACCTACCCCCTCAATAAGATTTTCAATACTGCAATCAGGAGTTTCCTTTTTTGATGCTTCATTTTGCACTCATTTCTAGGAAGAGCGTTTTTATACAAAGTACTTTGGACTGAAGCTCTGCAATTTGCAAAATGATCCTGAATTTTAGGATACCTAGCACACATCCAGGTTGTTGTTTTTTTCCCCACCTTCCCCTGGAACCTCTAGCACCACCCACCGCCACAGGCCAGTTATCAGGCCAAAGAGACCAACCCATCCCACTCCAGTCTCAAACCCTGAAACGGGTTAACTAGAAACTGATGGAGGGAGAGCAAAGAGTCACTAATTTCTTAACAGAGGGAATCTTGGCGGTGCACAGCCCAGCAAACCCAAGTCAGGCTGGAGCTTCATCAGGCTCTCCCATCCCCTGGCTGCAGGAGGCAACCCACAGGTCCCACCCCGCACGAGCTCTGCACTCTCCCGTTTTATAAGGGTGGAGAGGCCGCCTCTCTCCTCCCCCAGGCAGGTGGGCTCAGCAGCCGCCCGCGCGCAAACAGCCAGCCAGCCACCTACCCACCCACCCCCGCCGGCTGCCAACCGCTGAGCGACACCAACCCAGCAGCTCCGCCCTCCCGCCAATAAAGACGCCACGAGGCAGAGCCCCAGTGCGCAGGCGCTGGGACGTGGGGGCGGGACAAAGAGCTGGCGGCGCTACAATGAAGGGGCAGAGCTAGGCGGGGACAGGGTAAAAAGGCGGCGGGGGGAGAGCGAGGAACTCGCTCCTTCTCGCGGGATTGTGGCGGCAGCGGGATAAGGACGTGGTGGGAAGGCGGAAAAAAGGGCAGTTAAAGAACTCTCGCGAGAACGAATACCAAGCCTCGGAGCGTCCACAGGCCACCCCCCTTTTTTGTTGGGCGCTGGCGGGGTGTGGGTGCTCGTGCGCAGTTGGGTGACTGGGTCCCGTGCGCCGCTGTGGCGGGTCGGTTGGGTCCATGGAGAGGGGAGGGACTGCTCCTTGCTCCCGGTGGGGGGGTTGCACCGCTGGCTGTTGCCATCTCTGCTAGGGAGGGCGAAGGGGGGGACACCCTGTAGCTGACAGGGCGCTGCTTCCACACCCCGCCTGTCCCTTGACTCGGGCCAGTTAGCTGCTGTTGCTGTGAAGTCTTTTCTCCTAAGTAATTGCCTCCAGGGTGACATGTCCTAAGTTAAACCAATAAACCTGTTTAATTTGAGTGTCTCATTGCTGCAGTTTTGTTTACCCCCCCCCCTTTTTTTTTTTTTT
>NW_020664530.1:13944877-14048570 GCF_002925995.2 Terrapene triunguis
AAAAAAAAAAAAAAAAAAAAAAAAAAAAAAAAAAAAAACAAAAAAAAAAAAAAAAAAAAAAAAAAAAAAAAAAAAAAAAAAAAAAAACAAAAAAAAAAAAAAAAAAAAAAAAAAAAAAAAAAAAAAAAAAAAAAAAGCAATGGCCATATTCTGTCTAATCTATGCAGAATTGCAACAAAACAATAAAAACAAAGCAAAAACCCAAAACAAACATACAAATCCCTAAAGTTTCAAGTCAGTTGGTTCTTGCAGTTTAATTAAGATTGAGTAGGGACATAAAACTAACTTGTATGTGTAGTTGCTAACTGCTGGCTCTATAGCTACTTAATTGCTATCTCAACCTCTTGAAATTTGTGGTTTATGGCTTGAGGATCAGGATTAATGTGAATAACACCCAATTTAAACTGCAAGTGATCAATTTTTTGTTAATATCTATTAAAATTATTTTTCATATGTCATGTTTATGTAGTGTATCACACTTTTGCATACAGATGAGAACATGATAAGCTAGGAAAGCAATGCTCAATATAAAACCAAAGCTACACTACTATTTGAGAGCTGGGACAGTTTAGGTGATTTGGGATTTTGTTGCTGCAGGCAAAGACATAAAATAGGAGCATGTATTACTGGAGTGAATATGGAGCACTTCTTTAAAAGCTGTACTTGAATATTGAAATGCAATTCCAAACATTAGGGGCACTCTGAAAAGAAGGTGCAAAGATGCCTCTGGAGTAACAGTTAAATGAGTGAAAATATGTAGCATGCAAACTTTTTATTTAAAAAAAAAAATTGTTGATATGGTGCCATAAAAGTTTAGGAGAGGATTTCTTCAAGAAAATGTTGTTATTGTGATGCATCTTTACAGGAACTACATTTAAAAAACATAACAGGAGAGGTCACCAGAAGTTCTGAGAGGAAATCATGAAGGGATATCTGAGTGAGGTATTTATGGAAATCATATTAAAAAAAAAGTTAGAGTAAGCAAAATTTTTGAAAAAAATCTAGTTTGCATAAACTACTTGCAGGGGGAAGGAGCAAAAGAAAACTGAGCAGGGGATCTGATAATCTTCAAATATGTTATGGGCTATTATAAAGAGTATGGTGATTAATTGTTCTCCCTGTCCACTGAAGTTAGGACAGGAAGTAATGGCTTCATTTGTAGCAAGGGAGATTAATGTTAGACATTATGAGAAGTTTTTTAACCATAAGATGTACCAAGGGATGTTGTGGAATCTTTGTCACTAGAGGTTTTAAAGAACAAGTTAGACTAACATCTTTCAGGAATGGTCTCCATTGTTCCTGCCTCAGTGCAAGGGGATGGTCTGATTCTAACAAACAAAATTAATATATAAATCAGAAATTTGGGGATTTTCCAAATATATCAGGAAGTGTATCAGTGTACATGTGATTTAAAAGCTATTAAGGATCAACAATTTGCAGTGTTTTGGAAATGACTTCATGTTTATCAGGAATCTGAAATGTTTATAAGATTAGCGCCGTACTTTACATTGTGACATTAATAATAATAATAATAAAAAAAACTGCTGATGTTTCCAAAGTAGAAGTGTGTATTACATCAGAAGAAGTATCTGAAGTGACTCCTGTTTTCTCTAATAAGAGAGGCTGAAAAGAGTGATTGGACAGTGTGTGGACTATTCTTGGTTTGAAGCATAATTCCTATGTCATTATCCAAACCATTTAGGAAGGTATTGAATAGAATTGGACCTAGGGCAGATCCCTATGGGACCCCACTTGATATGCCCTTCCAGCTTGACTATGGACCATTGATAACTATTCTGTGAGTATGGTTTTCCAACCAGTTGTGCACCCACCTTATAGCAGGTTCATCTAGGCTGTTTCCCTAGTTTGTTTATGAGAAGGCCATACGAGACAGTATCAAGTCTTACTAAAGTTGAGATATATCATAGCTGCTGTTTTCCTCTTTATCTACAAGGCCGGTTACCCTGTAAAAGAAGTATATTAGGGTGGTTTGATATGATTTGTTCTTGACAAATCCATGTTGACTGTTACTTATCACTTTATTATCTTCTGGGTGTTTACAAACTGATATTTTGCTCCATTATCTTTCTGGGTAATGAAGTTAAGATGACTGGTCTATAATTCTCTGAGTTGTCCTTATTCACTTTTTTAAAGATTGGCAAATATAGTACCTTTTTTGAGTCCTCTGGGATTTCTCCCATCTTCCACAAGTTCTCAGAGCTAATTGATAATGGCTCAAAGATCTTTTCAGACAGTTTAAGTATTCTAGGTTGTATTTTACCAGGCCCTGCCAACTTTAAGACATTTACCTTGTCTAATTCTTGACTTGTACGTTCCCTGTTTTAGCCTCAAATACTACCCATTTACACTGATGTTCACTATGTTAGTTGTCCGATCAGTGCTAACCTTTTTGGTGAAAACTGAAATAAAGGCATTTAACACTTCCGCCATTGCTGCATTTTTTGTTATTACTTTTCTCTCCACATTTAGTAAAGGTTCTACCCTGCCTTTGGCTTTCCTCCTGCTTCTAATGTCTTTGTAAAATGTTTTCTTGTCACCCTTCATGTCCCTAGCGAGTTTAGTCTCGTTTGTGTTTTGGCCTTTCTAATTTTGTCCCTACCTGCTTGTGTTGTTACCTCAAAAACAGATTTAGGGTACCCCCAGAATAACTTACTTGTTGCCCCCTCCTGGGTTTGCCAAGAGTCCCTTTAAGACAGTGCACTTGTCCGCTAATCTGTTTCTGTCAGGTAAGGGTTCCCAGGTGGGCAAGTAATACTGGATTTACCAGCGTTTCCCCTTTTGGATACTTCCCACAACAGTTTGGAACTATTACCCCAAGAGGGCACAGATATAGCCTTCCAATAGAAATGATTGAAACAGACAATATTTTTCCAAAACAAGGCACCTCTTTATTTTGGTGCAAATAGTAATTTCTGATATAATAATCTAAACATAAATCCCTTTTATTAACACAATACTTGAGTACAGGCTAAAACACGTGAACCACAATGACATATGCTTAGAGCAATACTAAATGACTGCACTCTGCATGTGGTAATCAGTCGCCTGCAGCTTGCTGACAGCAGTCTTTATAGATATACTTGAAACTTTATACACGTAGATTAATATAACATACATCCATACACATCATTATTAAATTACAAATCTATACACACTAACTTATAACTATTTCTCAGCAAGCTTACTGTTTCCCATGGCTTCTCTCCCTCTGCTCTGTCAAGGTCCTTTTTCTGCTCTGTCCCAGCAGCTGGTGCTGCTGCTCTTCACCTTGTGGCTGCTGCTGCTTCTTTTTCTTTCTCTTCAATCTCCTCCCTAACACCTTCCCAATGACTCTTTAACGACCTCCTTCTTCTCCTGCTCCTGACTTCTCAATCTTTGCCTGCTGACTGTCTGTCTTTTATACAGTTTTGCCAACCATCAGACCCTTTCTGAGCATGCTCACATTCCAAGCATTTTATTGGTATAGTGGGATTCGTTCACCACTGTGGTGCCTCCTGCTGGCTGTCTTGGGAATTAGCTCTGCAAGTTAATGCGCCCTCTTTGGGTGGTGCCTCGCCGCCATCACTCTGGCTCTAGGACCCGTGTCTTTCCAAGGACCATGGTGTTCTCTTCAGCAACACATCCCTCCGGCCATGCCACACCCTGTGCTCCCTCCTTCCAGGGGACCTGCAGTCCACTATTCAGTCACTTCCCTTAGTGGCAACTGCACCGAGTTGTCTGGCCACTTCCTCATGACCCCAGTATCCTCTTTGCCCTTGCCTCAGCCTGCAAACCCCAGCAGCCAGCCAGGAGCTGTCTCTTGCTCCCGCGGTCCCTGCTCATAGCACTGCTCTGTCCAGGGTGCTTGCAGTTCTCTCAGCCCTCCAGAGACACAGTCTTTCCTTCCTGGACTCACAGCAGAGAAATGAACTTCTCTGCCCTGCAGCTCCCTTTCTATATGGTCCTGCTTGGCCGATCCCTTCATCTCTTCTCTGATTGGCTGCCTCCAGTGCAGCCTCCCTAGGGCTGCTTTTAACCCTTTTTCTGCCAGTGACGGGCAGCCACCCCATCATAATTGGCTACATTTTAATCCTTCTCTTATTCTCCAATCACAATTGTTGGTACCATAACTGTTGAGTCATTGTTAACCGCTTTTGGATATTATGATCTGTACTGAATATTATTGTCTGTTTAGTATTATGGTCTCTAACCAAATAATATGGTCTGTTACCTTTAGCCTATATTCATACTGAGCATGCCTGACGAACATACTTTTTAGTACCTGAGCAACCATAAGCCTATTTTTATGCCGAGTGTGTTCCACTTTTACTTGGATGCATGCCAACATGCTATACATACCAAACCGTAAACAATTACCTCATTCTTTTAGTGTACATGTCCACATTTCCTATGCTAGTTTATTTATGTTAATGTTATGGTCTGCTGTTGCCTATATCCTGCCAATTTAATTTACTTTCCCCCCTTATTTTCAGCTAATGGTGGTAAAGTGATGCTTTTAGTGCTGTGCTTAAAGGATAGAGTGGAGTTCTCTATGTTATTTTTTAATTTTCATCCTTTGTAATTTGACCCAGTTTTTGTACAACTCATTTTTGCGTTTCAAATTGTTGAAGATCTCCTGGTTAAGTCGGGGTGCTCTTTTACCATACTTATCTGACCTGTGCATTGGGATAGTTTGCTCTTGTGTCCGTAATAATGTTGCTATAAAAACTGCCAGCTCTCCTGAACTCTTTTCCCCCTTAAACTTGCTTCCCATAGAGTCTTATCAAATAATTCTCTGAGATTCCTAAAGTCTACCTTAAAGTCTGTTGTCTTTATTCTGCTGTTTTTCCTCCTACCATTCCTTAGAATCATGAACTCTATCATTTCATGATTACTTTCACCCGTACTCCCTTCCACCTTCACATTCTCAACCAGTTCCTCCTTGTTTGTCAGAATCAAATCTAAAGCAGCCTGTTTCCTAGTTGCTTCCTCCGCCTTTTGCAATAAAAAGTTGTCTCCAATACATTCCAAGAACTTGTTGGCCTGGGCCCTGCTGTACAATCTGTGCCCTGCTGTATTATTCCCCACAACAAATGCCTGGGTAGTTGAAGTCCCCTACCACCACAAAGTCCTTGGCTTTGGATGATTTTGTTAGTTGTTTTTTTTGGGCGGGAAAAACCATAATGATACGTACACATTCCCTCAAAACACAGTAAAACATACTAGTAGCGGATATATTTCAGACCAGTAAATGGCACTTTGGTATGATTTCTTATTAGCACCATTTCAAATAATAAACTTTCAAATAATTGTGGGTTGAACACACCATTCAAATGTCTAACTTTCTCCAATATAGCCACCATGGCATTCCAAATTGTATGCTATTGTGCTTTCACTGTAACCTGCTACCCTGTAGTCCAGATATGATTTTGGGATTCTTTCATGGCCTTTAAAACTCAGAAGTGGTGGGTTGGTTCTAGAAATTTTTATGTATGTAGCTTCCTTGTGCCTCACTTATATAGCTCTTCCTTCTGGAATAAACATTGATTTGGCAAAGGGATGTCAGGGTTCCTTCCGCACTCTGAACTCTGGGGTACAGATGTGAGGACCCGCATGAAAATCCCCTTAAGCTTATTTTTGCAAGCTTAGGTTAAAAACTTTCCCAAGGCACAAATTCCACATTGCCTTGAACAGTATGCTGCCACCACCAAGTGATTTAGACAAAGAATCAGGGAAAGGACCACTTGGAGTCTATTCCCCCAAAATATTCCCCCAAGCCTTGCACCCCCTTTCATGGGGAAGGCTTGAGAATAATATCCTCACCAATTGGTACAGGTGAACACAGACCCAAACCCTTGGATCTTAAGAACAATGAAAAATCAATCATGTTCTTAAAAGAATAATTTCAATTAAAGAAAAGGTAAAAGAATCACCTCTGTAAAATCAGGATGGTAAGTACTTTACAGAATAACAGAAGATTCAAAAACACAGAAGATTTCCCCTCTAGGCAAAACTTTAAAGTTACAAAAACAGGGATAAACCTCCCTCTTAGCACAGGGAAAATTCACAAGCTAAAACAAAAGATAACCTAATGCATTTCTTTGCTATTACTTACTATTTCTGCAATATTAGATGCTTAGCTTAGATATGGCTTAGGGAGATGTATTTTCCCTGCCCTCGTTCCTTGTTGACTCCGGGAGACACAGACAAAAAACCTTCCCCCAAAGATTTGAAAGTATCTTCTCCCCTTATTGGTCCTTTTGGTCAGGTGACACCCAGGTTATCTGAGCTGCTTAACCCTTTACAGGTAAAAGAGGAATTAACCCTTTACAGGGTAAAGAGGAATTTTATGCTACCCTTAGCTGTATGTTTATGACAGGAGCATTATCTTCTAAAGAACTCTGCCTCTTGAAGGAATTATGTCTGTTTTATGACTACAACATTTTTGCCTCATGGGTTCAAAAATTATTTGTATATTACTAAGTGAAATAGCTTGCTAATAGCCCTCAGATCTCAACCTTTAGAATTGCTATTGTCAATGTGTCTTCCTCACAAAAGGAAGGGAACTCTTTCAAATGCAAAACACATTCACTGCTTAATCTCAGATCTATGACTATCCATACAGTGCTAGCCATCTTTCACTTTGTGTGAGTTAATTTATTACATTTCCCAGGCTGAAACGTATTAAATCATAGCCTTTAGGCCACCATTTGTTATCACATCTGTCTCCTCATGACACACCACTCTCTTTGTTTTTTTTATTGATATGTGAAAAATTTTGATCGCATTACAACAACCATCAACTGTGTCATAGTTAGCACTGTAAACTGCTGCATCGTTACTTGTAAACAAGATTTATGCACGGGATGAAAATAATTCAAAAAACTTCATAAAAAACATATTAGTGCCAAGGATGAAGCCATTTAGTTGTAAACTATTTTCACTTCCTTACCATATCAACGTATTTCATATGCTTGCTCTTGGGATTTTATTAGTGGCAAATATGTGGGTTTACTTTTGGGGGTATTAGATGCAAGGATATTAACACTATCCATTTATGAGAATTAGTCAAATTGCTTCCCCATGCATTCTTGGTAGGTGAACATGATTTCCAGATATTATCTCACTGAACAAATATTTTTGCTCACAATACAAGTACAGCAAAGTACAATGTTTGTCCCAAGCTGCATTTTACAAGTTTCCTAGTGTTACCCCAAAATTTGGACCTCAGGCAATCCAATAATGGTTTGCCTATGATTATGCAATTTATTCTGTCCAAATGGGTAATAAGGTAGTGGCTCGCCTAGAGAAATTGCCAGGGTATTACCAGGGGGTTTGTCTCTGACCCGCAGAGGATCTTCCAAAGCAGGCTAATCTTGCTAACCTTGGAAGGATACAGATACAGTCTTCTGCTCAAGGATGGATAAACAAGCAGAAATTCTTTGAAAACAATTTATTTAAAAGAAATAAATAGCTACAATGTATCTAATAAAGCAAGAAAGGATACATAAAACATAGTAAAACACAATAGAATTACATTTAAAAATCGTATAATAAAGCAGTGAAGCAAAATAATAATAATAAAAAACAGAATACACAGACCATACAGTTACTCTGTAATAAGCATATAGAGACGCTGCATACATAGAGGCCTTAGTGTTAATGTTATAATCTGATACCGTTATAATATAGTATGCATGACATTTACACGCACATAAAAGAGAACATTACCGTGTTACAGATTTAGTGAAATAATTTGCTTAACACTGACATCCTGTGAGTGGTGATCAGCTGGTCGCAGGATGGGTGGGCTGGATCTTACTCAAACTCAGGCATCCAGCTTTATTGACAGGCACACCCAGACATCCTTTAACTGGAGATGGCAAAATCAGAGTTACACTCTTTCTTCTCAGTTCCCTCTGACTTGTCTCAGGGGTCCTTCTGTCAATTGGGTGGGGTTGGCACCAGAGATGATGGTTGGTGCTATCTCCGTAGAGTCGAGGTAGCTGTTTGTCCTGAAGGAGATGTTGCTGTAGTGGTGGTTAAAGCTGCTGCCGCCATCTCCCTCAGGCTGTCTGGCTTAGACGCTTCCGTCGCTGCTGTGTTCTAATGCCGATGTTTCTGGAAGCTTCTAGCTGCTGTCTCAGGAGCTTCTGCTGCTGCTTCCAGGTAGCTGCTTCTTCAGGTAGTTGCTGCTTGATCTTATCTGCCTGGTTTCACACACCCACACTTAAGCCTGCTAGCTGTCAGACTTCTATACTGCTTGCTCTCTCAAGGTCAGCTCATCTCAGCCAATCAGCTTCTAGCTCCTCCCCCTGACATCATCCTCTTTTTACATAGTAAAGCTCCTCCCCCTGATGGGTAGAGCTCCTCCCTCTGACCTATTTTTAGATAGCAACACTCCTCCCTATGAGTTGCTGGAATTTTCCATACCCTAACCCTGTGTCTTTCATAGAGGATTATTGCATCCGCCAATTTTTTTATTTCTAACTTTAAACTATCACTAATAACTATTTATCTAAAACCTTAATCTTAAAACTAACTACTGTTTTATGCAAGTCAGAGTGTCCTGATACTGTCACCACCTTAATTATATCAAATTTCTGTGATATTTAACCCCCCTTTTTCAGTTTTTCTCTACCGGTCTCTATTAAAGTGCTACAACGTTTTTCAAAACAGCTCAAAGCAAAATCTCTTATTACAATTCCCCTCCTTGCTAGGTTTGTAAACTTGTTTATAAATCCAGCATTTCATAATTTTGTGAGTCCAATAAGTATGTGATCTTGTCCAGTGTTGACTCAAGGCTTTCCTTTGTAGGAAACCGAGCCGATATTTCTTCATACTGGCACAATTCCTCACCAATTTGATTCTCACTTTGGTCACACTTGCCTGTGTGCCTGAGGGACTACATATGCTTTAGCTGCCTGAATTTTCATTTGATCCAGCACACCAAAATAATAAGCATAATTGCCATTATAATTTTAAATGCCAAGATTATTATAATAGGATGTAAAATTACCTTCAAGAATCCTGTAGCTGTGGGAGACCATCCCAAAAACACTACCCACCAGTTTACCTCATCTGACCTTTCCCCAACTTTTGGCTGCACAGGCTCAGAAATATCATGTGACCTGCAGCTTCTGATAGTTGTGTTACTCCGAAAAATGGATTTGGGACACTGCTATAACCTGCCTACTACCCCCATAGTCTGTTCTTCCCAAGGTAAAAGTTTTCAGGGTTGTTAAGGAAACACTAAAGGACACAGATATAACCTTCTGATAAAATAATTGACACAGGCAGTATTCTTTCCAAAACAATGTATCATTTATTGATGGAATTATTAATCCCTACTACAGTATGATCTAAAACTCCTAAACAAGGCACAAAATCCCTGAGACACAAATTCCTTATTGCAAATTAAAGAGCACTCAGACTACAATAGCATATAGTTCAAATGATTCTAAGCAAAGTGATTTGTTACAAGTGGCCCGTCTGCAACAAATTGCTGACAGCACATCTTAAATTGCTTTAAAGTTGACATAGATATAATGCAAATAATAACAGAATTTTATGCATTCTTATAAATGCATACATGGACATGCTAACCCTGTATACTATCCTACACTACACTTATACTATTCAATATTTAAAAGAATAACAGGCTTACTTTATAAATCTGTTGCTGTTTTTTTAGAAATCAATATTGGTGCTTTATAAATTCTCTAGTTGCTGTTGCTGTTCAGTTCCTGGTCAGTCAGCTTTGCTCTGCTCCAATTTTCGTCTCTTTCTCTGCAGCAGCTTTTCTTTGGCTCCTCTTTCTAGCTTTTTGTCTGTTTCTGATTGTCTCTCTCTCTAAGGCCTGGTCTACACTAACACCCCAATTCGATCTAAGGTACGCAACTTCAGCTACGTGAATAACGTAGCTGAAGTCGACATACCTTAGTTCGAATTTACCGCGGTCCACACGCGGCAGGCAGGCTCCCCCTTCGACTCCGCGGTACTCCTCTCGCTGAGGTGGAGTACCGCAGTCGACGGCGAGCACTTCCTGGTTCGAATTATCGCGTCCAGACCAGATGCGATAAATCGAACCCGGAAGTTCGATTGCCAGCCGTCGAACTACCGCGGTAGTGTAGACATACCCTAAGGTTCTGACTCCGGCCTCTGAAACTGCCTGCTGGCAGCTGGCCTTTTATGCTACATTGTAGCTCCCTTCTAATATACCTTTCTATTCTTAGCAACAATTACTTCACTTGCACATGCCCAGTATCAACCATTACTTTTGATTGACAGCTCTAACCTTTAAAACAAGTTGTGACTGGTATCCGTGGGCTCTGACTAGCTGCTAGCTGCTCAGTTAATTGACCTCCCTTACTGCACATGCTCAGTAGCCACCAATCTTGCACATGCTCACTGCTGTCATTTACCTCAGAGCTGTGTTTCTGACGATCCACTCACACATATAGTGTACTTGGTTCTTTGCCAGGGCACCATTTTAGAAACCCTAAATTTTCACTGAGCATCCCCACAGTTTGCAGCATTCATCTCAGGGTGGAGTGTTTTTTGCTTATTCAGAATAGAGATCAGAAATACAAAGGAGAGACTGGAGAATTTTTCCAATAATACTTCCCTCGTTGAGGGTTTGATAATATCTATTATCTGGCCCTCACCTACTCGTCAATTCAGTGGGTGTTTGGCCTTGCCAAACATTGGATCAAGGCTCTTATTTAGGAGCGAGCATGAATTTCTGCTTGTTGGC
The DNA here is from genome assembly GCF_002925995.2 of Terrapene triunguis. NCBI lineage: Eukaryota > Metazoa > Chordata > Testudines > Emydidae > Terrapene > Terrapene triunguis. The sequence continues at coordinate 13,955,634 of NW_020664530.1, forward strand.
ACAAAACCTTACTACCCCTGATTCTGCCTCACTAGGATAATGTAACTATTTAGCTTTATTTTTAAAACTTCTAAGTCTCCGTATAAAGAATACTAAAATAAGCATCTCACTACCACCAAGATTTTAAACATTAGGATTACCATATGCAAAATGTAAATTTTCCTTTAGAATCTGTTTACTTTTATTGGTGGAGTGGCAGACAGTAATCACAGCCCTGTGTGTATGCCAGCGATTATTTTTATGACAGGTGTCCTCAATTTAGCCAAAATTGAGACACAACTACCATAAGCTTTTAACAATTACATAACATAAACCCTTATAAAATAAATGATAACTTAACACTTATTTAACTAAACATTAGAATATATATGTAAAAATGTACCACATGAGTAAACATAAGTTTTAACAAACATTACAAATAAATTTAAAATTGCTTATATTGAACTTTAATGTGTGTAATAATTTCCATAATGGTTAAATTATTGTTTGCATTATTTTTTAAACTTTAACACAAAAACTGTTACATACATTCATAGATTCATAGATTCTAGGACTGGAAGGGACCTCGAGAAGTCATCGAGTCCAGTCCCCTGCCCGCATGGCAGGACCAAGTACTGTCTAGACCATCCCTGATAGACATTTATCTAACCTACTCTTAAATATCTCCAGAGATGGAGATTCCACAACCTCCCTAGGCAATTTATTCCAGTGTTTAACCACCCTGACAGTTAGGAACTTTTTCCTAATGTCCAACCTAGACTTCCCTTGCTGCAGTTTAAGCCCATTGCTTCTTGTTCTATCCTTAGAGGCTAAGGTGAACAAGTTTTCTCCCTCCTCCTTATGACACCCTTTTAGATACCTGAAAACTGCTATCATGTCCCCTCTCAGTCTTCTCGTTTCCAAACTAAACAAACCCAATTCTTTCAGCCTTTCTTCATAGGTCATGTTCTCAAGACCTTTAATTAGTTTACAGTTTTAATCATTTTAATAAGTTTGCCTTCAATTTCCAACTTTCCTTGAACTGATTGTAGAACTTTTAACAGACTGTTTTCAATTTCTACTCGTCTTTGGGCAATTTGTATTTTAGATAAGATTATTTTGGTCCAGCAACATATTTATTATTGTTTTATTTATTACAGATATTACACAAATAATTTGTATTACAGTTATCCATACAATAGGGTGCAGCGTTTTATTTAAAATTCCAATGGTAATAGGTGACCATCCCAATAGTGAAATGGACCTAAAATGGGCCTGATTGTGTTTCTAGTGGTTTTGAAACTTTTAAGGTGGTTGGGGAAGAATTGGGTTCTGTAGGTGTGGGTTCTTGAGGTCTTTTAGTACTACACATAATTAGTGTTTTATTTATCAGGGGGGTCCAATAACTTGTATCAGAGTTTGGGCCCTTTTTTGGAGACCAGTAAAGTGGTGATGCATGTTGAAACGGATCTTTAATGGTCCATAGCTGAGTGGATTATTACCGGTACCAGTGAAAATTCAGAAAAAAATATGCTTAATGCATAGTAATTTATTTGAGAAAGAATCACGCAAGCAGTAAAGGTTATATAATACACATCTCCCTAATAAGCCTCAATTCCTCAAGCATAAACCCTCAGTAACTATGTTGGCCTTACACAGTATCCTGATTGGCATACAAAGCAGATATAACTGCCAGTTCTGGATGGAGACTTCTTTTCTTATCTTCTTTCACCTCTCAGGTACTTGGTCTGTCAAATGTCCCCCAGAGCAGGGTCTAGGTTACCCCTAGGCCTTCTGGTTCAAAAGTCCCTTGTAGCAGGGTCTTGGTTACCCTGAGGCCTTCTGTCTCACAGCATCACGGACCTCTTTAGATGTTAATCGGGGAACTAACTAACTAATTTACTCTGCTTATCATTTATACCCTTTGTTCTTAAAGGAGTCACATGTCCCAGAAATCTGACCTGTGGGCATTTTATTACTGGTTTTCTCTAATTAATATTTTAGAAGGGGAGCTACAAAATGGACACATACCAAAGCTCAATCAACGTTTACCCTCTCATCAGTCATTCACTTGAGTTCCTAGCATGACCATGCAGAGGGGTCATTTTGACCCAGGTCAGCCTGTACCAAGTCCACTGATCACATGTTTTTACGTCTTCTTTACTTTGGTGAGCTGGCCCCCCGGCTGATATATTCCAAAGTTCTATGTTGAAACATACACGCAAATAGAGCTTTTATCTCAGCACTTTCAGTACATTTCCACACCATCTAGCTAATGCTAAGAGAATCCTGCTCCTAGAATCCTCTAGCAAATTCAGACTACCAAGTCATACCAAACTCATGCTTACCACACTTATTCATATCAGCCACTGTAGTTCATAATAATTCATCACCGTCCCAACAATGCACTATAAGAAGGACTGATTTCTTGAAGTAAATATACTTCTAACCAACAGGTTAGGGTTACAGTTACGTCTAATTCATTGACTATAGTACCCCTTACCATGGGAATTGTAGATTGTGGAGTTTTCCAATGAAATTGTGTTCCACTCCTCACATAACACCCAAAATAAATAAATAAATTCTTCTCTGTCTTGGTGCACTTTGATTTTTATACCATTCTCTACTATGAGGGATCTTTTTAAATATACCAAATATTCTACAACTAATATTTCAAATTGCATGGATTCAGTTTTAATCATTCTATGCTTTGTTCCTTTTTTAAAAAATGGTGACTAATCTTCCGTTACTGTTGTTCTTCGTCCTGCTTGTTTATGTAAAACATTGCTGTTGTATTTTCTGTGAGGACCAACACACAGTTGCCCTTCAGGTGAGGCTGGAACACTTGGCAGGCTAGGCATACCACCCTCAATTCTCTCACATTGTTGTGTAACTCGAGTTCCTACAGGGAACAGTGGCCTTGAGTCCTGAGGCTCCACAAGTGGGCTCCCCCACCCATCTCTGAGGCATCTGTGACCAGGGACATTGAATGCGTGGGTCTCAAGAAGGGGGTGCCTGCGTACACCGTCTCTGGGTCCAGGCACCACAGGAGGGTGGAAATCACTGATGGACGAAATGAGACCACCTTGTCCGATGGTGCCTACCTGGTAAGTATACCAACACTAGCCAAGATTGGAGAGGCCTTAGTTGTAGTCTCGCATGATGCACCACTTAGGTGCATGATGCTGTATACCCCAAAAGTTTCAAGCAGTTTCTTGCTGTGTTGATGGAGTGATCCCTCAGGCTCTTTATGAGTGTCTATATATCTCTAAACCAGCTTTCTGCGAGAAAAGCTCTGACCTGGATCGAGTTGAGAACCGCCACTATGAATTTGATTCTCTGAACTGGGGAAAAAGTGGATTTTTGCATATTTATCAACAGCCCCAGGTCCTGGAAAGTTGACTGTATTAATTTGACATCTGCCTCCACTTAGTCCCTGGACTGACATCTGATCAGCCAGATGTCCAGGTAGGGGTATACCTGCTCTGGTGGAACCTCCTCCACTGTTCCCATCCTTAGGAGTGACTGATCTCCTGGGCTAGAAGAATCTCATGAGAAGGGTCCCCAAAGAAGGAGGAGGAGGAAGGGTGGGAAGGAGGAGAACAACTGAATTGAAGGGTGTATCCCACTTCTACTGTGCGCAGTACCCAACCATCCATTGTAATGCTTCTGGACTTCATAGGGCAGCTCCAAAGACTGAAGCCACGAGCTCTGCCTTATGCCCACAATCCATGGAACAGGCTCCAGAGTCTGTGATATCCAGAGCTGCCTGAAGGGATGCCTTGGCCATTGCCTTGCCTTCTTCCACCAGGTCTGAAATCTCACTCCTGGATTGCAATGGCAGGAGTTCCCTGAACTGTGCCATTGCAGTGAACCCTTCTACCCCTGTCCCCATGTGGCTGTGAAGCACACGTCCCATTCAGCCCCTTGCTCAATGCTGTCATCCCACTAGCGCCTGAGCCTGTATCCCGGTCTGTCCCCTCACTAGACCTTCTGCTCCCCAGTGTGTGACCCCCCCAGCAGCCCTACTTACCCCACTCTGTCTGTCCTAACCTGGCTCTGCAGTCAGGGTGCTGTGATGAACACATCCAGCTCGTTGCTATTCTGGCGCCACAGTGGCCTCTAGTGGGTGAAAGGAAGAACTGCAGCACTTCTCAGTCAGAATGCATTTTCCGTGGGGGAAAAAATGTCTGTGCCTGATATGAATTCTGCATGTTCGCAGTGGCGCAGATTTCCCCCAGGAATAAGGACCTTTGCAGATCTGACATATTGTGAATATCTCAGAGCTGTGGATAGAATAAAAGGCAGCATCATTTTGTTGAAGATGCCCCTCTCTTCCGTACAGAAATCCGTATATTTGTGTTGTGACTGTTTTGGGGAGCTGTGTGGAACCAGTCAGCAATGAGGTAAAGAGCCATGTACCAATCTCTTTGGACAAGAAAGGGATAGTGTTTCACAGCCCCCTACATCTTAGAATTCTACAAAAAACATTGGCTAGTGCCGTGGTTCTCAACTGGGGGTCCGCAAGCCCTTTTAGGGGGTCCATGGAGCCCCACCACTGAAACCCAGCACCCCAAGTGGGGCTGAAGGGGGGAGTGGCTTGTGGCTGAAGCCCCGAGCTTCCACCCCCCCCCCCCCAACAGCCAGGAGTGGCGCGGGGCTGAAACCCTGAGCTTTCCCCACTCCCCGCTGAAGCTGGGAGCGGGGGCTGAAACCCTGACACGGGCAGGCACCTTGAGCCAATGGACAGAGGTGAGGGAGCACAAGGGTGTTGCCCCTCCAAATTGCAGTGCCTTACCCAGAGTGGGGCAGTTCTGGGGGCAGCTCCACCCCACCACCTCCTTTCCCCCAATCCCCCTTAGTCCTCGCACTCTGGCCAGGTCCTAGGTGGGAAACCGGAGCCAGGCAGTGTGGGGCAGCTGCTCCTCTGGCTGGTGGTGCCATGGAGTGGGCAGCCATGGCATTCCCCCGTCTACTGCTGGTGCCCTGGGTTGTGGCTGCTCCTCAGCTCCCAATCCCCTTTGACTGCTCACACAGCCGGTCAGAGATGCCCAGGCGGCTCCGGGTCCAGCAGAACCCTTGGGGAGTAGCCACCGGCACACAGCCCCAGACTGGTAGGTGACCTGCTGAGGTGAGTCGTGAGGTAGCATTCCCTCCCTGGACCCTGCTGTGCAGAGCTGGCCTGAGCCCTGCCGTCCTTGCCCCCCTCCCCCCTGCACAAATAGAAGTCAAACTATGCCTATGCCCAAGGGTTCCCACCCCTGGCCTGGAGCCCTGAGTCCTCCCCCCCCCCCGCCCCCGCTGTGCCCTGGAGTTTTTCTAGCACGTTGAGGGGGGTCTCCAAAAGAAAAATGTTGAGAACTCCTGGGCTAGTGAACTGGACTACCAGTTTTCAATTAACTTTGTGTGGTTTATTTACAGTAGGCACACTTTTTAATATTTACATCTTTTACGAATACTGTCTGTAGATTTAAGATAGAACCAAACCATTTTGGTTAACAATGTTTGAAGGGTTTTCTTAATAGCCCAACTAATAGTCACTCCTCTGGAGAGTGCAGTCATAATTTTAATTAGTAATATAATGCTAGCTTACTGGACCCTTAAGATAACAGCATGCTGATTCAGTGACATTTTGATTATTTCATTGTTTTTCAAGAACTGGTTAAGGTTGAGCTTTCTGAATTAAATCCATCATTAATTGGATAACCTCAACCTCAGTTCCTTTAGTTCAGATGCTTAATTCTGTAAGATTATTTTTAAACTTTATAGTTAACCTAATGGAACATACTTTTGATTTTTAACAGTTTCTAATTGAGAGAATTATCACAGTTCATGTTCAGAAGGCTCTATGCTCTATTCTTTTGTTCCCTGCTGTTTTCAATTTTCTTTATATTTTATTCTCAGATGGTTAGTTTACTATTGAATATTGTACTCCAGATATGCTCTCAGACGCCTTGAAATTTGAAAACCTAAAACAATATAGGATTTTGTTCTTCTTAAGTTAGGTCTTCATCAGTATGTGCACTGAATATAACTAAGCAGCAAACATGGCAGAATTAAAAAGTAGTTACTGGCATCTGTCTGCAGGGCTTTCCATTTTACAACATAATCCTGGGTAACACTTAAGAGTACATTTTACAGTTTCCTCAATTAATGAAAAATTCTGTCAGCATAATATATGTTAAAACATCACGTAACAATGTTTTTAAAGTACTTAATAGATATTTTTACAACAACCTATAATAGAATGTTGAGGACCAAATTATAAAGGAACAAAATCCAGCTTCTATTCAGGAATGTATAGCAGAAATGGTAGTTTATACACTGGCCAAATCTCTGTTGCAGCGTGAACCTGGGCCTTTAAGAGAGTCAAAGTTCAGCTCAGTTTTGTAATACGGTATTTACTAAAAACAGACTGATTCTGTCATTTGTAATCCAGCAGTCATAGGAGCTGCAGGCTGCTAACAAAGCATGCTAAGTATAAAAAACATGTTTTCCTCAGTCTGAGGGAGGTTAGACTGATGATAGGACCTGCTGAACATGCTCTATTAAGGAGGAGACAAGGAAAGGATAGGAGTGTTGATCCTGCTAAACAGGAAGGGCTCAAGAGAAGCCTGTAAAGCAGTGGTCCCCAGACTTTTCAGGGTCATGCTCTCCCTTACCCCTGTCTGGGCCTCCCGCCCTGAGCTGGGACCAGGAGCAGTGGCACCTGAGGGGGGGGGGAGGGGAGGAGCATGGACAGGAGTAATGGTGGCCGAGGCTGGGGCCACAGCTGGGGGCAGGTTTGGGGCCGGGAGTGGGAACAGAGCCACGGCCAAAAGCCAAGGTTTGGAGTGATGCCAGAACCGGGGCCGGGTGTGGAGTCGTGACTGGGCCACAGTTGGGGGCCAAAGCTGTGGGTGGGACTGGGAACCAGGGCCATGGCTGGGGGTGGGTCTGGAGCAGAGCTGGGAGCGGAGCGGGGCTGGGTGGTGCTCCCTCTGTGTCCCCCATAGGGACTGGCCCAGGCCCTGCCTTGTCCCCCCAAATGTTCCTCCACTTCCCCCTAGGGGGGCATGCCCCACAGTTTGGGGACCTGTGCTGTAAAGTACTGCTTGGGAGCCTGCATGAAGAGGGGTCCACCCATACCCTGACAAGGAATCTGTTACCCAGAGAGAGTGGTGTTTGTTTGACTAAACCTAAAATCCTTTTTCCAGGGTAAACAAAAAACAAACAAACTAACTCCCCCTCCCCCACACAACAACAATAACAAAGGGCTAAACCATCCAACCAACAAGAGAAACTGAGGCATTGGACAAATGTGACAATGGGAAACTACACTGTCACAATCCGCATTTGCTATCGGTTTTCTGCTACCAATTTTCGATATTGCTGATTCTGTCTTCCACAGCTCAGCTTTCTTAGTAAGCACTTTTTGTATTCTCTGTTTGAATCAACGTTACTCCTCCTTTCCAGAAAGTTAGCAATGCCATTCCCGTTCTTGCAGAAGCTTCCCTTGTCAGTTCTCTCCATCATTACATATACAGTGACCTTTTCTCAAAGGTTGCTTTCTTTTTTCATATCCCTTGAACAATAATCTTTTAAATTGTTAATTTAGTGGAATAGATTTACACCAATATCCGTCCATCTATCCCTTTTTGCATCCACATGGCAGGCCATTGCTGGGCTCACCACCTACCTTGATAAAATGCCCCACAACCCATAGCTCCTGTAGCATCCGAGTGGATTTTTAAATCAGCCTTTAGTTCCATTCCTCTCTCCATAATGACACACCATTAAAATGGCTCAGAAACTGTTCCCACACTTCCAAATCCTCCTTCGTCTCTCAAGTAATTCTTACAAAATGGTGAGGTCTTGCTATGCCTTCAGTGGCTGTTGACAGCCAGGCACAGAATGTCTTCCCCAGGGCTACCACCTGTTGCCCCAAGAACAGACTCAGGGGTGCCAGAGTAGCCCTCCTGTTGCTTACTTCCGGGTTCCCAAGATGTTAATCTGTTCCTGCAAGGTGAAAGGAGGAGTTCGCCCACCCCCCCTTGTAGAATTGCCAGTGTTTACCAAGGATCTTCCTATGCCCTTCCTAGGCCATATACATTCCGTGAAATGCATTCTGTTCAGACTTATTAGTTTAGTGTAACATTTTAGTGATTAACGTTTATAGAAGCTGATCTGTCTAATTAATTTCACACTGTTCTATTAGGCAGGGTTTAAATTAGATGTGTTACAGGTTGCATAGTGAGAATCTTATTAGCAATTAACACAAAGTATTATTTAAGAATTGTTTAAAGAAATGTATTTTGGGTAAGATTTCTTCTACAAGCTTTGGTCTTCACTATATATGGTGTTATGTAAATTCAATTAAAAGTCAGATGGGAAAAAATATAGCCTGCATCCAAAGCTAGGAGCCCAGCATTCATGTAGAAATAATGCCTGAGAAAGTGATTGTTAGTTCTGAAACAGAGTGGCCCAGCCACGCAGGTCACCAAAAGCACAAAATGTCAGTGCTTCATCCTGCCTGGTCTCCCTCTGTGGGATACAGAACACAATTCCAGATTTTCATGTTGATATTCACAGCTCTCCACAGGTTTGGAGGAGCAACTTCACGGTGTGTGACCGTGGCATCCCACATAGTTTTATTTCACTGGAACAAAGGAACAGAAGGGTGAGACTTGTGAACAAGGGAGAGTTTTCAGAGACACAGGCCCACAGTTGTAGAACTATCTTCCAGAACAGATCAGAATCCCCACAAATCTTGCCTTCAGAACAAAATGTGAAATTCACTTTATAGTTGGAAAAGTTATAGGAGAAGAAGTTTAAGAAAAAATAATCAGAAGTTTCTAGTAAAGTGATCAAATACCATTATGATTAGAGCAGAGTAAAAATGTAGTGGCCATTTGCTGTCCTAATGAGATGAGAAGCTTTCACATTAGTTTTCATAAGGGGCAACTTTACTGCAAATGGGTCAGAAGTCATCTTCATTTGTTGTATCAGGAAGAAGAGTATCATGTTTTGTCTTGCACAGTTTTGAGCACTGAGTGAGGCAAGGGCTTATTTCAATCACCGTGTTAATAAATTTCATACAACACGGGAGGCACTGCGGAAGGGACTTGAGGGGGCTATTGCCACTCCAAAATTTGCTTTAGCCCCTCCTTAGCCACCCCTCCCATTACCCAAGAACAAACTCAGTGATCCCAGAGTAGCCCTCCTATTGCTTACTTCCAGGTTCCCAAGATGTTGATCTATTAATCTGTTCCTACAAGGTGAAAGGAGGAGGCCTGCCCTGTTACCGGAAGATTTGGAATCAATTTTACTAATTTATCTAATCCGCTAATCAAGCCGCAGCTAGCTAACTTTCCCTTGAAAGGACACAGATATAGCCCTCCGATCAAGAATAGGCAAGCAAGCAGTAAATTCTTCTAAAACAAAAATAATATTTATTTAGAAGTGAGTGGTTACAGCAAAAGAATAGAGATAGATAAAATAGGGTTACCTTTAAAAGGGGAATGAAGAGTTGCAGCAAATAAGGACTCAACACTACAAATAATTTCAATTTCACTCTGATTATATTATTGTATGCCATATTCACTTAATACTCTATAACTTATAACAATATAATCATTAAACATATAACAATATATTAATTAAATATTCAATGTTAAATACTTAAAACTAAACATCTAAGCGCTGGCCTGGCGGTTACTAAATGGGTAGGAGGAGATTTCACTCAGACCACAAGCATCCAGCTATATTTACACTTGAAACCCATACATGTCAGGAATGAACGGGTAAACAGAAAGAGTAGGCTTACAGGCAACTTTCCTTTTAATACCTCTGAGACCCTCTTTGGTCCTTCTACTCTGTCTTGATGCTTGGGAGCATGGTTTGTGGTTTGCTGGCATAGAGCGGCTATGCTGTGCTGTTGCTCAAGCAGCTCCCTGCTTCCACTGAGGTGAAGTTTCTCCTCAAGTAGCAGATACAGAAGCCTGCTTGGCTGCTGCTGAGGTAGCTGCTGTGGTGGCCTCCTGCTGACTGGGTGGTAGAAACGGCCATTGCCAGGGGCAACCTTGGAACCCTGGGTGGACTGCTGTTACTGCTGCTGCAAGAGCTGCTTGGGAAAGATGCTAGCGAGCGTGCATTGCGGTGCTGCCGTAGCTGCTTGAGAATGATGCTAGCGGGCATGGGTTGCAGTGATACTGTGTGGCGTGGTTAGGATGGAAAGGCCGTTAGCTGCTTACAGAAGCCGTTGCTATGGCATGTGGTGCTGCTTTGTGAGCGATGGCCACTAGTGAGCGTTGTCTGAGGCTAGCAAGCACTGTCGATGCTTGTGATTGTGGGTAGTTGGCTACTCTGCTGCTGTAAGGCAATAGTTAGCTTTCTTACCCAGCAGGTTTCCACTGCTGTGGTTGTTGCAGTTTTGTGAGCGTCTTCTTTCTTCTAGGTATCCTGCAGCGTTCCACTCTCCTTCAGGTCTCTGTCCCCTACAAGATTTTAGCCTGTTGGCTGTCACCTTTATATACAATCTGCAGCTCATTAGCTATAATTTATCATAATTCAGCCAATCAGCTTTCAGCGATTTGCATATGCTAATTTATGTCACTGTTACACAGGAAAGGGAAATAGACGGGCTATAAAGGACCCCTGCTAAAGGTAGTGTTCTGGTTCTGGTACATGTTCTCAGTAACAGTGGCCAGGTTGTTAGACTGGCGTTCCAATATCTATCACCTGGGGACTAAATAAATCCACCTGTCTCCCTCCAGGTATGTAACAAATTTAAAGAAAGATGTGTATGCTTTGAAAACAAAGAGGGAATTTATTAGGGAAAGCTAACAGTGATTGGGAAAGGGGAAGAATAAAACGCGATAACCCCTCCCCCCCACCCCACCCCTTGGCAATTAACTATAACTAAAAGGTAAAACAAAGAGAAAAAAAACTCGGTAACTATACTGTCTCTACGAGTCTGGAAATCAGCAGCTGATGTTGAGTATCTGACGTTGAAGTTAGGGGTCGTAGGATCCTGGACCTACAACTGTCTGACCGGACTGGCATGCCCGGAAACAGGAGGAGCGCAGGACCTTTTACGGCCGAACCAGGAACACAGCAGCGCTGGAACCGGGAGCAGGTTGATTGGCTCAGGTGTTTGATGCCTTTGTAGATCGATGGTGTGGATCAGGAACTGTGGAAACAAGACAGGTACCTGGCCGCCTCTGGAATGGACAGCCTGGCTGACATGGCGCCTGTCCTTAAATAGCCTACGTGGCGTGAAAGTTCAAGGCTGAGTCGGTTTGAACCGGACTTTCGCTGACAGTTGCTTTATGCATTCTGTTACTAAATATTAAACATTATAACATAACCACTAGTGTGTATTGAACACAAACACAAACATAACACCTAGAAACCATGTTACAGTTCCCGGAGTTAGGGTCTATCACCTATGGACGCAGCGAGAATGACACTTTACTAGAATTAAAGGTGAACCAAAAGAGGGTTTATTAATATAACACTGGTAGGTAAACAAGGATAAAGCAACAATAACAACTCGGTGGTTTGAGAAACAGTGGGCTTGAAGCCCAGGCCCCACTAATCCCCAACAGATGAGATGACAAGCGGAACAAGAAAGGCAGGTGCATCCGTCTGGTCTGCCACGGCTGCTGATGAGATGGATCCGGACCTTGTGCGATGGATGAACACAGGAGGAACTCGGATCAGCTGGAACGATCTTTCAGGTAAGCTGGACCTCAGGTAAGCACTGTTGATGCTGGACTTGCCTCTCGAAGACTGCGCAAACTCAACTGACACAGGCTGCCTCTGGGGCAGACAGCACTCGGTGATTGGCGTGCAGGGTTTTTATATCAAGCGGTATCTAGGCAGATTAGCCAGGTCATGTGCTCAGTCTTTTCCCGTCACAATTGGAAAGAGCGCCAAAAAGCTTAACAAGAGGGACCCTAATATGGCTTCCGAACAACAACATATATAGATTCAAAATGGCGATGGCAGGAAAATTTTCTAAATGACAGCAAATAACCATAGAACCTTACAATTTTCCCTCCTTGACGGCTTAAACGACTGAAGGTGTTTAATGCCGTTACCATTTATACTTAGAGGAGAGCTAAAGAAAACATATTTACACCAGTTTAAAAGAAGGAACTGACATATAGTGGTTGCTATATTTGACCTTTCTTTTGATCCAAAAGGGTAGGGCAATTAAATATATAATGACTTATTTGAATAAACAGCACTACAATTGCAGAGTGTATCAAAATATGCCAAACTTGATCAAAATCCACAGAACCTCCAAACAAACTTTCCAACCAGTGTGAGGATGCTGTGTTACTTTGTATCCTTCTAAAGATTCTTTGAATTTGGCTGGATGCATGATGTACAGTTACCATCATTTCCTTGCTTTCTTTCTGTAACTGCCTTAAATGTTGTTTTAGATCTGGATGTAGCACGAGTTGCTTGAGCGCTGTAATGCCTACCCCTAAATGGACGAGTTCAATGTGATTATACAAAATATAGTGGGCAAGAATGGTTTGCATAGATATTTCATGCCTGGTGAAATTAATATCACACTGTGGAGGAACAGAACAGGGGGGCCTCCTTTCCGATAGCCAAAGTCCCGGTAGTACCAGTCTCAACATACACCCTCTAACGGAAATCTGTTGTACTGATGACCTTTGTGCAGAATAGAGAAGGCCTAAAGGCCTGAACCAAACTGCTCTATTCAATTCCCTGCCAAACCTGGTCAAAAGTAGTAACAGAGGAGGGGGGGAGAAGGGGGGTCATAAAGTCGGTTGGAAAACTACAGAAACTGCTTAAGAAAACATAATAACCGCAAGGCTTCAGGAACATAAAACCGCAAGGCTTTAGAAATATAATAACCGCAAGTTGCTAGATATTAAGAAATTGTTTTGCAGAAAGTTAATCATCCTTGCTGCTATTGTTTGCAATATTTTCTAATTCCAGCTATCTGCAAATTAACCTATAATAGTTCCCTTTTAAGCATCTCCTGGAAAGCCCCCCTTAGCCTTTCGCCGAAATCCCCCGGAAAATGACATGTACCAAGTCTTAAGAAATGTACCCAAGCTAGGGCCGAGCACCACCCCTGCAGAAACCACCGAGCGCCCCTCTACCCAAATAAACACCCACTTCTCGGAAAATTAAGAAAGAAGGCAAGGGGAGGGGGAGGGAGGACTGACCCCAACCCCAGCTTCTTAGCTCGTGATCAATTCGTGCTCACCCCATGCCCAGCTTGTGATTTGTCCCCAAGCTCGTGCTCACCCCATGCCCAGCTTGTGATTTGTCCCCAATTTCTTAACTCATGACGTATTGTTTGTACCTTGCTTGTGGTTTGATGAAATAAAAGCAGTCTGCAAGCTGCTGTTCGGTGTGCTAGTTTTGAAACCGCACCCCAACACGTTTGGTATGTATTGCAATAAAGGCCTCAGGCTCTGAGTGGGTGAACTAAAATCACTGCGTGGGTGATTCTTTCCACGACAACACCCAATAATAGAAAACACTGAACATAAACATAAATTAACATATGGATTGTGAGGGATTTTATAAAAAACTCCTCACACCAGCTTCTTATGCAAACGCAAGTGAAGTCCACTAATACCAAGGCAGAGCTATTAAAACCATATGATTGAAGCTTGTAATTACACTTTCTTTCTTTGGAATTTAAACAGACATGAGATGTTTCACGGACTCCAGAGTCACAGGTGTAGCCTAACCCCTTTTCCTCCATGCAAGATTATAAATTAACACTACGATATGTGTTATCTTTTTCATGCACTCATTTACTCAGCTCCTTAGGGAGTAAAACTGAGTTGTTTAAATTCAGTCCTAAAGGCACCAGTGGATATATCCATTCTTCTTGTGCTCTTGCTAATGCGAGGACATGCACAATGATAATTTGGTTACTTTGCAGATATGAAAAATTAACTAGCTTCCACCAGGTTTGGTGATGCCGTTCAAATGCATTGGTGGCATTTGCCCACAGGATGTTGTGCAACTCTATTGGGAGTAACCCGTTAAGTCCTTCTTTGATTATGCCCTTTGCTACATTTCTTATCTATTCCTGGGCTTGAATGCACACAATTGCCATAGAAATGTTGGATTGCAAAACATCTATTGCTCCAACAAAACCAAAATGATCTATTTCTTGTATTTGCATTCATCCTGGTAGTACACTGGCAATTTTATATTCAAGCACACTCCGCTGGTTAAGTGAGGTGGTCAGAGGATTGGATAAAGCGGAGATGCCGTGGTCCAAAGCGCCGATCTTATTAGCTAAGACTTGTTTGTCTATGGTGTTTAGAACACCTAATCCAGTCCCCACCCCTCATAGGATAGTTGCTACTGTATCTCACATCTGGATTTTGTGAGCAAATACACTGGGCACTATGCTTTTAACCCATGCATTCCATCCTGCTATTAAAGGAATGACATAAGGTATACAATTAAAATTAACTTGGGCTAATGAAATTTGAGTAGGCATGATTATCTTTTTCAACGAGTAAACTGGGTTGTTCATTAGTAACCTTCTAATGTCACATTTTATGAAGACAGGGCCAATATTGCTTACATAAGGTTTAGGGATTACTACAACATTGGTAATCTCCCACAGGCATGCCACCGAATCCGCGTTACCAGCAGACCTCCCGCAGGCGCGCCACCGAAAGCCGCCTGACTTCCGTGCTTGGGGCGGCAAAATACATAGAGCCGCCCCTGACCTGTATATTTACATCTCCAGAGCATTGTACATGGAAGGACATCTTTCCTTTACCACAAAACATATTTACATTAGGATGTTGAACATAACAAGACTGAGTACAATTCTGACACACCATTTTGATGTGATTACCTGTATGATGGGGTGCGTAGATATTCACTAGCATTACTTATTACCAGGGGTGAAAGTAACTTAAAGGACTTGCCGGTACTCCGGAGTCCTGAGGAGGGGCAGGGCCTCAACAGGAAGAGGCGTGGCCTCCACCAGAAGAGGCGGGACCTTTAAATCCCCAGGCCCTTTAAATCAGGATTTAAAGGGACCGGGGCTAGGGCTGTGGTAGCAGCAGCTGGGAGCCCCGAGCCCTTTAAATCACCCCCTGAGTTCCCAGCTGCAGAGGTGGCTGGGAGCCCTGGGGTTCGGGGGCAATTTAAAGGGGGTGATTTAAAGGGCCCGGGGCTCTAACTGCTGCTACTGCAGTGGAGCCCCGGGCCCTTTAAATTGCTGACAGAGCCCCGGGGCTCCAGCTGCAGGGCCCAGGGCTCCGGCTGCCGCTACCCCCCAGGGCCCTTTAAATTGTCTCTGGAGCCCTGCTGCTGGAGTCCTGGGGTAGCAGCGGGAGGTCTCCGGTGGCTATTTAAAGGGCCCGGGGTGGTAGAGGCAGCGGGAGCCCCGAACCCTTTCAATAGCCACCAGAGCCCTGCCGCCGCTACCGCAGGGCTCCGGCAGGCTCTGGGGACTATTTAAAGGGCCTGGGGATCCCACTGCCTCTACCTCCTAGGCCCTTTAAATTGTCCCTGGAGCCCTGGGGAAGCGGCAGTGGGCTCCAGCGGCGATTTAAAAGGCCTGGGGCGTAGCGGCGGCAGGCGCCCTGGGCCCTTTAAATCGCCACCCGAGCCCCACCGCCACTACCCCAGGGCTCTGGCAGCGGGGCTCTGGCAGCAATTTAAAGGGCCCTGGGCTCCAGCCCTTTAAATTGCTGGCTGAGGAAGCCGATCCACCCCGATATGGCACAACAGCTCTTGCCGGCAGGGGTGGCAGGTTTGTAGAAACTTTGGTGGTGCCCAGAACCTGCCCCTGCCCAAACTCTGCCCCCCCCAAACTCCACCCCGCATCTGCCCAAGGCTCTGGGAGGAGGTCTGGGGTGCAGGCCCTGGGCTGGGGCAGGGGACTGGGGTGCAGGGTGCAGGCTCTGGGAGGGTTTGGGGATGGGAGGGGATGCAGGTTCTGTGAGGGAGTTTGGGGATAAAAGGGGGTGCGGAGGGAGGGGGTTCAGGGGTGAGGGCTGTGGGGTGAAGCTTGGGGTGGATTTGGGGTGTGGCTGGGGATGAGGGGTTTGGGGTGTGGGAGGGGACTCAGGGCTGAGGCAGAGGGGTTAGGGTGCATGGGGATGAGGGCTCTGGCTGGGGCTGGAGATGAGGGGTTTGGGGTGTTGGAGAGGCTCAGGGCTAGGACAGACGGTTGGGGTGTGGGGGATGAGGGCTCTGGCTGGGGGTGTGGGCTCTGGAGTGGGGCAGGGCTGGGGATGAGTTTGGGGTGCAGGCAGGCTGCCCTGGGACTGGAGCCAGAGAGAAGGACTCCCCCCAGCCCTCTCCCCGCCGACAGCAGTGAGCTTTGGTGTAGGGACCCCCTTGTCCCCCCCGGCAGCACACTCACCCCCACCACTGTCACTGCACGTGCTCCTAGAGCCACTCTCAGGTCCAGGAATCTCCCTCGCCTCCCCTGTGGTGGGTGCCGGGGGGGGGGTGGGGGGCTGCCATCACATGTGTGCCTCCTCCCCTGCTGCTGCCCCTCACTGTAGCCTCACTGGGGGTGGGAGATGGGGCTGCCCCTTGCCCAGCGTGGGGCAAGAGCGGTGACTGCAGGCGGGGGGGCGGCTGTACTGGTGGAGGGTCCCACTGGAAAATGAAAGGGTCTGAGGGGGAAGGGCAGGGGAAGGGCAGCCTGCCCTGGCAATAGTGGAGGGGGGCACTAGGACCCTGCGGTGGCAGTTAATGCAGGCAGGCAGCCTGGAGCTGCAGGGGAAGGGGAGAGACAGGCTCTGCTCCGGGACCCAGGGAGGTGCACGGGGGCAGCAAAGGGGAGCCAGGGGGCACTCAAGGGAGGCGCGGGGGCAGCAGGTGGGGCCAGGGGCCTGAACATTTGTGGAGCCGGGCCCCCGACCCTCAATATTGCTGGAGCCACGAGCCCATATAACTCGCTGCTGCTGCTTCTTGCCGGTACGCCATTCCAGGGCATACTGGCTTACTTTCACCTCTGCTTATTACATAATTGGAGGCCCATGAAAACCTTGACCTTACGGGTTCCTATTGACACTTTAAAAGGAAGGTTTGATTTTATTTTTGCACACTTGGATGATTCCCACACCTCTATTCTATCTGAACAGCCTTCGAGGAAGCTGTCGTCGAATTGCCATGCATACTCATTTGGAAGCTTTTGTATGAAAGAGATTTGCTCTTCCTCATCAATAATTGCTTCATGAGGGCATTTGTTATTATCTGCAAAGGCCATTAAGGTTTCATTGCTAGTTTGTTCTTTCCATATTATATAACAGTAACCATACTTTTCAAACACATACACCGAGATGATCCCTTTAAAGTACAGATTAGGCAAATTATAATCCATGCCATATATCCATTCATTTTCATTAAGGCTTTGGGTGTTAACCTTACACTATGTATACTCATTTTCCTTGACTGCTATTAAACATTCATTATAAGCAAATACATACAAGAACCATACACATGCATTTTATCGTTTTGCAGACTTGAGTTTGTCCTGAAACAGAAGAAACAGAGGGGTACCATTAGCATTTTAGAAGCAGTTTAGCTAACACCTGTCTTTTAATTGCATGGAGTGGAACCACTTTAAGATTTTTCTCTTTCCCCCTTTTACTTCTACTTGGTATGTGATGGGACTCACCTTATTGACTATAACTGTGAGTCCTACCCACTTTGGAGTTAATGAATGGCATCTCTCAGAAAAGAATCTATAAAGGACTTATCTCCCATTTGCCAATCAGTAAATTTTAGATTGTTTCCTAATCTTTTGTCCATTTGTTTTATGTTGCATGTCAGTTGGGAGGCCACCTGTTTTTGAGCATTGCTGATATTGTGTAACAGCTTGACTGTATATTGGTCCATTTGGACTTGTGGCTGATATTGGTCAGGGGGTGCTCCTCCGAGCCACCATTGTTCTGGCATTTTCATGACTCTGCCCATCATGATTTCATGTGGCGTATACCCATGAGCTACTATGGACGAACAAATAGCCATTAAAAAAGGGTAGCCTTTTATTCCAGTTTTTCCCAGGTGTTTCCATAATTTTTTGCAGTGCTGTCTTCAGGGTTCTGTTTGTTCGCTCCACTGCCCCGGAGCTCTGTGGGTGGCCTGCTATGTGAAATTTCTGGTTGATGTTGAATACTAGGCAAATGGTCTTGAAGATTTTCTGCATGAAATGGGGTCTCTGGTCGGAATCGATAATGTCAGGAATCCCAAACCTTGAAAATGATTATTCCAACAGTACCCGTGTGTTAGTGGCAGCAGTGTTATTACGCGTTGGGTATGCTTCTACCCATTTTGAAAATGGATTGATGACAACTAAACAATATTGGTTTCCATTTCCAGACCAGGGCAAAGGGCCAATATAGTTGATTTGCAGCCCATGCCAAGGCCCTCCAATCGACTGGTGCAGCATGGGTCCCTTGACGATTTTGTGGTCAAGGTTATTTTCTGCATATGCCAGACAATTCCAAATATGCTTCTCAGTATCCTTAACCAAATCTGGCCACCATCCTACAGTCAAAATTCTTTTGGTGGTCTTGTCAACCCCAAATTGTCCCTGATGGTGGGCTAATGCAATTAACTCTTTCCTTAAACATCCTGGAATTACTAGGATGGGAATATCTTCATTAGCATCTTTCTTGACTGTCATTATCAGGCCACTGTTGTGTTTGAAGATCTTATATCCCCTTTGCTCTTGTTTTTCCAGCAATTCCATGAATTCTTTATCTTGTTTTTGCAAATTTATAATGTCCATTTGATTATAATTATCAATTTCTGATGGCTGCATCTTACATACCATATCTGCTGATTTTGTCCACAGAGTCTCTGGTCCCATCAGCGCAGCCTGCTTGGCCAGGAGATCAATCCTGTTATTCAGAACGGAGATCTCTGCCATGTTTTCTTGGTGTGCTAGTACCTTGAACAGGTAAGTTTGTCTCTGTCTTGACTCTGCCAGCTTCCAGGCTTGGACCAGATATTTTACATAGGCTATGGGCTTATTATCTGCAGATCTCATGTTTCTGATCATCCAAATGGGCATCCAGTCTATCAGGACTCAGATAGCCCAATCAGAGTCAGAACATATGACCATTGATGTTTCTTTCTCTGTTGCCTCTATAGCTGCCACAACGGCTACTATTTCTGCTGCCTGTGCAGAGCAGGGGACAACAGTTCCTTGCAAGATAGTGTCAATCTTTAGTTGCAAAGCCGCATAAGCTGTGCATGGTTTGCCCTGGTGGTATTGGCAACTGCCATCCACTACCCATAGATTGATATTGCTGTTCTTGGCTTTTTCCTATGATGTTTCCAATCGGAAAGGTGAAGATGCTTCCTTGGTGTCTTCAAACGGTAGCAGACACTTGTGTTCCTTTCCTTGGGTGAGCAGTGCGAAGGGAACTGCTGAAAGTGTTGGCACCTTCTCTACCTGCACCTCACGGTTTGGAAGACTCAGCGTCCAACCTCATAGTCAGGGATTCGATATTCCCCCCTCATTTATCCTTCCAGATATCAAATACTTGATGGGAGTATGGATTGTTCTCAGCACGTCAGGGGACATTCCCGTAAGGTATTCCCAATGTTGTAATGACCAGATAAGTGCCAGCACTTCTCGCTCACACGGGGAGTATCGTTTTTCAATTTCAGTCAAAGACTTCGACCCAAAGGCCACTGGTTTTAGTCCTGTTCTGTCCTGTTGCAGCAATACTGCACTTATTCCTCAATCCGTAGTTGCAAGATGTAACAGTTTTCCAGGCTGAGGATAGGTGAGCACTGGAGCTTGTAAAAGGGCTTGCTCGAGTTTACAAAAAGCGTCCCTTTCTTTTTCTCCCCTTATCCAGTCTTGTCCTTTTTTAATAGTGCATAGAGGCGTTGTACCATTTTGAGTATCCCTCTATGAACTTCCTAGAGAAGCCGGTGAGGCCCAAGAATGACCTGAGTGCTGCTTGCTCACTTTGTCCAAAAGTTTTAATCTTCCCCTTCTCCCCCATGACTTCTGCCAGTTTTCTCTCTGAAAGGCAGGATTTGCCAGGAACAACCAGCTTCTACTTTGTTCAGAAGGATCAGGGGTGACAAGTACTTGCTCCCATTCCTTGTTGGGGATGGGGTGCTATGTCTCCAATGCTGGGAAACGAACTGCTCTGCTAGAGCAGGTGGGCTTGTGTCTAATGGGAGAGGATGCTTCTCCTTATCTATGTCTGTGACTTCAGATATTGGAGTCACACTTGGGCGTTGGTGAATTTAATTAAGTATATTTAGCAGAGTGTACTTTTGTCTTCACCTTCATATGACTCATTCCATCCAGAAGCACCACATTTAATTCACCCAAGTTATTTTAGTTCTGTGCATTGTCCTAAACTGGTGACTATTTATGAGGAATAGCCACACATGTTCCTTTTACTTAAAGGGTATTGTTATATAACTTAAATGGGATAGACATTAGCCTTCTTTCATCATGGCAGTATAACTGGCTATTGCAATAAAACTGACCAAGATTATTGGGGAAAATACTGTTTAACTGAAGTAGATTTTCAGACATCATTAGTGCCTAATTGACCCATTAGCCATAGTTTGTTCAAGCACATATATATATGTATTAAGGGCCTGATCTAACACCAATTGACTTCAATATAAAGCCTCCCATTAACATCAGTGGGCTCTGAATCAGACCGTTGGTAAAAATACTGTTTTACCAGTCTCCAGCCATGCACTCCAAATCACAAGGACTCTAGTCAGTAGTGCCCCCCCCCAAGGATGACGGATTCCTCCTAAAAGTGGGGGCCCACGAGCCCCCCCCCCTCCCCCGTGGCCCCACCTCTGCCCCGCCTCTTCCCATGAGGCCCTGCCCCCCCAGCGCCTCTCCACCTGCCAGGGGCAGGGGATTGAGAGCAGTCCCCAGCCCGTGTCCCCAGAACCCCCCCGCCCCAGGAAAAATAGAGCTCCTCACAGCTGCCCACATGGATCCTACCCTGACCCAGCTCCAGCTTCCGGCCTGGCCTGGATGCAGGACCTTGGGGACTGAAGAGCCACAGCTAGACCATGGTAAGAGCCGCCTGGGCAGCTCTGCCCTGTGCTGGTGGGCAGGGACAGGAGCAGGGGGCTGCTCATACCCCCCCCTCCCCCCCGAGCAGGTGGAAGGTCTGTGGCTCCCCACAGCTGCCAGGGGGTCCCCAGGCCACTCTTACCCAGGTCAGGCTCCAGGTTCCTCTTCTAGCACCCCACCGCCCCTTCTCTGAATCAACTTAAATTTATATTTGCTTTCAAGTCTGATAATTACATATAACTAACTTTATTGGAAGAGGGAACCCTAATGAACTAGGGATATGTTTTATTATTTTTCAGTATTACATTGCTCTTACAATCAACATCTAGAAAAGAAATGCACATTTAAAAACCAACATTCACCGTTCTTAACTTCTCCCCATTCTTTTCTTAAACTTGCCCTATTATACTTAATTATTGCAACTCATATGGTATGTATTGTCACACCCTGACCTGAGACCTCTGCAACACCAAGAGTTAAGGATTGTTGTGAGTTTTGAGATATATTAAACATTTGTTATTTTCTCTTTAAGTTTTATTAGTGGAAAATCCACATAAAGAATTGATAGAATAGTATGGTATATGCTGAACCATTATGGTGTATTATGCAAACATATGTTTAAACATTTTTAAAAGTGTCTTATGTAAATGTTTAAGAACTTTAAATACTCAGGTTGTTAACATGATAGGCTGCAAGAGTTCCAACATCTGTAGCAATTTAATTCATAATTAAAACTAGTGCAAAAGCTATTTTTATATATCTCTCTTCTCGTATTCTGGAAGAGTGATTTTATGGAAATATGTATTATTTCAGCTCCATTGCATAACAGTGCTGCTGTGGTTAAAGGCTCTGTAATCGTTCTGTTTTATATATCTCAGCCTATAGGATCTTGTCTTTTAGGCGTAGATATTTGCACCAGGCTGCATTTTTGGATTAAAGAATCTTAGCCCAAATGATATTTTTGCTATAGTTTCTCAAAAATAAATAAATAAATAAATACAAATAAAAGGCGTTGTCTGATTTTAGAATTTGATAAATGTGAAAAAAAAGATAAATTAATTCATTTATGTACTCTTATGTAAAAAACAAGATTATATTTTAAAAATACAGAGACTGATTCTCATTTACACTAAGTCCTTTTTACACAACTCAGTCAGCATAAAGGGGCCCTGCCTTGGGAGTAAAGGATGTTTATGCCCACTATAAAGGCCCACTTTACACAGTCAGAGGAGTGTAAAAGGGCCCTTAATGTAAGTGAGATGGAATCCCTAAATGTTTTCATGTCATTTGACCATTATGCAGAGTGGTACGTAGGAGTAATTACTTTTAAAACCAGTGTATTAGGCTATGTCTACACTGGAGACTTTTGTCACCAAGAGTTATGCCACTTTAAAGCGCTTTAATGAAACTGCTGTTGCATGTCCACACTATGCTCCTTGTGTTGGCAAAGTGCACCCACACTAGCATTTCTTGCATCAACACAGAGAGCAGCGCACTGTGGGTAGCTATCTCACTGTGCAACTGGCCACAGGGTGCTTTGGGAAGGGTTTGCAATCCCTCATGGGGCAGGTACAGCGTCACATGATGAAGGTTTCTCAATCCCATTGTTCCATGGGCATCCTACTGGATTGCCAGCCACTTTTCAACTGAAGTTGGGAGTGATGGTGGGGGAGAGTGGGTGACAGGGAGCATGTCTGGGGATGGGGAAAGAGAGAGTGTGTGTTGGGAGAGATTGAGTCTATGGGCATGCCGTCTGGTAAATTCAGACAGACACTGGAAGCAACCAATCCTGAGGCAGAGGAAGGGGGAAACCCCTGACATCATCCTGCCTCTGTGTTCCTAGTGTGGGAGAGACTGCGCATTCTATATATATATATAAATATAATACAGTACATTCAATGTTTTAAAGTAATTAGCTATTTGTATTATTTAACCAGCAATTTTCCCAAAAGTTTGTGTTTGTTTATTGTTATAATTGTTAATAGTATTAGTTTTATTTATTTATTAATCTATTTGTTTATTTATTAACTTGCATTTTTTTCTGATTGATTTCCTGTGAATACATGTTGCACCAGTGAGCTGCCAGAGATGATATTTAAAACTGACCTGTCTGTATATATTTTTATTCTCCTTTTGAGGATAACATCGATGGAACACACATTTAAGTGAGTATTGTTAAAAATATAAATAAGTACAGTAAAATCTCAGACTTACAAACACCTTGGGAATGGAGGTTGTTCGTAACTCTGAAATATTCGTAACTCTGAACAAAAAATGCTATGGTTGTTCTTTCAGAAGTTTACAATTGAACATTGACTTAATACAGGTTTGAAACTTTACCACGCAGAAGAAAAATGCTGCTTTTAGCCATCTTAATTTAAATGAAACAAGCACAGAAACAGTTTCCTTACCTCGTCAAATCTTTTTTTTTAAACTTTCCCTTTATTATTAGTAGTTCACATTTAACACAGTACTGTACTGTATTTGCCTTTTTTTTTTTCTTTTTTTTTCTTTTTTGGTCTCTGCTGCTGCCTGATTGCGTACCTCCAGATCCAAATGAGGTGTGTGGTTGACTGGTCAGTTTGTAACTCTGGTGTTCGTAACTCTGAGTTTCTACTGTATGTGTGCACATAAGATGTATAGTGCAGCCCCCCTCCGCAATTTTCTGTCTACCCCACCTCTGTCCCGCCCCCATCAGGAAGAGGCTGGTCCACCCCTGTTATCCAGTAACCTTGAGGATAACACAGTTTACTCCCTCCATTGCTCCCAGCTCCCTCCAGGCGTTTATGTATTGGAGAATGACTAGGCTCACTTGAGTACATGACTGTAATTGCAACTGGCCTTAAAAGTTGTATAAAACCATCTTTCCTAATTTTTGATGTATAAACGGTAATCCCACAAGAATCTCTCTTCCCCTTGAATTAATGAATTGCTGGTTACTCCTGGGGGAATTCTGCGCCACCACAAATGTGCAGAATTTATGTGCCCCACAGATTTCATTGCTTCCCCACAGAAAAATGACTTTCTGATGGGGAAGCAATGGGAAGCCACAAGAGTGGTGATGCGACCCTCCCCAGCAGTATGTTTCGAGTATCCAGGGCATCCGGCAGAGAGGTAAATCACTGTGGGGCTGGGGGCAGGACTGGGAAAGACCCAGCTGGTGGCTGCTACCCTGCGCCGGGCTCAGCTGCTAGTCCTGGCTGGGCTGGGGAGGTCTGGACTTCCTCTTCCCCTCCACAGCATCTGGGACCAGTCAGACCCATCCCCAGATTTCTCCCCTGGCTGTAGGAAGATCTGAAACACCCCCCCACCCCACACACACACACTTCCTGCACCCATCGTTCCTCAGCTGCAGGGGGAGGGATCAATATACAGGGAGCTGCTCCTGCATCCCCCCAACCCCTGTGCATCCAGACCCCTCATACCGACCGTCCTACCGAGCCTCACCCCCCACACACACTCAGAACCCCCACAATAAGCCCCACTCCCCCTGCACCAGGACCACCCCAATGAGCCACCCGCACCCAGATCTCCACCCTACCGAGCCCCAACCAGGTGCTCCTGGATCCCCACCCCACTGATCTCCCCACACCCGGACCCCCCTGCCAAGCTCTATCTCCCCCACGCCCAGCCACCCCACCCACGCTGAGCCTCAGCCACCTTCACCTGGACCTCCCTGCAGAGTCCCATTACTGTTGCACCCAGAACCCCCCTAGAAGCCCCTGTACATCCAGATCCCCCCTGCACCTGGATCCCTCATTGAGCTGGCCACAGCCATATTGCCCCACACAGAACCCTCTTAACCCACACCTGGGCCCCCCACACTAAGCATCTCCACACTTGGATACTGCCTTCTGAGCCTGCCTGCACACACTTGCTGCACCTGGTATGTAGGGGCTGGGCCCTGGGGTGTTTCTGGGGCAGGTTCATTCCTTGCACTGTGTCAGGGTTGGGTGCAGCCTCACTGCTGAGTCTTTGTCCTGGAGGGGCGAGCTGCACAGTGATCTCCCGCCTCTGTGCAGCCAGTGGCCTGTGCTCCCCAGTGCCATGCTGGAGATTCCACATTTATTTGGCAAATAAAATGTGCAGAATTTTGCAGAATTTTAAAGTACCGTGCGCAGGATTTTAAATATTTTGGCGCAGAATGCCCACAGGAGTAGCCGGTGCAATTTTGTCTTCCATCATGCAAGGATTTAATGATCTGAGATCTCAAGGTTCTCTATACTAAAATGGCAAGTCTTCTCACCTCTGAAACTATACAGCAGGGATCGGCAAACTGGAGCGGCGAACTGCGGCCAGTGGGAGGCGCAATCAGCCGAACCCGCGGACACGGCAGGTAAACAAATGAGCCCGGCCCGGCCTGCCAGGGTGCTTACCCTGGCGAGCCGCGTGCCAAAGGTTACTGATTCCTGCTGTACAGCTATGTACACCCCTGGGCCCACCTATTGACAGTTAAATAGTCCTGCCCCATAGAGAAGAAATATGTTTCCAGCATGTGGACTCTAAGATGGAGCAGGAAGGAAGGAACCCCAGGTAGAAGGAATGAGACAGGAGGCTAAAGGAGCCACATGACCCATGTCTTTTGTGCTCATGAATGCCATTTGGAGCAGCACCCTAATCCATGTTTGTAGTTCCTCCCTCCCACCCCACAGTCAAAAGCAGCTCCATAGCCTGCTTCCTCACAACTTCCAGGCACAATCACACTCACTCCCACTCTTCAGGGTTGGGACCCGGGCAAGGTGCTGGAGGCTGCACCTGCAGGTGTGTGGGCTGAGGAGCCAGACCAATATTGAGGTGAGTGGCAGGTGGTATGTTATTCTGTGGTGGGGCCCTTTGTGCATCTCTCAGCATCTCTGGCTGCCTCCTACACCAGTGACATTGTTCCCAAAGTCTTTCCCATAGCTACCTGGGAGCCCCCTGTACCATAATTGCAGGTAGCCTCACTGCCAAATGCTCCCAAATGCTAGAATGCCTCCTACTCCTGGCCTATTGAGGAGATGCATCCTCTCCCTCCTCCACTCTATCTCCTCATATTTCCTATCCAAGTCCCAAGGGAATTGTTTGTTCATTGCTTGCATGTGTCAGTGATCACTCCTCCTCTCACCCGACTGAAATTCACACTCTGAAAATTGAATTCAAACTGGCTACTATTTTGGCTCATGATCTCTGAGTCTGAATCCTCCTTGGTTTCAGGACTACCTTACCATTAGGTTTCATTTCTTGGGGGGTTTATCCCCTTCCCTTTAGTTCCTGAGGACATATTGCTGTCCTTGATGAGTGAACATGAGCTTTAAAGGGGACACCTCATCTGTACCTTATACAGGCTACCCTACGGTAAGCTGTAACTTCATTCATCTCCCTGCTAAATCTTGAAAGATCTGCACTTTGTGCCCTCCTAGACTTAGTACAGAGAGTTCTCTGGCTTATCTCAAAATCTGCTCTTTTGGCTCAAAGTAGTGTAGTCTTCACATTATGTCTGTTCGTGCTAGGATGGGGACATATAATTCTCTGAGAGATCTATCAATAAAGTATTGTTAAGTTTTTTCCCATGGTTAAATACAGAAGGCAATGGCATGCTTTAGAAACTTAACTGGTTCATCTTTTTCTACCCCTTCAGGGAGTCTCCTAATTCTTATGTTACTTTTTTCTTTCATGGTTCTCTATTTTCTATCTTTTCTGCAGGTTTTTTTTTCTTTTCCCCCCAAGCAATTTAATTTTATTCTGTAACAGTGTTCCTAATTCCACACTCTCCCCCCAGGCCTTTTTCCAGATCAATCACTCTGTTCCCAATTTCTTCAATGTCAGATTTAATCTTGTTCATCTTGACATTCCTGGACCATTTAAGGGACCTAAAATTCAGCAATTAGCTCACCAAAATCCTCCTTTCTAACAGGGGCTCCTCTCTCCTTCTTTTTATTCATCTCCCCACAGAGTAACTCCCATGTGTGTGGGAGTGCGCCATTTTGGACATCTGCTGCGAATCTGCCCGCTCGGCCTTCTCATATCCCAATGAGTTTTTCTTTGGAAAATGAAGTTTAAATTGCTCCACCGCTGTGAGGTAGCCATTAAGCAGGGAAAGCAGTTTTGGGTCATCGTGGGAGTTGGGGGAGGCAATGGATGCAGATTATGTCAGTGTCACCTCAGAACTAAGGTCTTAAGCAGGCACTAAATTCTGGTGACATCAGCATTCCCCCTCTCAAAACTCTTCTTTTTCCTTTGCCACCTAGCAGGGTATCTTCTATTTGTTACACTGTCAAAAACGTATTCATTAAATTTGGTCACCAAATTCAGGCAATGTTCTTTTATGTCAGGATAAGTTTTCTTTTCATTTTCATTGAGGAATTTTTCCAAGGTTGGACGTGATTGGCAATTTCCCTTTTCTTATTCTTATGCTATACAAGGAAGCTTTTGTATTATTGCCCATGTTTTGTCACGGACATTAAAAGATGTAGTTTTCAGTCCATTTAAACTGGCATTCGGTTTATTCAGATGTACAAACAAAGTCACCTAAATAGGCTAGTCTTGACATCCATAACTCATCTGCAAAACAGCATATTCAAAACTAAAATCACTAATGAAAAGTTGAGGCCCTAAACTACAGAACTATCCTAAAAATAAATAACAAAATTTTATTTAAAAAATCAAACACCAAGATAGTCTTAAAACTAAAAGGAACAGTGTTAAAATAAACAAGGCTTTAGTGCAACAAACAAGTAATTTCTTCAAAAAGGCCATCTAAATCTGAACCTAGGAGTCAGAAGGAACACCTGCAAATCATGTGACAGTTATATCTCATTGCTAATATTCAGTACACACATGCCTAATTAAAAATTACAACAATTTTTACACACTTGGTTTCAACACAAACTAAGCTGGATACTCATGATTCTTAAATTTTACTGTGTTATTGAGGAGGTGTTTAACATTGTGAAATCTTACAGTTCAATAATAGTAGTGTATAAGGGGCAAAAGTTAACACCCAACAAAGTGAGATTTTCTTGAGAACGCTTTTGTGAAAGTATCTTGGCAATTTTAAGCAGTTCAGGTTAATGTATATAAAACAATGAAATAATACTGTGTAAATGCTAAATTTAATATGCAAAAAATACTACAGAAAATTACTCATAGGGTGTAGGTCACATAAATGTTAAACCAATCATAATGTGTATTAACTAAAGTGGAGCTTAGTGTGGGGGGATCCAGGTGTGGGGTGAGAGATTTCTGTGGGGCAGTCTGGGTGTGTACAGTTCAGTGGGTGATCTGGATGCACAGAGGTTCGTTAGGGGGTTCCAGATGCAGGGGCAATGGGACTCTGCAGAGAATCCAGGTGAAGGTGGTTGGTGCTCGGGGGGATCTGGGTGTGGGGAGATGGGACTCAGTGCGGGGGGGTCTGGGTGTTGGAGTGGGGCTTGATGGGGATCCAGGTGCAGCTGGTTAGGGCTGAGAGGGATGGAGGTCTGGGTGTACGGGGCTCGTCAGGGGCTCTAGGTGTAGGGAAGTAGGGCTTGTCAGGGTGAGGGTTCAATGGGCCTGCTTAACAGGGGAGCCCCGGCTGCTACCAAGGGGATGCTGCGTGCTGGGCTCCTGCTTCCCTCTGCAATTCCACTATCCCCTTTTCTTCCCCATTTCACCGCCATCCCTCACTGTCCCATGCCCCAACCCCCACCCCTCACTCCCACATTCCTCTCTCCCTCCCCTATTCCACCCCTCACTGCCTCTTCCCCTCACCCCCCTTCCCTCATTTGCCCTGCCCCCCCTTACCCAGCCCCACAACGGGCACTCACTGTTGCACAGAAAACAGGAAGGCTCCCAGCACACAGAATGGGAGCCTGACTGGTACTATGACCCAGGAGATGGCATTCAGCTGTAGAGTCAGTGGAACAGAGACTCAGCCTCCTTCAGCTGGGCAGCTCTGCACTTGCAGAAACAACGGAGTTGGGCATTGGCACATAACCCTGTGTGCCCCCCATGCCTCGTCTCTGGGGGGGGGGAGCAATTCCCTCCCAAAAAAACCTGCTCCCATGGTCGTCCCTGTGTCTTCCTCCCCACATGTGGTTTCCCGTTGCTTCCCTGCCATTTTCAGCAAGGAAGCACAGGAATTCTGCCGGGTGGGGGGCATTTTCTGCAGGCATGCAGTCCCGCAGAATTTCCCCAGGAGTAACGTATAGATGGCAATGACTGTATAATGCTATGCAAGCTCAACAGAAATCCACCAAAATGCACAGTACCGTCTAGAGTCAAATGCACAGCGCCATCTGAGGACCTAATATGTCTGAAGGAATCAGCTTTGCTAGTTATTCATTGCCGTGGGTAAAATGTGTGCAGTAAGATTTTTTTCCAAAACTTCTCATGCCCCCAGAATACATTCTGTGCCCCCTCCCCAGGAGCGCACCCCCAGTTTCAGAACTTCTGCTCTAGGACACCCCCTGAAGAAAATGGACTTGGATGTATTATACTTTCTCCATGAGGGATGGTTGCCTCGGTGCATGTGCCCTGGGGTGATGCAGGGGTCAGCCTTCTTCCAGAACCACCACCATGCGTGGCTCTTCCTTCCTCCTCCTCCTCCAACTTTTCTGCTTCTAGGTAGTCTGCAGAGTGTCTGTAGTCCCTCAGGTACAGGTATTCTGTACTGCATTGCAATGTTATGCAAGATGCAGCAGGCCAGGAATATCTTACCCACAGTGTTGGTGCTATAGTGTAGTGTACCACTGGAGGTACAGAAACACCTCCGTTGCATCTTTAAGCTGCTGGAGGCTGTCTCTGTCACTGACCGAGTGGCTGCATGAACAGGGTTTTAGTGCTTCTCTGCATCAGTTGTGGGGTTCACAATCAGTCTAAGGAGCCATGGTCAGAAGGTTATCCCCTGTCACCTGTGTGGAGCACATGCATATTAGGGGTAAGACACCTGTCCCCATGTTAGGATTGCCTGTGGGGGGGTTGGTAGTAGGCAGTGGTGTTTTGGGCTGTATATGTCTTAAACATAGGCAACCGGGGCAGGGAGAGGTTGGGCAGAAATGAGGGACAGGAACTTTTCTGTGTCTTACTTAGCAGCTACCTATCGGGGAACTCTCCCTCATTGAACATATCAAGTAAGCCCAGATTGCAACCAGTTCTGTCTCTCATGCCAGATCCTGGGTACTTTGCCACAATATCCATAGATATAATCTTAGCATTGCACACAGGCATTTTGTTCATGGAATAGGTTTGATATCTGCTATATAGGCATAGGCCTCATGCAGGTTTTTTTTCTGATTTTGACATAAGTCACATCCACGATCCCTCACGTACGGGAGAAGGCTGCAACCTGATAGAAATCAATCATATTTTGCCTCTGAGTGTCTGGGACACAAGGGAAATTGATGTTCTCCTCCACGTGGCTAATGAAGGCCTCAAGGGACTGTTGGTAATATGCTGGTGGCCATGGACTGGCTTGTGCTGGTGGTCTGGGTGTTAATTATTTGAAAAGATCCTGAGATCAGTATGGCCATGGCTATGCTGATCCAGGATGGGGTGGGGGGAGGGGATGGAGAGTTCATGGCTCCTGAGTGTGGTGCTGGCTGGATCCAGATGGTCGCACTCATCAGAGATGGGGATGGGGGTCAAATGGTACTGGTACGGTGTCTGGGGTGGTCCCTGAGTGGCCCTGCCAGATCCAGGTCCCGCCCTTCCCCCTGCATGTGGGAGGAGGGGCCATGCGGGCACACTGCTCCTTGTGTCCTGCACACCTCCTCCAGATCGAGCTTCTGGTGTGTGGCAGGGGAAGAGCTTGTGGGGCTTTGGCCAAGGGTATGGCCAGCCAGCCTGCAGGTGCCCACTCCAGGAGCTACTCTAAAGGAGATAGGCAAAATGCCTAGTCCCTTCCCCCACCTCACTTGGGGTGAGGCAGCTGGAGTCAAGACCTAGGCAGTAGGGGCACCCTCCTGCAGACACAAAAGGGGGCCAGCCTTGCCCTAATGGAGACACTAGGAGTGGTGGCCTCAGAGGTGGGTGAGGGTTCATTCCAGCAGCTTTGCCAGGGAATGTGGGATGGGCAGCACAGCCCTGTGTGGGAGGATATGCTCAGTCTTTCAGGAATGGAGATCAGGCGAGGAGCAATGGCATTCAACAGGCACAGGAGGAGAGTCACAGGTCAAGGGGAGCAGCCGGGCAGGAGCTGGGACCTTGGCAGGGACAGTTCATTTTGCAGATGGGAGTGAGTCAGAAGAGTGTGTTCTTCTCAGATATGACCCAGAAACCCTCACACAGGAGGTTCATGGGATAGATTCAGGGTCTGAGTTTGAGGATAGGGTCCAAGCCTCATAGAGGTGGATGGACATGATGAGGAGTAGGTGAGTGGCCCTGGGCCTGCACTTCACTCCCATAAGCTGCCAAGAGTCCAGCAGGCATCCTCAAGATGTGGCAGTAGGGTTGATTGGCAGCCCACAGATACTGAAGGAGGGTATTGGGAACCTCAGTGCTCAGGGGCAAGGGTGGCAGCCCAGCTCCCTCCTCCCTTGGGCACCCTCTGTCAAGGGCTATGAGGTTAACCAGCAAAGTCATTGGCATTGGTGGCCCATAGGTTGGTTTGCCTGCCTAATAAGAGTGGCCCCCTCTCAGATGAGGTGATAGCACTGTCACAGGGTTGGGGTGAGACTAATATCACTCAAGGGAATAGAGAGCAATTAGGGAGGGACCCCTCCATCAACAGGAGGCATCATTTTTAATGAAGCGCAAGCAGGAGACATGGCAGCTGATGCCCCTAGAGCTTATGTGGGATCTGATCACCCACTCAGGAATCATCTGTCTAAAGGAGTTAGAGAGAAGATTTGGAAAGGGTGGTCCAGTGAAGCGTACCAGTTGTGGGCAGATGAATCTTCCTCTCTGTTCAGAATGTGTCACCTCTCTACACGGAGAAGCTCTTACTCCCCCCCGCCCCATATATCTTAGGTAATGTTTGCACATTGTGATGGCCACATGCACAGCCTGCCCAGACAGGCCCAACCATGGCTCCCCCTACTGCTGAAAAATATGGAACCCAAACGTGTCTTACAACGTAAACAAAACACATGCTGAAACAGTGATGAGATGAACATAAAACAAGAAGGGCAAAGGTGCCTCACCCTGGGGACACAGGAACATCTAAGGGTGTGACCTGTGGGGGGGAGGGCTCTCGAGTCGCCTAACAGGGTAGGCTGAGAAGACCCTACCCCGCATAATGGGTTATAGAGCAAGGAGCCCTGTAACTCTGGTGCCAGTTACAGGTTATATGGTAAGGAGCTCTGTAACCCCCACACTGGAACCAATTAATTGCCTTGGTATAGGTGACTATTGGTGATCGGCCTGTAGTTCCCCTCCCCTTTGTTAAAGTCCCCCCCATTCCCCTCAGTATGCCCACCGATCCCCTGTTCTTGTAATCCCTTTCTTTTTAGCTCAGTCTGGTCAGGACATCTTTCAGGATCAGGATGAAGAAGAAGAGTTAACAGTGGTATAAACTCTTTCACTGTCCAACATTAAACTGTAAAACAAGGGTCGAGCGAGGCATACAGAGACCTCAGCCTGCTCAGTACTATGGCAAACACCTCATTAAAATCATATTCACTTTTTATTAAAAAAAATAGAAAAGAAGGAAAAACAGTTAAAGCGTTTGAAAGTAAAGTCTTTAAGCAAGGCTTTAAAAGATTTTTTGTGTGTTCCTTTAGCTAGAGAAAGTTTTAGAAGGAAACAGAAACCCTTGTTTGACAGTCTTTTAGATGGTATTAAAGTTGGTAATGACTGTCTTTTTGGGGAATGCTGAAAAAGTTAGCTGAGAGGGGCTGGAGCTGTTGTTATTGCAGCTGTTGTTAAAGTTCGATTCTGTTTTATTCCAGGCAGCGTTTGGGATTTAGCTGAAGCCAGTAGGGGTGGCAATGTTAATTGGATCTCCTGCAAGCGTGCTTTGGCCTGCTCCTTCATCAATCTCTATTTTTTTCGTAATGTCCTTTATTTCCCATATGTGTTCTCCCAGACTGTTAACCTAGTCCTTGCGCTCCTCCTGCAGCCTATCCCAAGTAGCCATGCTCATTGTTGAGCCATTGTGTCCTGTGAGCATATTGATATGGGCACATGAAGCTATTAATTACTTCAATTTGTGCATCACTGAAGTTTGCTCTGTGCCTCTCATGCTGCCCTCCCCTCTCCTTCCAGGATTCCCAATAGCTACTCCCTCACTGCCGGACCTGGTACTTGCCCTGCTGGTTCTGAAGCGCAAGCCAAATGAGACCCTGGCTTTCACTCTCCCCTCTATGTGTGGATGAGCTGCTTGAACAGCTGAAGGGCATAAACTCATGATGCCTCTGCAGCCATGAGATGAAGAGTGATTCTGCTATGCTCTGGGATATGACTGAGGGAGGACTCCTAGGAGGATGTCCTTTGCTTTAGGGTTAGGCAAGTCTCTGAGCCTGTGGAAAAGGGATCTGTGTGTGTGAGAAAGAGATACAATGCAGCTCTGCTCCCCCCCCCCTTTCCCTTGTTTGCTGTGCCTCCCCTCCCTGTGTATGGAATCACATGTCTTTCCAGAGTTTTGGCCAATTCTTGATCTCACAATCCATGCTGTGTATTGCCTGGACCCAGAGATGGTGGAGTTGAAGTGGGAGATGGAGAAAGAAGAGAAGAAGCTGTTAAAGAATCAACTACAGAATTTGGAGTCAGCAAAGCAAGCCAAGACCTCTGGCTTCAGGAAGAGTTGAACAAGCTCACTGAGAAACTGAAAAGCAACAGAGTTTCCTGTGGCTGCACAGGGAGAAGGAAACTCTTTACAATGACAGTAGGACCAAAAGCGAGGGGATTCTGCAGAGGAAGTATGAGGATCTGAAATCTCTGCAGCTCAGCAACCAGAAACTATGCAGAGTTTCTCTGAGATGCAGGACCAGCTGCAGAGCTGGCAGAATGAATAGGAGGTTGCTCTGCAAGCTCTCTGGGAACACATTTAGACATCAAAAACACAGGAGATGAATTGTTTGGGGGACCAAAGTGTAGTGCTCAGCCTGGAGCTGCAACAATGTGAGAAGGCGATGCTCATGGAGCAACAGAATGACATCAACGCCCATCTACAAGAATTGTTCCAAACCAACAGCCACCTCTTAAAACAGTTAAGGAGCTGAATGGATCAACAGTGGAGGAGAGAAAGCACATACTGTATCAAAAGAATGTGAGGGTGCAGCAGATCCCATTAAGGAGGCCAGTAAAAACTATGAAAACTGACCATGAGTACAGCACTGAGAGGAGAGGATGTGAGAACCTTGCTCTCCTTGGCAAGAAGCAATGAGTGGAACCTGCTGCTTCAGAAGAAGCCAAGCACCAAGCCCTGGGGGGGAAAAGAATGTCTGAAAGAGAAGCAAAGGGTGGAGTTCCAGATTGAGCTCCTGGAGGATGAAAGAGAGGGAAGTGTAGATCCAAGACATGCAAGAGGAGCTCCAAGGGGGAGGTCATTTACTCTTTGAGAAGAGCCAGCTGAAAGGTGAGCTGGAGCAATTACAGACTGAAAGCTTGGTAAAGGTCAGAGGAAGAAATGAGACTGCTCTCTCTGACCCAGTGGTCCTCAACCTATTTACCATTGTGGGCCACATATGCAGCTCTGTATGTTTATATAGGCTGCATCCACGCAATATATATACACACTACCTGTAAATCTACAAAAAAAAAAGGTTTAGTATTTGTTATCTGACAGCAATGCAATTCAAATTGATATAGTACCTTTCATTTCAACCCTGGCAAATGTCTACCAAGAGCATTTTATATTAGCAAAATAAATCAAAAACATTAACTGTTAAAATTAATTTGGTCTAACACTTACATTAGTGGGAAATCTGGCAGCTTCCTTTGTTCGAAGCAATAATTGCTTCACAGTCAGGTTGAAGATGGGTAACAGTACATTGCAGCTGGACATGAAGATTTGCATCAGCCAAGCGTGCACGATATCGGGACTTAATCTGGCACATGGCTGAGAATGTATGTTCACAAATGTAAGCCGATCCAAACACAGACTGTATTTTGGCACTCAAAAGATGCAAATTTTGTTCAGCAACACATTTCCATAATTCCAGAATAGAACTTGCATGCTGTGCTGTGTAAGTTGCTCTCGGTCCCTGCAAATCTGACAGCTCCACTTCCAGTTCCTGCCTGGGAACTTTAAATGTGGCAGCAAGATCTTTTAGTTTTAAAATAAGGAAGGTGTAAGAATCCCGGAGAAAAGCACCAGCAGACTCTACTTTCATGAAATCGCCAAAATGTGATGAAAACTTTTCTTGTAGCTGCTGTACTAAAACAACAAATATTTCTCTTTTGTCACTTTCCAGAGCACCTCCCATGCTTCATTTAACATCAGGAAAGGCGTGAGGTTTCCTTCTTTAATTTGAGTGATTGATCTTAAAACTGGTAACAGCGCACATTAACTCATCAATTTTTGTTCACTCTGTAGTTGTGTATTCAGCTTGTTTAGATGCCCAGTGAGATCAGCAAGGAATGCCAAGTCTTTCTTCCAGCTGTCATCTTTTAATTTGGGATATTTATCCTCCTCTACGATTTCAGAAAGAAACTGCACAATTTCTGGAAGTAATGCAACAAATCTTTGAAGAAGGTTATCTCGACTTAGTATATCACCATATGAAGACTCAATTTCTTGCAGCAAAGAAAGAAAGCAGTGGTGTAGTAAAGGTATGACACAAATGAAGTTTATTACATTAACAACTGCACAGAGCCTATTGATGCACAATACAGTGAAATGCTACACATTTGCCTGATCCTTTGAAATTTCAGCAACTAGTTCCCAATGTTTACCAGTCAAACTCAAAGCTCCATCTGTTGTAACAGAAACAACTGAATTTAGCAGAACATTCATTTCATCGCAGGCTTGGCGAACAGCAATGTACGTATCTTCCCCACGAGTATGATAGTGTGGTGACTGGAGCAAAAGCAAGTCTTTGGTTGTTCATTTGAAAGTTGGCAGTATCAATGCATCGAATCCTATGTCTGTTGATTCATCAACAGCTATTCTTAAAGCTGCAGCAGAGACTATCTTTGATTTAAGTTGGGTAGACAGATTTTCCAAAAGCTCTGAGATCTGCCACCATACTGTCATTGTTTACCTGCAAAATTTTTATCCTTCTTATGACTTTGTTTTTGTTTCTCAAATCATTAAAAAGAGACAGTCCACGGATTCTAAAAAACATTCTTGTACTAGGTCCCCGTCACTAAATGCTTTCCCATTTTTGGCACGCATTCAAGCAATTTTGTAAGGCACAAGTGTCACAGCATCTGCGCCAGTAAATGTGGCACACAACAATTACTGCTCATTGTTTAGCAATTTCTCAAGATGACTAATTTTCAACTTTCTATCTTCAGATTTTTCTGGATATTTAGTTTGAAAGTCTTGATGTTTTATCTCAGAGTGTCTTTTTACATTGTATGTTTTGCACAGAGTGAGGGCTGTGCAACATAATAAACAAAATGGCTTCCCTTCTCTTTCTATAACTGCAAACATTTCTTTCCAGTCATCTTGTACCTTTCTGCCTTCTACTGCCAAACTGTGATGCTTCTTTCCTTCATATTCCCTTTTTTCTTTCGTCCATTTCTGAAGCTACCAATGGTTGTTTCTCTCAGCGAACAACAAAGCAATTCATTTTCTCTCATGTGCCCAGGGCCCGATTTGCCAGATTTCTATGGCATTAATAGCCCAAATTCACTTAAAAATTAGCCCCAAAGTAGCCCAATCTGTTTAATGAAGTGAAGGTTTTTCTTTCTATTGACACATTGATCTATACAGATGTGGCTGAGTGGATGTGCATGTGTATGAGAATGAATGTGTGTGTAGGTGAAAGTTGTGTGAAACAGACGGGAAGTGTGTGTATGAGAGAGAGACAGTGTGTGTGAGTCATAGAAGACAGACAGTACCAGTGCCCATGATATATAATACTTGGGGGCAGGGTTTCTGTACAATACTCAGGATCGTTCTGGGCTGTTGACCACTGCAAGATAATTGTGAATC
The DNA here is from genome assembly GCF_002925995.2 of Terrapene triunguis. Classification (NCBI taxonomy): domain Eukaryota; kingdom Metazoa; phylum Chordata; order Testudines; family Emydidae; genus Terrapene; species Terrapene triunguis. Next base: position 13,992,659 of record NW_020664530.1, read on the forward strand.
CCTGAGCTCAGTGTTTAAAGTTGCCTGGACAAAGCATGTGTGCATGTGTGTGTATGGTCGGGATTCTGTGATAACCCAGTTAAATAAATGTTCATGCATTTGGTAGGGGAGTGACCCAACTCCATTTTTAATTCTTTTTTTGCCTGGACTGTGACCCCTTGTGACTCTGCACACTGTAAAGCTTGCCTGAGCTGGGCCCACAGAACAGCTGCAGTGTCAGCAGTTTTTCTTCCTCAGTAGTGCAGGAGGCAGTGTGCATAGCGCATGGCATACACAGCAGCTCTGGGGCCTGGACGCTTCTCACCTGGAGCTCATCTGAGGCAGTGACAGAGCCCTGCTGGAGGCTGCCCAGCTGCTGTCCCTGTGTGTGTGTGTGAGTGAGTGGGCACTGACCTCCAGCTGGCGGTAGTGACTGTGAAGGGAGTGCAGCTGGCTAGAGGAGGGCTGCTCAGAGCCCCGCTCAGTAGCGCGGGCACCAGGAGCGTGAACTCAACCCCACATGGGGCTCAACATTGGGGTGCTGTCCACTGTCCAGGCCAGAGAGAGTCCCGGCTGCAGAGGGCATTAGAGCCCTAGAGCAGAGATTGCACAGGAAGGAGAGGGGGCACCTCCTCACCCTGCCCTACAGTGGCTGCCCAGTTGTGCACATGTCCTTCCATGCCTGCTCCCAGATAGTTAGTGGCAGGGGTGATCCCACCCACTGAGTCCTGGGGGATGCTAGCTTGGAAGCCACCCAACAGATGTGCACCCTGCCCAGCTGTCCCCCCAAAGACAGGACTTACAGGGCAGCCTGCTGCTCTGACTATGAGCTCCAGGACCAGATATGGCCAGCAGGGAATGGGCAGGCAGGCCCTGTCTGCTGCAGGCGGCCCAGGGGCTGGGTGGATACAGGGAGCACTGCAGACTGGTGCATGCTCATCCTCCCAGGCAGGGCAGTGAATGAATGCTCCAGCAGGGCTCTGAGGCACCACCTCCCACTCAGCCAGTCCTGCCCCTGCCAGGACATAGGAATGAGGCAATCTGCATGGCAATCTCTAAACTTTTTTTAGCAAGATGTCACATGGGCTGCAGATGTGTGCTGATTGGACCATAAGTGGCCTGCGGGCCGCAGGTTGAGAATCACTGCTCTGACTAGATTTGGAAACAGCAGCGGAAGATGCTAATTCAAATGGACCTAAAAAGAAGTCTAGCCTAAAGGTACTGTGAGGAGACCAAGAATCAGCCATACACAGATTTGCCAACAGTTAGAGCCCACTGCTGTTGATTAACTCTGATGCAGTCAGAGGACTAGACTTGTGAGATGTACAACTTTTTTTTTTAATTATGACATACTGAAGACTATGGGGAAGTTCATTTTCCACACTAATGACACTGGAGAACATGACTTCTAGTATTTTTGTAGTTCACTGATGAGAATAGAAAAATGGTTAAAGGGCTTGCATACTTCCTTGAGGCAGCCAAACATTAAATGTCCCCCTGCCTGAAAGAGATGATTAAAAGAGGTAAATAAGCCAGCAGCCTTACAAAAGTTGATTAATAGGGTCATCCTGACTGAGCCTATATACACATTTGCAAATTTAACACCATTAATCTGGGCTTGAATAGGGACTGGGAGTGGCTGGCTCATTACAGAAGCAGCTTTTCCTCTCCTGGAATTGACACCTCCTCATCTATTATTGGGAGTAGACTACATCCACCCTGATTGAATTGGCCCTATCAACACTGGTTCTCCACTTGCGAAGTAACTCCCTGCTCTCCATGTGTCAGTATATAATGCCGGCATCTGTAACTTTCACTCTATGCATCCGAAGAAATGAGGTTTTTACCCACGAAAGCTTATGCCCAAATAAATCTGTTAGTCTTCAAGGTGCCACCAGACTCCTTGTTGTTTTTGTAGATACAGACTAACACGGCTACCCCCTGATAATTGGTAGATACTGAATCTTGCCACAGAAGAGCTAGGTTCATGGAAAATGGGGTGGGGAGGATGTGTCACAGGGTAACTGGTCCCTGAGATTTTTTATTAAATACACCAGCCAATATCAAAACAAACAAATTCCAAACACCATAACAGAAACCAAAACATCAAAAACACAACATAAGAAAGTCAAAACAGAGACCAAACTGATTCCAAAGAGCACAACCCAACCCCTCCCTTCCAATGTCTGCTATGCCTTTGGCAGGAGAATTCCAGCACTGTACACTTGCAAAGTCCAAGAAGTACAGGCCTTTGACATCCAAAGTTCAATCAAACCAGAAGCCAACCATGACTAGTAGTTCTTGTTTAGTCCCGTAACAGAAACTCCAGCCCTATAGAAAGTCCATTGCATGATGCCTGAGTTTCTGCTTCCAGAGTCCTCCCAATAACTGGGTACAAGTCCAGCTCTTTAATATACATGGGCCAAGTCCCTCCATGAAAAACTAAAGACAAAGGGAAACAATCAACATCAATAACAGTATCCCCAGAGTCATTGCATAATAGAGTCTCATCATTGATACCCCATGCCCCTAGCATACTGCTGTCTGTAATATCTAGAGTAACAACAGTAACTGTCCATCAGGCTCTGCCCCCATCCTGTTTCAAACCCAACCCATATCAAACTCAGATGTGCCTCCACTACCATTTCTCCACCAGACAACGTGTCCTCTCTGCATGTTTCAACACTCCTGCTCCTTCCTAGTTGTCTGCACCAATTCCTCAGGGGAAAGCCTATGTTAGGGGGTTCATTTGAAACATCACCTCACCTTGCCTTCCAGAAAAATGTACATAAAACTACGCAACGAGATAAGTACTGACACACCCTGACCAGGAATTGAGGGAGCTGATTCTTCCTACTTTGCACCCCATCAAGGCTGCTGCTTTCCCTGGCTCCTCTCCTCTACTATCCTACTTCTCCATCCTTGCCATGGCTTCACAGACTTCCCTTCCCACCATTACAGCAACAATGCCCACCAACCCTACTCCTAAGGGACTCAACCCAAACTGGTGCCATACTCTAAACACGACTCTATTGATTACTCAAGAGCTGCTGCATTCTTTGCAGATAAAAATGCAAATTCAAGGTCCTTAGAAACACCTCTGGGAATCTCATCTCAAAGCCACCATGTTCCACTGCTCAACAGACCAGAGACCTCTTAATAAATGGATAAGTCCACCAGATAAATCCCACCAAAAGGGAAAAAAACACAGTTCCATTGTTACCGCACTATTTAGACTTAAAGCATCCCAATATTGGCCTGCCTATAATTATAAATTGATTGTCAATCTACTCTGTCCAAATGCATAATAAGGTGATGAGCTGCCCTAAAGGAATTGCCAGGGTATTACCGGGGGGGGGGCAGGAGGGGTTGTCTCCGACCTGCAGAGGACTCCCCAGAGCAGGCTAATCCTGCTAACTCTTGAAAGGACACGGATACAGCCCTCCGCTCAAAGGATTGTTATACAAGCAGTAATTCTTTGAAAACAAAGTCATATTTATTGAGAAAAAATTAGGTGACTACAGTATATTCAGTAAATCAAGGAAGGGGGAAAACTTACAATATATAATAGGTAGTAAGGCACAATTACATTGTACTTAAAGATCATACATTCAAACGGCACAGAAGACTACACAGACTATATGATGAATACAATGTTGCAGTATTGGTACACACTTACCTTTTCATACATATGCATAAGGCCTCTTATACAATAATATTAGACTCATTACCATATAACATAGAATTATCCTATGCAGATGTATAAAACAACGCTACACTATAACATTAAAGAAATATTGAACAATTAAAATTACCATTCTGTGAGCAGTGATCAGCCTCTCACAGGATGGTGTGGGGTAGATCACACTCAGAAGCAAACATCCAGCTTTATTGACAGACACGCCCACAAGTAGTCTTATAAAATAGACAAGAAATCAGACTTACACTCCTTCACCAATCCCTCTGCTTTGTCTCAGGTCCTTCTGCTCTTTCTGCCTTCGCTCCGATCTTTCCCTTCTATCGCTGCTGCTTCCGCCTCGTTGCCTTCTCTGCTGTTCTTGATCTTCTCCTGTTGCTCCTTTCCTGGTCTTCTCCACTCTCACACACCAGCCCATTAGTGTCTCCTTATATTCAGTTTCTGGCCTCCTCTGATTGGTTGATCTTTCAGGCTTGGTAATTAGCATAGCCTCCCCTGCTCCTTCCTACATGGTTGGCAACTATTCAGCCAATCAGCTCTGCCTGTCACTTGGGCTGCTCCTCCTCCTACCCCTCCCTTCAGGTATTTTGGAGTGAGTTGAGTCATAACTTATTGAACTTTGTTTCACCCCATCTCATATCTGCTATTGGTCAGCTTAGTCTGTGTCCTCCATCTTTGATGTTTTCTAATATAGAATTATTGTGGTCGACATTTTGGATTTTTAACTATAAACTATCATTAATTTAACTTATTTAAAGCATCTAGTCTAGGACTAACTACTGTTCCCTGCAAACTAAAGCACTCTGATGCTATCACTGTCTTAGTAATGCTAACTGGGAGAGGTGAATTGTTCACAATGTTTCTCACTCCCGCCCCCCGCCTGTCAATATCTTTATCCAGGGTGCTGCAATCTTTATACTGGATCAAAGCAAGTAAAAATCTCTTGTAATACCATCACTCTCCCCATCAACTGCGCCAAGGACAAGTACCCTCTGGCCAAGTGAAGGAAGAGCAGAAGCAGGTACTGATGAATCATTCACACACTGTAGAATATGGAGAGTGCATGCCAGCTCCTCCATCATGCTCCCCACACTCCAGATCCCATTCCCAATTCAGTGTCACTGTCACTCCTTCCAAACAGAATTCTATCCCCAAAGATCTTCAGTATGCCTTCCTGCTGCCTACTCTTGTCCCCTTCATCACCCATCCACAAAGCTTTATTCTTCATCAAACTTAACCAAGACCCCAACACTTTTTCATACCACCAGAGGCAAGACCTCAGTGTGTCATTCTCCTCACGGGTCACAACCAACCTGATGGAAAATGACATGACCCTGCCCTCCTCTCACATTCCATTGCCTGTTGCCAGGACCCTAACAAGGGGATCTACTGAGAACACAAAGAGCAAAGCGCTCACAGGAGTGCCATGCCTCACCTCCGACATTAGGAGGATAGACGTCTGGCCTAACCAGCCATTAACCAAAGAGTAACTGTCAACCTGCTCGTATAAGGTCCACAGATAAGAGATGAAGGTGCTGGGGATCCCATGATGCATAATGATCTACACTGGCTGTCTGTTGGCTTCCCAACTGTCTTTATCAGAAACCTCCTCTCTCCTCAGCCAATATTGTGTGAAAGTTGCAGTCGGTGGGGGCACTCCAGCTAGCTCCCCCTTGATTTAAGAGAGGGGGGTGGTGTCAGAGCTTTCTCTCTGAGGGGGACTTCAGCTCTGGAACAAAGTTCCCTCCGAGTCCCTTGTCTGAAATTGCCCAAGTATATTGATCTTCAGGGCACACTTACAAGACTCATCTATTTATGCAGACTGCTACATAAGTAGACCTTTGAGAGAAATCTTGTGTAGAAGAGAGGGGAATTTGTTGTTCTGTGGGTGATATAAATTTGCTTTTCTAACTTAAGACAGGGATGCCTAGAGCCTTGGATAGAGGCCCATTTTTATTTTGTATACAAATCTAACAGTAATATAGAGAACTACAGCTATTTCAGTTTAGTTGCTCCTGTGTGAGTAGGAGAGCCACTCACAACACCTGGACACTGTAAGATCACTTCCCCCAAGACATTATTTTAACTGGTGGAGTTCTGTGCCAGCAAACTTTATGAATCGTTGCAATCTTTTGTCACCACATGGAACTCCCAGGATGCATGATCTTACCTTCTCTCAACAGGCCATCAATGTTCATCACTCCAACTTACTTAGGTAAACAAGGTGTATTGCATTGAAAATTTTAAGGAAATTGTGCCTCGAGCACTAGCAGGCCTGCAAAGAAACTGTGGTACAGCAGCACATTTAAAGTGTCTGTTTGATTGAGTGACCTGTCTGTAATTATAAATACTGTAGTATCTAGGCACTGCTCATGTTAAAAATGCATTGAAAGCGACCCAAAAATTGTTTGGATTTCCATTCTGTGCCTCTTAAGGCACCTTGCTGTGAGTGTGGTAGTTCTCTTACACATCAGTACATGTTTTGATCTGTTTTTCCAATGTTGTTGGTGATCTTTATTTCTTTTTAAGATGAGAAGCATTTGTCCATGTATCATGCTTTTGAATGCATTCCATATTATGGTTAAAAAACAACAACATATAGTCTTCATTAGGTTTTTTTCCCCAGAGTTGTATATAGTAACAAATTGAAATGCCAGTTTGTGTTAGTTTTATTCATACTGCCAGTGTGATGCCATTTCAGATTGATGTGCACATGGTCCAATAAACCCATTTGTCAATATGTGCTGCTATTAATTTTTTTCAGGTTTTTTTTTGTTTGTTTACACTAAAATCTATTCTGGAATAATTAGACTGGGTAGAGACCATGAGAGAGGCATATCCTCTGTCATTTTGGGTTCCGCTGGCAACAATGATAAACAAAATTAGGCTCTTAAATCATGGTTTTATATATATATTTCAAATTAATATTGGGGTTTATCTCTAGAGTGACATGCAATGTGTCATTAGAGTCTCCTAGCATATATGATGTCATAGAAAAATAGTAGAATTACTTTTGTAAGGTGCATATGCTGTAGGGCCTATGTTGCCCTCAGCTTTTTACAATAAAGATAAAGCCATTGATCTGGATCTGGAATGGAAGAGAGAGGATGACAGGAGAGTTGTGTTTTGTTTGATTTTTTCTCCTGCTTCTACACTCTCTGGAAGTTCTTTTTCAGATTTTGGGTTGAGAGTAGGACCCTGGAGGGCAAAAGCTGCTTTCTGTGGCATGGTCTTCTTCCTCCCTCACAATATTTTTCCCTTTAGACTGTGGAGCCCCTGCTAGTGGGAAGGACAGGGTCCTGGGGCCACTGAGGTTGGGAGGGAGAAGCTGGAGATGCTACACTGTCTGAAGGTCATAGAAAGCAAGAGAAAGAGGAGCAGTCAGATTGCAGTGTGGAGACAAGAATCCTTAACAGAACAAGAGACAAGGAGTCCTTATCTCCAGCCGATCACAGAGAATCTGTGGGCTTAAGGGACTGAACCTCTAGCCTTCCCTGCAGAGATGGAGCAAACCCCATCCAGCTTTGGAAGACTGAGGAAGAAATTTAGAGTTCCAGCTTGCTGTGTTTATACATCCCTTTAACCAAATAAGCATGCCTTGCACCTGGAATCAGAAAGTGATGAGGATTGTAGTAATCCTTAGTTTCTGTGGGAGTTGTTTCCACAGCTGTGAATCAGCACCCAAGAAAGCTCTGTCTCCTGGGAAACCTGGAAAAGAGCTGGAACTTAATTAGCTAACCCTTATAAAAAAGGAGGGCAGCAGGAATGGAGGAGAGGATTGCAACATCCTGAAGAAAACTGAGTAGCTGTGCTCCCAATGGACAGCTACTGGAGCTGCTGCAGAGAGGAATTGCTCCAGAAACCAAACAGACAGGGAAGCAGTTTCCAGCAGGTTTAGTTGTTTTATTTTAAGTCTTCTTAATAAACAAATCGGACCTTGCAGAGTCTTTCCTCAAAGTCTGTGCAAGCTATGTAGTCCCTTCCCCAAATCTGTCCCTCACACCAGCAACTTCAGTAATCAAAATTTCTTGGCTCTTACATCAGAGACTCAGCACACACACAACTCCTTCTGCTGGTTTTTCTGCCTCCAACACACACATGCTGCCAAACCAATGTCTGAGCCCTCATGAGTTTGCAGTTAGATAAAAAAGATTTCCTCGGTAGGTTACCTCAGCTCAGGGCTGGCCATGTGGCTTAGTGCCTCAGAAGGTAGATTCCGTTGTCTGCATCTGTTTCACTATCAAGGCCATGGAGGGTTTCTATTTTTGACTATAGGTAGCTGGTCCAGCCATTGCCATATGAAGCGAATGTCTCTCATGAAAGTATAATCATTACAAGATTTCCAGAACGGAGGAAGAGAAAAGATAAGAAAGGTTGGGCAACTTGGATTAGAAGGGGTAAAGCCAAGCAAGGAAAAGATGGGAAAATGAAGGGATAAAATATTTAGTGGAAAAGTTGCATTAACAATAAAAATGTAATACGGTTTTTAAAAAAGCATAAAAGTAAAAAGTGAGGATGATTTGGGAGTCAATTTTCGGGTAAGATTTTAATAAGGCCATCATTAGCAAAGGTTTGAAGACTATCTGCTCAGTAGAGAACTGCTTTTCAAGTAAACAATAAGGCAAACCTGCCCTGTTTGTAAACTTTTAGTCCCAACATCAATAATAATATGTAATTCTCCTCAGAGGCCACTTGTCTCTGGCTTCTGGGAGAATCTAAAGAATCTGATGTCTTGAGTTCCAGTAGAGTCTTTTATTTGTTTCATGATAAGGGAATAGAGTCTGATATGTCTTGTGGTGTCTTCTTGAACTTGCATTTGAACCACACACAGTTACATCTGTTAGCAGACCCCTTTGATCTTTAACAAATATAACAGCTGGTTTGTGTAGTTCACCATCTTCAGTGCACAGATGTGTTTCATGGTATACTGTCCATTTGTGTCCAACTGCTTCTTTCGCTAGGATGTCACATAGCTAGTTGTGCCTTTTAATTCATGAATTTGTGATGGATGGACATTGTCCAACAATAAGAGCATGTCTCATAGTATGAAGAGCAGCAACAACATAACATGTTGGTCTCAGCCCAGAAACTCTCTTCTTGTTCCCTACTGGCCTTAAAAATATATGAATCTATTAAATGGGTATATGTTCACACACAACTTGAGAGCATTCGGGTATTGTCTCTCATAGGAACTGTGGTGAAAATTTCGTTGCTCAATGTTTAAAGAGTTCTATTCTACTAACCTGAGAAGGAAAATTCCCGATCCTCAGAATTCTACAGATCTCCAGTTGAGCAGAATTTTGAGTTTCTTTTTGATCCATTTTTCTTCCCAGATGTTGTCAACAGAGGCGTATAGGTGACTTTCACTCCATTCATTGCTTATAAGCTTTCAGATCTTGTTTTTGAGGCTGCCTGAAGAGATCCAGAGCTTCTTATATTCCTGTTCTAAGTCATATCTCCACAAAATATCTTATTGTGTTATTAGAGGAAGTGGCAATTATGTGCAGGTGATGAGTTTGTACGGATGGTATCAGGCTCACCAATTTTGTCAACCCAAGGTCACCACATTTTTCTCTGGAGTTAAGAATGTTTTGCATGTGCTTATGGGTAAGTAGAGCCATTTTTTCCACCATTTTCTTGACGGTGTTGTAGAGAGCTGTGATTGTAGTCTTTGAGTTGCATAGGCTTGAAGGAGTTGGGGTTTTTGCTTTAGTTTGTAAAGGAGCTATTTGTAACCCCTTCTCTACCCACGTTAAGACATTCTCCTTCAGGTCTCATTTTGCAAGGCCAGACCCACCTTGACCCCTAAGTATTTTACTGCATTTCCAAAATGAAGCATGTCTAGTTCATCATTCCTGATTAACCCAGATTTACAGTTATTGAGTATATATGAATTATGGGTAAGTGTTAAGCATTTGGGGGCTTGAATCCTGAGTCCAGAGAGATCTCAAAAGTCTCTTTGAATTCTAGTTTTTTTTTTTCATCCTTGTCAAGAGTCACTAATTAGGACCAAATCACTGGAGAATGCAAAATCTGAGAATTTTCCAACTAGACCAGATTGCAAAGGTGAGAGCAGTAAGTCTAGAGTGAGATCAGATAGAAGGTTATAGGAGAAAGAAATTGGTCTCTGACCTCCTTATGAGTTGTTATTTTGATACAACATTCCTTGATAATGATACTCATGTGTGGGTCCAAGTCTCTGTTTGATAGTATCCCAATATATGGTTATGAGACAGAGTCAAATGCTTCTGCTTCTCCAAATGCTATTCCCATTGGAATATACTTTCCAATGGGAGCTTCATCTTTCTGGCATGTTTAATCATCATGTTCAAGTACTTCTAAATTTTCTCAGTGGCTGAGAGCAGATATAAAAGTCCTCTGTTTAGTGTTAAGGGGTGAGTGAGATGAGCTCTCAGTAATCAGGAGTAGAGCCATAACACAATAGAGCCAATAGTTATGGGATGTCAGTTTCCTACATCATTTAGGTCTTCTGGATCCATAGATTTAGGGATTGGAATAGACTTGCTCCAGAGAATTCCTTGAGACTGATGGAGATAAGAAGTGTTATGAACCATGCACTGTAGAGAACAGCTAACTTATCTCCTTCACGTTCCACCTTGTACAAGTTTTTAAAGCAGATTTAATCTGTTCCCAGAGCTGGCTTCCATTTCATTTCCCTCATGTTCTTAATAACTTCTTAGGTCATGAAAGGGACTGAACATGTTTTATTGTCAGCAGGCTCTCATTATTGAAGTTGTCCTTGTTCTTGGAACCATGTTACAGATTGCCATTTCTATTTACAGACCACATACACCTCATGTAGACAGACCTGGAATTTGATAGGTTCTGCTTAATCGAGGATGATGGAGGCAAGTTTTGTTTTTTTTTTCATTTTGTGTTTTGTTTTTTGCTTTGAATAGAGATTCTGAAATCTCATATTTGCCTCTCTGTGAGCTTGATTGCTCTTTCAAGTGAGTCTGAAATAAAGCAGTCAACATGCCCATTGACTTTCATGAGGTGTAACTGTCTTTGGATCCAAGACCCCTTTGATAGCAGACTGTAACCTCTCGTGAGCGCCCCCTTGTTTGGGTGCATGTCTGCACCTCTTCCAGTTGGTGGTGACCCCTTCTGGCAGTTTCTCTGGCGGTTCCTAGTGACTCAGCCCTCTGGCCGAGTGACACACATTCTGTATGGAGCACAACTCAAACAGACCCCTTCCTGAGTATTAGTCCAACAAAATCTTTAAGTGCTCCTGGCTCTGGTAAGGGGCTGTGCCCAAAGGGCTTCCTCCCTGGAGACCCTTCACCCACTCTGGTCTGTTCTGGCCCCAGCTATCCAGCTGGGCCTCTTAACAGTTTCTATCCCTTTCTGGGGGATTATCACTGTCCAGTTGTAGGCCACTTCCCCAGTGGCTTATGGAGGGGACCGGGCCTACCCACTACTCCAAGTCCCAGCCCAGGGACCCTAACAATAGCAGCCATGTGCCACCATGTCCTTTTAACTAAGCATACACACACCCTTATGGCTCACAATTAAATACTCATTTGTGTAAAATTAGCTAATACTTATTTTTAGCACTGATTTTTTGCTAGGGTTTCCATATAGCTTAACAACATAGGCCACAATAGTTTGATGTCCTCTAGATGACTCAGATCAGAACCTCCTTCCTCCCAGCCACGTGTGGCAGGGATGAGAGGAGCTTGGAACCAGCTTTGGTAGTTCATTTTCTCATCTCTCCAGGCCTTGGTTCCTGGGCTGTTCTCCATGCAGCTCAGTTTGCCAGCCTATAGTTCTGGTTCCTTTCACTCCCTGGCTCAATAACTCCCCTTGTGTGGAAAGCTGGATAGAAAGAAGTAGCTGCAGGCAGGTCCCAGCAATTCAAGAGACAAAACAAAATGTCAGGAGCCTGAATACAGCAAAATTGAGTTCTGCTGCATTTTGGAAAAATGTCAAATTTGGTGGTCATGGAATTATGGCATCCACAGGCGTTGATTGAGATGGATGAAGCAGCTCACATTTTTAGAGCTATTGTTTCAGGTTCTATGCAAGCTCAGGGGCACAACTCTGATTAGTTTACATTTGTTTCATGTTTTCAGAGTTGTCTTCAAGCAGAAGGACAATAAAGATAATTATTTTAAACAAAAGTGGAGCACTTTTCTGTGGCAAAGAGTACTTTAAACAATGGAATATAATATTTATCAAGAGAAAGTCTCACTTTGAATTGTTATCAGATCCTGAGCCAGTCAGGATTCAATTTCCACTTGAACCCTTCTTGTCTGTACCCTATTTATTATCATTTGTAGTACTGTGGCTCCTAGAGGCCCAAACCAAAATTGTGGCCTCAGTGAGCTAGGCACTGTACAAACACATAACAAGAGAGACTCCCTGACCTGAAGAATCTATAACCTAAACACTAATATATAATTATGTGTGCAGATTGGGGATTTGTGCACTCAAGTAGTTGGGGGAGGGGCTGAAGATATATTGCTGAGTGGCTGGTGGCACAGAGCAGTTTGCGGGATGGCTGGAGCGGCTCATGGGATGGCTGGTGGAGTGGAGCAGTTTGCAGGGCGGCTCATAGGAGGGCGAGCGGAGCAGCTGGTGGACTGGAGCAGTTTGTGGAACGGCTGGAGCGGCTGGCGGAGTGGCTCGCAGTGAAGGCTGCAGCAGAACCCCACAGAGAGGCGGGGCAGTTGGCCTCGGACCACGCATGGTGCCCCTTAATACCCCTGTGCCCCCTCTCCTTTCCACTGAGGCTGGGAGGTAAAACTCTGCAGATAAACTTTTGAACTCTGGGGCTGCATTGACCAGGGACAGAGACTTTTGGGTTGTTGGACTTTTGGGTGATTTTTGGGTTGCTGGACTTAAGACCCTTAGGGGAAAAGGACACTGGCAAACTTAGTTGGGGGTGGGTCTTTTGCTCATGATTTGTGTTATGAATCCTGTTTGTGGTGTTTCCCCAACATAATGATGCATTGTTTCCCTCCTTTATTAAAAGGATTTTGCTACACTCGGACTCTGTGCTTGTGAGAGGGTAAGTATTGCCTCTTAGAGGCGCCCGGGGCATGGTATGTAATTGTCCCAGGTCACTGGGTGGGGGCTCAAGCCGGTTTTGCATTGTGTTATTGAAACGGAATCGCTAGATACTGAACCCGGCCCTTGTTGCTGCCAACTCAGATGGGCAGAAGGGTTACAGATAAATAAACTTTATTTCATTTTCACCAGGTGTAATAAGCCTGATACAAAATCTCTGTGGCAGTGTAACAGTATCAGTGTTTGTGGGATGTGAGAAAAGTAGTTGACGTGACTTGAAGATAGTGTCAGACAGGGCTGCATGCCATCAGTGACCCTCTTCAATTGTTATCTTGAAGACATTTTAAGAAGAACCACTGATGGAAACCTACAGAAGGATGTACCTGCTGCTGGATGAAAAATTAGTTATCTGTGCTTCGCTGACGGCACTGACCTGATCGGATTGTCGCAAGAAGAGGTGCAGAAATTGCTAGAAAGAGTAATGGTGGAATCAGACACGTTAGGTCTAATCATATCACAGGAAAAGACAAAGACAATGGTGACATCTAAGTCTGTTGAAAAGGCAAGATACTCCTACCCAATTCTGAAGAGGCATTGGAGTGTATTGAGCACTTCAGACACCTAGATGGTATGATTACAAGGAATGCTAAACATCACTTCAAGATCCGACATTGAATTGGACTTGTGACTGCTGCTCTAGGGACTCTCGGTCACATATGGAGAAGCAAAGGGATTACCATGAAGTATAAAATGAAATTGCTGCAGTTTCTTGCCTTCTGTATCTTGCTATCTGCATGTGAGATGTGGCATTAAGGAAACAGGACATTAAGAGGCTTTCTGCCTTCAATTTGAAAAGCTATACATCATTTCTGGTCATTAACTATACCTCACATATGCATAACAAAGGGGTAATAGCCTGGACTTACAGCATAACTGAAGTGATACTGGATACCCTCAAGGCAATCAGACAAAGATAACTTGAGTTTGTGGGACATGTGGATCAGAGGAGCTGAGGGATTGCCAAAGCAAGTTTTGCAGGGATTGGTGCCAGAGGCGGAGGGCATGCCCATGGAGATATGGTTTGATGATGTGGGTTACTGGATGGGATGTGGCATTGTGCTTGTGTAGCAGGGTGGTCATGCCGCTCATACCCTGAAGAGCTTGAAACAGCCCTGGGAGAGGGCTGGGGTGGGGGAAAAGCTAGGGTGATTGGGGGAAAGCAGCCACAGGTGTGGCCACACCTCAATCAGGCCACGGCTAGCCCTATAAGAGGGCTGAGGGCCAGAGACTGAGAGACACTCTCTCTCTAGCTTCAGAGAGAGAAGGACCTGGCTGTATGGGAGCTGAGAAGGGTACCTAGGGTAAAGCAGTGCTGGGGAATGGCAGAGGGAGCTGGAGAGCTCCAGCCTAGCAAAGCCCCAGGCTGCAGGCCTAGCTAAAGGCCTACAAATAGGTACTGGGGCTGCAGAGGGGCAGCCCAGAGATAAGCAAAGGCAGCAGGTCGTAACCCCCTTGCCGATGATGAGTGGTTTACAGAATGCAGTCCGCCCCAGGGAGCGGGGACTAGATGATGACTGGCAGGTGGGGATAGAGGGTTGGGGGTTCCCCTGGGAGGGGAGACCCAGAGACAGTCGGTTGCTGCTGGGGGCAGAACCTTGGAGTAGAGAGGCACCGGAGTCTGGGAGGGACACAGGGGCCAGCGGCAGGTGAGACACCTGCCTGCAGAGGGCACTCTGGCTTGGAAGAGCTAATTCCCAGGATGACCAGCAGGAGGCACCACGCTGGTGAGTCATCGCCCCGCCATAGCTTGTCAAAGCTGGTTGAAGACCATGAAATGTGGAAGAAGATTGCTAGCCTGTCTCCCATGTGTTGTGTTTGTTGTTCAGTGTGATGTGACTCTATGATGCTTTGCACTGAGAGAATGTATGTATGATAAATAAACCAGTTCCCACCTCCCTGCACGGACAACTCCTCCAGACCACAGTTCTATCCCAGGCACCTTCCCAGGGTAGATAATAGACCAAGGTTAAATGTCCTGAAGGGGAGTGTTGCAGTACTGTGGTGTTAGCTAGCTTAAACAAAAGACCTCTTACTCGTCACTCCTGACTGGAGTTAGGTCCTCTTCTGATTCCAGTCAGGCTAACTGGTTCCCTTTTCTGGAATCCTCTTGGAGTCTCAGATGGCTCTTAATAACTAGTGCTGTGTCAGATCTCTCTCTCTTTCTCTCTCTCTCTCTCTTTGGTTGCTGGTCAGTGCAGTGTTGCAGCTACATGGTCCATGCAGCTAGTCTCACTGCAGTTCAAAAGCTCACTAAGGGGGAAGTGGGAGTTTAACAGGGATTCCCTGAGCTGTGCTGTCTCTCTCCCAGTTTCCAAACCAAAACAAACTAAACTCTTTGTCATTGGCTTTTTCTACATTTGTGGCTAAGGGTTTGATTGCCAGCTCACGCAGACATGCACTACTTCTGATTGAGTCAGCACACTAAAAATATTAATGTAGCCACCATAGCATGGGCAGCGGCAAGCAGCAGTGAAGGCTAGCTGCCCCAAGCATGTACTCAAAGGTTTCAGGTGGGTTTGTAATTGAGGTGGCTAGCCCATGTTCCTACTTGCCACTACCTGTGCTACACTACTATCTTTAGCACACTAGCTTGATCAGAGCTAGTGAGAGTAACTCTACACAAGCTGGACTCCCACCCTTAGCTCCAAGTATAGACATAGCTTCCAGGTACAGTCAGGCTGTCCACTCACTAGCGCTGTGGAGCCCTGGCTAGTCATTGACCCAGTGACCTGCTTGTCTGCATCACCCAGTGCAGAAGCCTCCCTATTGGCTCCAGGAGAGATTCATAGTACTGTCTGTGTCCACCCTGACTCCAGGCATGCTGAGAATGAGGTCAAAGGGCTCTGGCAGCCATCGTCATTGTAATCCTTCTGGTAGGGCCCACTAGACTCGTCCCAGAGCTCCAGGAGCTGGCAAACTCCAAATTGGGGTTACAGAGAAGATAAGCCCCTTTGTGAAAAAGAAAATCAGCCCTACAGTGATGGAAACTCAGTTACATATAAAGCCAAGATTTTTTTCTCATAAACATTAAACTCCTACATGGCTGTTGTTTATTGCAGATAGCAACATGTTTATTTGTTTACGTTATATTTCTACAGAGGTTCATGGAGTCCCTGGACTGAAGCAAATGACTTTCTGGTGGAGATCCCCACAGAGTCTGGTTTTGCTCCCCAGAATCCCTGGTTTTAAAAAGCCCCAAAAGGTTAAATGGATGGAATAGGCTCATCCCCTCAACTGTATTTAATCAGTTAAGCTTTATTACCAATACACCAGTTGCGACCATCTTTTTCTGTTTTTGAAATCTTTTTGTTTGTAAATTACAACCTCAGCACAGTCCTTGGGTCATACTAGGAACTTTATTTATACAAAATTAGCCTCAATCTCTTTTTCATGCTTTTTCTACTAACAGATTATTCTATAAATTAAGTGATATTCTGTGAATTTTCACATGGTTGCTTCTTACAGCTCAGGTAATAGAGCTAGTCCTACTAGGCCCCAATTGACATAATAATCCATTAGCAGTGATATAGGATAACGTATGCTACTGTCCACACAGTAACCTTGTTATTAGGCAGTAATTGCATGACCACCTCTTTTATAATGCAGAATAGGGCCCATGATATCCATAGTTCTATCTGTGTGGTAAATTTACCAATAATAGCTATTTTGTTGGTCCATAAAGCATTTACAATTGAACTGCTTTGCAAAAGAAACATTCCTTTTATTTTTCTGAAATGTTCAAATTGTATGACAGTTTTCCTGCAGTTGATACAAAAAGGCAGGAACAATAGCTGTGCATGCTTAATATTTTTCTAGCTGAAATGAAATCTTTGTGGTTGAAAAATATAATGGAATTCTCTACTTTCAATGGTCATTTATGAATGCTCTCAATTTTCCTGTGAATGCTTGATGCATTCTTTGAATATTAATACCTGGTTGATTTCTGCCTTCCAGTTTCAGATTCAGCTCACTGAACTAGCCTGTTAAGTCAACTAAAAAAGCCTATAAGGGGTATCTTATCAGTGTCAGCAATAAACTTGAGACATGGAAGAAATCTTTCCAACTTTTTTTTTTAATGTCTGGAGAAAAGAATTGATTTCTGCTCGTAGGCATCAGAAACCTTTTCAGCACCCGACCTTTCCTTATCTATCTCTCATCATTATGAAGCATCAGATTCACTGCTTATGTCTATTCCAGGATGCTGTGAAAGGTAATGCTGTAGCAATGAATTAGCATGGACATTTACAATCTTCATAACTATTCTCTGTGTTAAACTTAATGAAGACTTAGCAAACAACATGGGAATAGATTGGTGGATGATTCAGTTCTAAGCCGTAAACAGGGTTTGATGTGCTTTCAGGCATGAAACTAGTCTTTTATTTTATTTTATTTTATTTTTTTTGCCCTGTCACTGTAAGCTTGCACAGCAGCCTTAATCACCTATGGAGATTCATAGGAACTCTGCTTTTCTATTGCTGCCCCCCGCCTTCCCCCCCCCCCCCACACACAGAATGTGACCCTGCTTATGTTACTTTGCAGATCAACCCTTGGGTTTTGGGGACCCTTTGTAAATGTTTCTTAACACTGACCTCAGCAATATTAATAAGGCAGAATAATGTTCCACAAGGACTGTATGTCAGATATATTTGTCTACTGGTATCATTGATACAAGGAGCGTATCAGGTCACATGAGAGTACAAGTTTGACAAGTTGGGGTACATAATTGATTTTCATATGTGTTGGAGATAGAAAGTAAAAGCCTTTATTGAGTGTGTCAGTCACACTGTATTTAATATGAAAGTAGCAAGGAATGTAGGAGATTTCTTATTTGCATGTTTTAAAAGTATTCCATGGTTATAGGGAGTCCTCATGCAACCTTAATCATAACCAAATGCCATTCTTGATAATGTATTAGTGTTTTATTTTATTTGTACAGGGCTGGTTATCTCAGGGCACATCTACACATACAGCACTGCAGCAGTACAGCTGTACTGATGCAGCTGTGCCGCTGCCACACATGCGGTGAAGACACGCTATGCTGACGGGAGAGAGCTCTCCCGTCAGCATAATAAAACCACCTCCGTGAATGGCAGAAACTATGTCAGTGGGAGACATAGCTTTCCTGCTGACATAGTGCTGTGCACATGAGTGCTTATGTCGGTGTAGCTTATGTTGCTCAGAGGGTGGTTTATTCACACCCCTGAGCAACATAAATTATGTCGGCATAGGCTATAGTGTAGACACGGCCTGAGTGGGTAGCTCCCCAAGGTCAGGGAGGGGACAAGAGAAGCTACACATCTGTGAATTGGAGGGAGAAACTGCACTGCTAAATCTGCTCCTGGTGCTGTCAACCTGCCTGACTCTGTACAAAACCCCGTTTTAAAGATGTCTTCTCATTGTATGAATCACATGCTATTATAATATCACCCACATAGCTCAGGAGCAAGTTTTGAACCCTGGCCTTTCAGAATCCCAGCTCCAACCACTTGAGCTAGAGAATTAATTATTAGCCTCCTTATGAGCCAGACACTAAAGGAGGACATCCTACACAAACTTTCCCAGTGTGTTACATAACTATATGCTGGACAAGAGTAGAATATTGGAACCCTGGATCTTGTGCCTGGAAGAAGAATGTGATTCTGTAACGAAAACTAGAACACACATATGAAAGACAGTGAAGCCAAATGTTTAAGATGTGGTTCTGCCATGTTTGAAACAGAGGTTTTTATTCATGACTATATCTGAAGTGACTGTTACCTCTCTACTAATTTATTTGTAAAACAGGAGGGGGGATGGTGGCAGCAGCTTATCCATGACTGCCTTCTATGGTTGTAACCTATTGTGTTGGTCAATAATCAGGGTAGTTAAGTGCATGGCAATATAACAGTAGTTGGTAAAGATGAGATTTGAACTCAGGGTCACCCGGCTACCACCTCTGGGCATTTCCCCTGGGGTCTAGTTATATCTGCTGTGGAATGTATCTGTCACCACACCCACTGACACTTTCACTGCTAACTGCGGACATGGTTTTGTCTTTGCATTTATTTTTCTAAAACACTGCTCTAAGATAATGTATTAATCAGCTCATGCAGGAGCAAAACACAGAGCTCCAGCATATTCCAGACTTGCAAAAGAGGTCTGAAAAAAGTGACATTCCTGTAAACTGAAACCTCTCCTGATTCACCATAATACTATATTGTATCTATTCAACAGATGGGGACTCTGCCATGTACTAGATATTGGTTTGGTGTCTCAGGAGATCCTTCCTACAATGAAAGTAGAAATGTATATCCACTCATCAACAGACTTGAAATTCTGGTCAGAACTAGTAGCCATGTGTGAGCAGAAGCATGCTATTAACCCATGGAGGATCCACCTCTTACATGCTGTTTCTGACATAGTACCTTCACATGGTATTATGAGGCTCAGTCATGCAATCATTACTCAGGCAAAACTCGTAGTGGGAAGAGTGCAGAAACTAGTCGATAGCCAATTCTATTTAGGTCTCTAGCGTTGGTCATAATATCATAATATCACTCTCTCTGCAGCACCCTGCTAATCACACCAAAATCACTTGAGGAAGGAGAAGTTGGAAGAAAAGTCAATTCCAAAATGTTCAGGGCAAGAAAATGTTAAGTAGTCCATAAACAGGAAATAAGATTGGAGCAGGCATTGAGTTAAGCAGCTGCAACTGGCAAGATAGGGATAAAGGGCTAAAGCCAGAATCCAAGATAAATTATTAAGAGAAGGAGTAAAGGATGAACTGCTTGACATTTGTCTTCAAATTTGATAAATGTATGTTGCTTTCTGTACAGTCGAGAAGACCTGGCCATGTTTTATAGGACTTATAACTGTTAGTCCATCTATAATGTATTATTTGACTTAAGTCTTTTATTCATGAGTGGAGTTGTCAGACAGATTTTTCTCATCCACTTCATTGCAATTCTTAGTCTAGCCAATAATAATGCCAATGAAACAACAGATTTGAAATCCTGATTAATGTTAGTATGGGAATTAAATTGAGTACAGGTTGTACAACAGGTGTGAAGTGTTGTTCAATTTTTACAATATCTGGTGATATTTCTATGAGTGTTTTGCCAATATTCATGTATGCTAGTGCATGATCAATGTTAAGTGATCTTCACAAGTAAGTTACAGGGCATATTTTTGTCATATACATTTGAACACCAGACAGTTTGAAGTTGTCTTGTATATTTAATGTAACACTTATATTGTTACATTTAGTACCTATTGAGCAATTTTTAGAGGCAATACATATGAACCAATTTTATCAGAAGTGACTGGTGATATTGGTTACCAAACCTGAGATTCATTAAAACAGTGGCACCAATTCTGGGGTGAAGTCAAGGTTTTTGCACTTGCTCAAAGTCCCACAGGCCATTGTCCAATCACCTTCAAGCAGCAGTCCCATACTAAATTGTTACGGCTGCTGCCAGATCAGTCCAGAGTGTCGCTCCGGCTGCATGGTAAGGCCACTCAAATTTGATGTGGCTATCCCCGCCATTCAAGTGGGTGGGCAGCAGAGCCAAATTTCAGTGAGTGGCACTGGGGAGTCTGCTCAGTGGAGTCCACCAAGAACTAAACTCCTGGCTGTACCAGCCGAGGCACTGTGTGGATAAGAGGGGAGATTCCCCAGCTTAAAAAGACTCCACTGTCTGGTAGCAGTTTAGATACTCAAATATTGTTCCCATTTTTTTTTTATCATGGGGGTAAATTTGCTTCTGGGATTATGGCTTTGACTCTGAGCCAGCAAAGCACTTATGCACAAGCTTAATTTTAAGGATGTGAGTAGTCACATTCCCTTCAATTGGACCATTCACATGTGTAAAGTTAAGCACAACTGTTACTGTTTGCAGCATCAGGGCCTTAGTTTGTAAATGTTGAGGTGATAAGTTGTCTGCTTGGATTGTTTTGTATTATGTTTCTAACTTGTATTTAGTCCCCCCTTATTGAATTTATGTGCTTTAATAAGTTCCTTATTTATGCATATCAGAAAAGCTGCATAATTATGTTATTTAGCCTGCAGTTAGATAAATCTCATTCATATTTTTTGAAGTTGCTATACTTTTTCCTTAACAGTTTTAAAAATATTTATTATCTATGCATTTAGGCAAAGAAGGAGCAGCCCCACAGTGGCATATTGCATGTATTATCTGTGTTACTTTCAGATGATTCATCGTTGTTTATGCCATAAATGTAGTGTTTATTTGATCATACAGGCTACTGTTTTTTCCCATTTTGAGGGATAAGAGTACTCCATTCTGCAATCTGGGGGCAGTATATTTTTGCTAAACAAACAAACAAACAAACAAAAACTATAGCTTCATACTGTAACTGTGTAGCCAGATTGATCTGAACATGTGCAAACTTTCCAGAGCTGAAGATAGAAATCTGCATCATATGGCTTTGGGTATATGTAGATGTAATCTACTATAGTTTATAATTTTCTACAAAGAACAGCATTTCTGGTAACCAATACAGAAGTCTTCAGTGCTAACAGTTTGGGTTATAGCAGCATCACACTCACAGTTTGTAAGTTTTCACTATTGTCCACATGGTAAATGACTTAAATTTGTGATGAAATCACTTGTGTGAAGGACTGTTTTCAAATGAAATGTTTGGAGGAGTATTGGTGCTTGCTGGATGTCCACCAGGTTGTGGAGTAATAAGCAACACCTCCCCACACCCTGCTCATGTATTAACACATGATAACGCACCAGGAGTGTGAAGAGATAGTCTTGGAGTTGATTCACCATCCTAATGTTTCAGTGAATGAAATCTGTATCAGAGATATACTTTACTGCAGAATAGGTGAAATTTTAAGGCTCCAATTCTATTTCTGTATCCTGGCTTATATATTTACTTACGAGCATCAGTAGAGCATCAATTTGAGATGGATTGTCAGCAGCAGCATGACTGCACAACAGCAAATTCACATCCCTTCCCAAAGCCCCATGCCACTGTGTCATTAGCTCACCTAGTTGCAGAGTGGCTGTAGCAGATGTAAGCACAGACCCATTATCACTCATGATACATCAGAGTATATTTTGTATCTGAATGCTCTTTAAATCCTGGGAGGTCCTGGAGGGTAATGACACAAGGATCTTTAGGAGAAAGCTGGTGAACTTGAAAGCTTCTCTCTCCAATTTAGGTAGAAAAGGGGGAATGTTGGTGTAGCGTTTGTATTTTTGATTTTTTTTCTTTTTTTCCCAATGGAAGTACAGCTTATAAATGAAGACATAAATAGAGCCCCATAGCCTTACTTGATCTATCTTTGAAAGACCCATTTTAAAAAAAGGATTCACAGGAATTGTTTCAGGAAGACATAGCCTGTCCTGAGAAGATAAGCGTGTGTTGGCGTCAACAGTGTAAAACTAATGCAAGTTAAATACTGTAATGGGTGTAATAGATATTCCTTTGTTGTCTCCTCTTGTAGTTGTTTGCTTTCATAGCAAATCACTTATAGTAGCTGCTCTTTTGTATGCAAAATGTGCAGTTTTTCTTTGACTCATCTCAATCAATTAATTCCCACAGAAAATAATTAAGTCAAGGTGAAATCCTGGCTCTATTGACATTTAAGGGAGGCTTGCCATTGATTTCAATGGTGCCAAGATTTCACCCACAATCTTTATCAACCAAAATATGTTATGAACTGAAAACTACTGTTTTGAGCCACATTAACTACTCCACTCTCTTGAAAGATACCAGAAACAAAAGCACTTAAAGTTTCTAAGACAGAATATCACCTTTTCCCCCCTGATATTTTCTTGAGAAGTGCATTTCAAAGCTTCCTTGGGCTTTCTCTCCTCTTTGGTGATTGATTGTGTGTATCACACACTTGAAAGTGGTATTTTACTGTTTCAGGGGTAAAGTCTGACGTTGATACACAGACTGTGTGCTTGATAATCTGTTTCCTTCAGTGCTAAGAATTAAAAGTATAAATCCTAGGCATCATTTTGAGAACTTATTCTTCAGCAATCTCAACTCACTCATACTCTTACTTTACTGCTTCCTCTTATGTGTTTGCCAGTCCATTGTTAAACCCCTCTCCTCCATAGCAAAAATAATAATGAACAATAATAATAAGACTTATAAACATTACAGGACTCTCATAGAAAGTATGACATTTCTTTTCAGCAGCTCTATTAAATGCTGGACACTTCCTGACTCAGAAGCCCCATTTTAAAAAAAAAATTCTTTGGACTGTTTCTTTAAAATTGGAATCCACAAGCCAATGTTCATTTTAACAGTATCTCTTCTGTAATTTGAACACATTTTTAAAGGGCCTTCCAAAAAGAATGGTGTGAAATGAGCCTGGTGTCATAACTTGATGATGACTTGTAAATGGTAAGTTTTAGGACATGAACACCTTTTAGGTAATGATAGATGTTGAGATATAAAAATCAATGCACTTTGTGCAGTGTGAACTTGATATTCCATCTCTAGTCAAGACAACACACTTTAGTTTCCTACAGTGCTCTTAGTAAAGATGTTGTATGCTACTACTTAATACGTACACTTGCCTGATTCACTTTCACATGATTCTGATCCCTAACCAGGGTGGTACCGATGAAACTCCAGTGGGGTTAATCCTGAATCTCACCAATGTGAGATGGAAATTAGATCTACTGTATAATTCAAGGCATGCTTCCTTAAGCACATCCCAGAAAACTTGGTATGGAGAGCACCTTTTTCCTTCCACAGTGAAATACTGTACATTTCTGCCCTTTCTTTAGCACAACAAATGCATTTATTACATAGTTGTCTAATCTTAAATACTATTAATAATAGCTGTTTATCAACTCTGCTAAAAGCTACTTGCTGAGCTATAAATAAAATCCTGCCCCATAATTACTGCTATGGAGAAATGAGCAGTTGGATGTCATAAGGTAAATGCCATAGGGAAAAGTAATCATGCTAGTCAACTATATGCTGCTGCAAAGAGGTTCATCTGGCTTTATTCTACATGAAGATAAATACATCACAAATTCTGTGAACCTTAGGCTTCTGTAAGTTGTCCTTTTAACTAAAAAGAGTTATTCCCAGCTGTTACATGATATCATTTCAAAATAAAAGGTTTTACTACAAACAAGACTGGACTGTCCCTAGGTGTTACTTGGCAACTCAGGGGAGTAAAATTGTCCTTATTGCCCTGCAACTGAGTAAGGACTGTTCATGTTATGGTCTGAATGCAGTGTGGAGAGCAACCACTCCCTTCTTGATACACCTTCTGTGAGCAAGGGGCTGGATAAAGGTCAGGAATGAGAGCAGCCTTTGTTCTTCTTTCTGCCCCTACTCACCGGAAAGAGTAACTGTCTGGCATACAGGATGAGGAGGAGAGGAAGGGCTTGTCTACACAGGGACCCTCAGGAAAGTTAATTTGGATTAGTGAAACCCCATTATCCACCGGTGTGGATCCTCAAATTCAGAATTAAAGTGTCCTTAATGCGGTTTAATTTAATTTACTTCCAACGTGAATTAAGATTAACCAAATTAAGGCCACTTTAATTCTGAAAAGAAAAGAGCATCTACCTGGGTTTAATGGGGTTTAACTGCCACTTGTCACTTGAAATTTGCACCTTTAGTTAATTTGGATTAACTTTTCCTGAGTGATCCCATCCAGACAAGCCCTAAAGTACACCACAAAAAAACAGTGAAGTCATTTACTGTCTCTCTAGAGCAAGAAGAGATTAGAGGGAAAATTGTGCTTCTCTGTGGTACAACTCTCCTGGACTGGTGCAGCTACAAATTGCCCTTTGCTCTGTGCCAAGTGTAATGGGGCAAACTAACTCCTCGTGAATTTGAGAATTAATCTATTAAAATGTCTGTATTTGAATTGGCATGTTAGTATCAGAATTGTTTATGTAACTTAGCTTGTGCTTTCCAAAGTTTATGATGACTAGATGTTTGCATATTGATACGTGTGATTGGATATGTTCTCTTGAATTAACTTAGTAACTTTAAAGCTTTTGTTTTAGAACTTCTTGCACATTGAGGTAGGCGCTTAAACTCCTGAAGCTTTAAATTCCCATCTGCCTTGCAGGAAGAAAAGGGGTGTGTGTTGTTTTTGTTTGGTTGTTTTTAAGGAACAGTGCGGTTTTTTTTCCTAATAAAATTTGATTTTTTTCTGGTCTGCAAATCAATCTCCTTCAGAAGGGATGGCTCTGCAAACATATGAAATGTAACATGAATGGGGTACACTTGGAGCAGGTGAATTGATTTGCTGTTTGGATGTGCAAATTGAATTTTTCTGGTCAGGGCCATTGCCCCAACCTTTTAACATTTGGCCCCTTCAGCAATAACGAGTAATGTTATGCCAACTCTGCATGTTTTTTGTCACAGTGTAATTTGTTGACTGAACTCCGCAGTTTGCTTCAGTTTGAAAGAGAATGGAAATGAGTTAATGCTTGGAGATTTAACTTAAGCAAATGTGATCTTCCAAGGGTGACTTCATACTGAGCCATGTCTTAGCTCAGATGTCATGAGTTTAGGTAAAGAAATTGGTGTAGGTTGGCGTATTGAGTTTCCTGACTGTGAACATCCTTCTCTAAGTTTGTGAGATGCCTTGAACCCAAGCTGCATTTAATGTTTGAGTCAAATATTATGTCAGAAATCTAGTCAAGGCAAGCCATGTAAAGTTGTATTTAACTTGAATTGAAGTACTTTTAATCATTATGTGGCTGTTTTTATTCTTATTAGTTCTGCACACAAAATGTTTTTTAATTAGGGCATATGGGTGGGTGTTAAACAACTTTGTTAAAAAGTAAGGACACTACTGCTTTCTTGTAAATTCTCATAAGACAAAAAAATGAAAAGTAGGCAAAAATATGTTAGAGCATGCAGGATGTCCATTTGTCTTGTTGTAAAACAGTGTCCATTGTATTGAATTTCTCACATACTCCAACCCCTCAGACAGAGGCCAACACCTACAAGATCTTCACCAAGCATTCTCAAAACTACAATACCTGCACAAGGAAATAAGGAAACAAATCAACAGAGCCAGACGTGTACCCAGAAGCCTCCTGCTGCAAGACAAGCCCAAGAAAGAAACCAACAGAACTCCACTGGCCATCACTTACAGTCCTCAGGTAAAATCTCTCCAACGCATCATCAGTGATCTACAACCCATCCTGGACAATGGCCCCTCGCT
Source organism: Terrapene triunguis (assembly GCF_002925995.2). Classification (NCBI taxonomy): domain Eukaryota; kingdom Metazoa; phylum Chordata; order Testudines; family Emydidae; genus Terrapene; species Terrapene triunguis. Next base: position 14,018,599 of record NW_020664530.1, read on the forward strand.
TTCACAGGCCTTGGAAGGCAGGCCAGTCCTCACCCAAAGACAACCCGCCAACCTTAAGCATATTCTCACCAACAACCACACACCGCACTATAGTAACTCTAAATCAGGAACCAATCCTCGACAACAAACCTCAATGCCAACTCTGCCCACATATCTACACCAGCGACACCATCACAGGACCTAACCAGATCAGCCACAACATCACCGGTTCATTCACCTGCACGTCCAACGATGTAATATATGCCATCATGTGCCAGCAATAACCCTCTGCTATGTACATCGGCCAAACTGGACAATCCCTACGTAAAAGGATTAATGGACACAAGTCAGATATTAGAAATGGCAATATACAAAAACCTGTAGGAGAACACTTCAACCTCCCTGGACACACGATAGCAGATTTAAACGTAGCCATCCTGCAGCAAAAAAAACTTCAGGACCAGACTCCAAAGAGAAACTGCTGAACTTCAGTTCATTTGCAAATTTGACACCATCAGCTCAGGATTAATCAAAGACTGTGAATGGCTAGCCAACTACAAAAGCAGTTTCTCCTCCCTTGGTTTTCACACCTCAACTGCTAGAAGAGGGCCTCATCCTCCCTGATTGAACTAACCTCGTTATCTCCAGAATAATTCTGGCCTGCATATTTATACCTGCCTCTGGAAATTTCCACCACGTACCTCTGACGAAGTGGGTATTCACCCACGAAAGCTTATGCTCCAATAAATCTGTTAGTCTATAAGGTGCCACAGGACTCTTTGTTGCTTTTTACAGATCCAGACTAATACGGCTACCCCTCTGATACTTCGCATACTTATGTGCAGTTAGACGGATTGGGGGGGTTGTTTGTTTTTTGTTTTATTATGGGAAACATGTTTTTATCCTTAAGGATATCACAAGTGGCTGAAAGGGTTTTACTCAATCAAAGAAAACAAGCCTCTGACAGATACTAACCATGGAAATTTTTAGCAGAAAAAGGACAAAATTTATAAACCTTTGAAAACAAGCATGTCAGTATTAATAAGTTTTATCTTTAAAATGTCTCAATGTCTCATGTCATAAAATCAATCCTTACCAAAATAATTCAGTGTCCAAGAGCTATTCTGTGCAAGACTGTGTCATAGGTGCCTTCACTATCATACTTCTACTAAACTGAAAATGGTAGATTGCTTTCTTCTGGCATCCTGTCAAAAGAAGTTAGAACTATTAAATTCTAATACTTCTATTCAGATATTTTTGTTATATATGCAGAGAAAATTCAAAGCACCTTGACACTGTCAATTGGGCACTGTGCTCTGATGCATCCAGAGTATAGGAACTTTGACAGACTCTTTTAGCCTGAATTTCTATTTAAGCAATATGTCTTGAAGTGAGAGCTAATAATAGATGTGAAATACTAACACAGTGAAGCTCTACTAGCTGTGATAAACAGACAAACAATAATTTAAGACTAAGGTCTGAATAGCCACGATGAATAAGGAATTTGCCAGCTATGCTATAATGAGGCTTTCCAGACTGAGACAAGGTTGGTGAGGTAATGTCTTTTACTGGACAAACTTCTTATAGCTGAAAGGCTTGTCTCTTTCACCAACAGAAGTTTGTCCAAAAAAAGATATTACCTCACTCACCTTGTGTATCTCATGTCCTGGGACAAACACAATTTACAACACTGCAAACGTGTTCTGATTGAAAGAATGGCACATAGACTGCAACTTTTAATAAGGAAAATGTATGTGGTAGCAGCTAAATGTATGTGGTAGCTACTTATTAAGTGGAGAATGAGATTAAGAGAAAAGTAAGGGTCTAACACCATAAAGAAATTTGCAAGAACAAAAGCGTGATATATATAGATACAGACACACACACACATGGCTTTACATGTGTTGAAAGCTCCAATCAGGCAATTGGTTGTAAAGTGTGGGGTCTATAATAACTATGCTTGTTAAAAAAAATTTAAAAATTATAAAACTTGTGTTTTATGATTTTGATAGATATCAATGGTCATTTTAAAGCTTTTTTCCTGTTTTTATCTATTTAAATTTTCAGAGTTGTGGGGATGGGGGTGACAATATTTAATGACAGTAGACGTTGAGACTCAAAACATTAAAGCTTTATCATCATTAAAACACAAACTGTTAATATCACATGTCAAAATATGCAAATACCTTAACCCAAACTCTAAGTTCTCAAACAGCTTTTTTTTTAAAACTTGCCTATCTGTAAATGGCAGCAGAACTGTACTTGGCATTTCCCACTTAAGGGACTCATCCTCAACTAAACGGCACTCGCTGGGCAGGGGACATGGGTTCCAAAGCCCAGTGAGTGGAGAGAAGGTGAGGACAGGTACTTGTACCTGGTGGTTTGGGCCTTTCAAAGGGTCCCAGACACCATTTGACCTTTCCTTTCTCTAATGTATAATAACAGAGCTAATATAGACTCAATTGCGAGTTTTGTTACATGTTGCAGAGCTGAAATCACTGATACCTAGGTCTAAGTATTAGACCTGCTTTGGGGCAGTGTCTTTGATGAAAGAGACTGCCCAGTGTGCACCAGCAGTGAGGCTCCCCCACTAACAGCTGACATCACTGAGAGCTGAAATCACTGAGAGCTGTTTTATGTGGAGGACCCTGAAGACACAGGGCCAACAGGGTAAGTGGCCAACAGGGCAACTGGCAGAGAGGCGTGGCCAGCAGGGTGGCTGGCGGAGAGGCGTGGCAGGCAGAGCCCTGCAGAGAGGGGTGGCAAGTGAGTGCTCGATGAGCGGAACGAGTAGGGTGCCTCCTTATCCCCCCCTCCACCCAGGGTGCGAGGTGAACTCTGTATTTGCACCTCTGAACTCTGGGTCTGCACTGTCCAAGGACAGCAACTGTGAGTGGGATGCAGAGAAGGGACGGGCACATTTAAGGGACTTTTGGGTTGCTGGACTTAAGAATCTGAGGGAAAAAGAACACTGCCCAACTTACTTGGTGGTGGGTCTTTTGCTCATGGTTTATGTTTATAAACCCTATTTGCAGTGTTTCCCCCAAATTAATGCTGCATTATTTCTCTCCTTTTATTAAAAAGTTTTTTGCTACACTCAGGGTATGTCTACACTACGAGGGTATTTCGATTTCACTTAAATCGAATATGTGGAACCGATATTGCAAAGTCGAACTTGTGTGTCCACACTAAGGACAGTAATTCGACTTTGTGAGTCCACACTAACGGGGAAAGCGTCGACATTGGAAGCGGTGCACTGTGGGCAGCTATCCCACAGTTCCCGCAGTCCCCGCTGCCCATTGGAATTCTGGGTCGAGCCGCCAATGCCTTCTGGGTAAAAAAAAGGGTCGAGGGTGCTTTTGGGTAATTGTCGTCATCCGTCTGTCACTACCGCCCTCCCTCCCTCCCTGAAAGCGCCGGCGGGAAATCAGTTTGCGCACTTTTCGGGTCAGTGACAGCGCGGACGCCACAGCACTGCGACCATGGATCCCGCTGCGACCATCGCTGCAGTTGTGGCCCTTGTCAACGCCTCGCAGGTTATCATCCACCTTTCCCAGAGGCAGATGCAGATAAACCAGGCGAGGAGGGTACGGCACCGCGGTGAGGGCCTGAAGTCTGAGAGTAGCACAGACCTGTCAGAAAGCACGGGACCCCGCACCGAGGACATCACGGTGACAATGGGTCATGTGGATGTTGTGGAACGGCGATTCTGGGCCCGGGAAACAAGCACGGACTGGTGGGACCGCATAGTGCTGCAGGTCTGGGACGAATCCCAGTGGCTGCGAAACTTTCACATGCGGAAGGGGACTTTCATGGAACTTTGTGAGTTGCTGCCCCTGCCCTGAAGCGCAATGACACCCGGATGCGAGCAGCCCTGACTGTCCAGAAGCGAGTGGCCATAGCCCTCTGGAAGCTTGCAACGCCGGACAGCTACTGGTCTGTCGCGAACCAGTTTGGCGTGGGCAAATCTACCGTGGGGGTTGTTGTGATGCAAGTAGCCAACGCAGTCGTCAAGGTACTGCTCTCAAAGGTAGTGACCCTGGGAAACGTGGAGATCATCATAGATGGCTTCGCCGCGATGGGATTCCCAAACTGCGGTGGGGCTATAGATGGAACTCACATCCCTATCCTGGGACCGGACCACCATGCCAGCCAGTACATCAACCGAAAGGGCTACTTTTCGATGGTGCTGCAAGCACTGGTGGAACACAGGGGACGTTTTACCAACATCAACGTTGGATGGCCGGGCAAGGTTCATGACGCTCGCGTCTTCAGGAACTCTGGTCTGTTTAGACGGCTGCAGGAAGGTATTTACTTCCCGGACCACAAAATAACTCTTGGGGATGTGGAGATGCCTACAGTGATCCTTGGGGACCCAGCCTACCCGCTAATGCCCTGGCTCATGAAGCCCTACACTGGCGCCCTGGACACTGAAAAAGAACTGTTCAACTACCGGCTGAGCAAGTGCAGAATGGTGGTGGAGTGTGCTTTTGGACGTCTCAAGGGGAGATGGAGAAGCTTACTCACTCGCTGTGATCTCAGCGAAACCAATATCCCCATTGTTATAGCTGCTTGCTGTGTGCTCCACAATCTGTGTGAGAGCAAGGGGGAGACCTTTATGGCGGGGTGGGAGGTTGAGGCAAATAGCCTGGCATCTGATTACGCCCAGCCAGACAGCCGAGCGATTAGAAGAGCCCAGTGGGACGCGCTGTGCATCCGGGAGGCTTTGAAAGCTAGGTTCCACAGTGAGCAGGGTAACCAGTGACTTTTACGTTTCTGTACAGAGAAGCTGAACCTGCCCCCGTTTCTTTACCCAGTTAAGGATGACTATCCTCTCCAGTTACAGGCCCCCTCCACCCCCTTCCAAAAAAATAAAATCGGTTTTATTTTGTTATTGAACACCGTTGTCTTTAGTACTGTTTTCGTGGGAATCTTTGAAACCGGGGACGCAGACTATGGTGGGGAGCGGGTGTAGTGTACTGATGCAAATGATCCTTCTATACTGCAGGAATGACAGGATTCGCAGTGGCGGACTGGTTGTTTCAACGGAGCCTGCCAGCCCTCCTGAGCGGGACTGCGTGTATGTGGGGGCTATGTGACTTTATGGCAGGGAGAGGAGGGTTACAGCTCCCCTGCTGCGTGGCTCTGTGATCCAGGACAAGGACCGCTGCATAAGATCTGTAACTGCCCTCCCCCGCCACAAAGTCACAGAGCAAACAACCACCCCCCGCCCCCCACAGAACATGTAAACCACCTCCCAGACTGACCAGGGTAACTAGTCACTGCACTGTGTATGTGCCCTGCTGCTGGACCTGCCCCCGCCTCTGTACCCTGCTAAAGGTGACTGTCCTGTCCAATTACCAAGCCCCTTCCCCCCCTCCAGACAGACTCTCCCTCAAAAGAACCTGACTGAAACAGTAATGAACAGAAACGTATTTTTTATTAACAACCAGACAGGAAACTGGGGGGTGAAAGTCGGACGGGGGCTTAGGTGAGGCGGGCAGGAAAGGACTTTTCAAATTTTGGGGAATGACAGCCTTCTGGTGCTTGAGCAGTCTGCAGGGGTGGAGTGAGAGTTTTCACGGACTCTGCCACCCCTCCTTCTTTGGACTTTGGTAGAGGGGGGTATGGGACTTGGTGGCGGGGGAGTGCGGTTCCTGATAGACTGCAGCAGGGCTCTGTCCTCCTGCCTCCGTTCCTGCAGAACATCAACAAGGCGCCGGAGCGTGTCCGTTTGCTCCCTCAGAAGTCCAAGCAGCGTTTGAGTCGCCTGCTGGTCTTCCTGCCGCCACCTCTCCTCACGTTCCATGTGTGTCCGGTGCATTTGTGACAAATTCTCCCTCCACTGGTTCTGCTGTGCTGCCTGGGCTCGGGAGCAGCCCATTAGTTCTGAGAACATGTCCTCTCGCGTCTTCTTCTTCCTCCGCCTAATGTGTGCTAGCCTCTGGGAGTGTGATGCCAAGCAGTGTTGGGAGACAGTTGCAGATGTGGCTGTGGGAATGAGGAAAAGGCAGTGAATTCCTCCGAAAGATAAATGTGGTTGTGAATCAAGAACATAGTTTTTCTCTGTGAACAAGACCATGAACCACACCTATCACATGCGCACTCAGGACAAGGTCGAATTTTTGAACCTCGCCTTCACTGCCTGGGCTTTTGCACTGCCGATCTGGGAAGCGGGGCAGGACACGGTACTCTCTGTAGCAGGCAAACATGGTAAGCCGTAGACTTGTGGCTGCTTAAAACTTTAGGAGTACCACTGGCCTCCTTTCACATTGAAAGCACTGCCAGTCTGTGCTGCCAGCAATCGGCCAAGCAGGAACTCTGGCCCTGTCCCACCCCCTCGCGGATGAGCCAGGGAAAGATCCCTGTATGTTGCCCCTCTCCCGCCCCCACCGCGTGGCTGTAAACCAGCGGTCACAGTTCTGTAAAGGAACTTGTTGCAAGCAGTCCCAATACTAACAGTCCCCTACCTAATTCAAAGCAGGTCATCATGAGCGACATTACTCTCATGAGGATCCTGGACACCGAGATCCAACTGATGCTTCGAGAAAGCCTGCAGAGACTGGGGCCCTATGCCGCCATGTTATGCAAGGCAATGATACCGGAGTACCTGCTTGTCTCCTGGCGCGGGAACGTCTCCTACTTCGGAGGACCAAGTAAAGCCGCTCTCCCCAGGAACCTGATGAACAGGCTATCCCATTACCTGCAGGAGAGCTTTGTGGAGATGTCCGTGGAGGACTACTGCTCTATCCCCGGACATATAGACAGGATTCTAATGTAGCTGCAGTAGCAGGGACTAAAGAGTGGAGCAGCTTGGGCAGCACAATCATGCACAACCGGACACTGTTTGATTTTTTTTAAATAGTTGTTACTGATTACTTAAGCGCCCAGGGGGAAGAAATCATGATTCACAGATTGTTCTTAGTACTAATATTCAAGTTTTGTAAAAAATAAAGGTTAATATGTTTAAAGCACTTACCGCTTGATCCTTCGCCTGAATCTGTGTCCAGGTTACATGCTGGGGAGGGTTGGTAGGGGATCTCTGTAAGAGTGATGAAGAGCTCCTGGCTGTCGGGGAAATCAGCTTGGTAAGCGCTGTCGACTGCCTCGTCCTCCTCATCTCCTTCCTCATCTTCCCCGTCTGCTAACATGTCCGAGGAACCGGCCGAGGACAATATCCCATCCTCAGAGTCCACGGTCAGTGGTGGGGTAGTGGTGGCGGCCGCACCAAGGATGGAATGCAGTGCCTCGTAGAAACGGGATGTGTGGGGCTGGGATCCAGAGCGTCCGTTTGCCTCTTTGGTCTTCTGGTAGCCTTGTCTCAGCTCCTTGATTTTCACGCGGCACTGCGTTGCATCCCGGCTGTATCCTCTCTCTGCCATGGCTTTAGAGATCTTCTCATAGATCTTTGCGTTCCGTCTTTTGGAGCGCAGCTCTGAAAGCACGGACTCATCGCCCCACACAGCGATGAGATCCAAGACTTCCCGATCAGTCCATGCTGGGGCCCTCTTTCTATTCTGGGATTGCACGGCCATCTCTGCTGGAGAGCTCTGCATCGTTGCCAGTGCTGCTGAGCTCGCCACGGTGTCCAAACAGGAAATGAGATTCAAACTGCCCAGACAGGAAAAGGAATTCAAATTTTCCCAGGGCTTTTCCTGTGTGGCTGGTCAGAGTATCCGAGCTCGGACTGCTGTCCAGAGCGTCAACAGAGTGGTGCACTGTGGGATAGCTCCCGGAGCTATTAGCGTAGATTTCCATCCACACCTAGCCTAATTCGATATGGCCATGTCGAATTTAGCGCTACTCCCCTCGTTGGGGAGGAGTACAGAAGTCGAATTTAAGAGCCCTCTGTGTCGAACTAAATAGCCTCGTGGTGTGGACGGGTGCAGGGTTAATTCGATTTAACGGCGCTAAATTCGACATAAACGCCTAGTGTAGACCAGGCCTCAGACTCGGTGCTTGCGAGAGGGGAAGAATTGCCTCTTAGAGGTGCCATGGGAGTGGTGTGTAATTGTCCCAGGTCACTGGGTGGGGGCTTGAGCCGGTTTTGTGTTGTATTGATGGAAAGGAACCCTTGGTAATGAACCCGGTCCTGGTTGCTGCCAACTCTGACTGACAGAAGGGTTACAGTTAAATAAGAACCTAATTTTCAAAATGTTTTGAATACCTGCAACTCCAACTGACTTTGGGGGGAGGGGGGTTGTAGGTGTTTGGTGACTTCTTTGAAAAAGAAAGACAGCAGCCCCCTTATATTTAGATGTGGATTTAGGTATCTAACATCAGGCATTCTGTTATGGCCATTATTCCAGTTCCTATGCAAAAATAAGGGGTGTTTTTTTTTTTTATGACCTTACTCTCACCTCACTGCAAATAACCTTGCCACACTTGAGCTTTTTACCCATACCTCCAATACATTTCAGCTGGGTTCAGTTTACTGATGAAAATGATATGAAAACAAGAACCATACCTTGACTTTGAAATTCCAGATTGAAATTTCAGTTGTTGCAGTTAGGGGGGAAAAAGGCATAAATCTTCCCTGGTGTCTGTTTTTTACTCATAGTGGAAACTATTAGCAGGAACAGGACCCAGTGACTTGAGTGCCAACATAGAAGACTTAACAGACTCTGGCCTATTTAAAATGATATCTTACCAAAGCCCTTTGAAATTGAGCACAGATAACTGAAATTTCTCCCAATCATTATGAAGGTATTGCTTACAATGTTAGTTTACAGTCAAATAATCACAAGAAATTATTGTGTTCTTGATGTAGATCTTGGGTCAAACCCTGCATATGATTAACTCCATGTTTGGACTCCTTTAACCTTGAATACTGCATGCAGTCTGGTCTCCACATCTCAAAAAAAGAAAGATTGAAATTGGAAAAGGTGCAGAGAAGGACAACAAAAATGAATAGAGGGGTTTGGAACAGCTTTCATAAAAGGAGAGATTTAAAAGATGGACTGGTTAATTTAGAAAAGAGACGTGAATGATATGCAGAAAGTGAATAGGAAAGGTGTTATTTATCCCTTCACATAACACAAGAACTAGGGGATTACTCAGGGAAATTAATAGGCAGCAGGTTTAAAAACCAACAAAAGGGAAAACTTCTTCATACAACGCACAGTCAATCTGCAAAACTTGTTGCCAGGGGATGTTGTGAAGGCCAAAAGTATAACTAGCTTCAAAAAAGAATTTGATGATTTCATGGAGTGAGGTCCATCAATGGCTATTACCCAAGATGGTCGGGGACCATGCTTCAGGTGTCCCTAAATAGCAGCTGTGACTGGATGACAGGTGATGGATCACTCAAAATTGCCCTGTTCTGTTAATTCCCTCTGAAGCATTTAGCACTGCCACTGTCAGACAGGCTACTGGGCTAGGTGTTGGTCTGACCAAGTATGTCCATTCTTATATTTTTGATCTTATATTATTATTAATATCTTATATTATTTTTATTTTATTTAGTTTTTAATCCAGAGTGTTCATTATTTACAGGACTATAACTAGTATGAATGGCTTAAAATGTGGCATAAGTATTTATAACACACACGTGCATCATGGTGGTAGGTGCATTATATATAATAATGAAACTGGAAACTACCACTTGTAATTTTAATGAGATTTATATTGTATTTAGATTGCAGGTTTGTTCACAAAAACACTGATTGAGTTCTCTATTACTATCTGATAGCAATCACATTTAATATTAAACCATTCAATTTCTTAATGTAAGCCTTTGAAATTGCAAAATTAGTCATTTCCCCCCTTTTGAAAGCTAATCTGTAGTTATGCAAACATGTTTCTTTTACATTTTAATTTTCTTTGAAAGTGTTTTGGAACCCATGGTTATAATATCAGAATATGTGAGTGTGTTATGGTGATTCACTGAGTGCAATCTGATTTTGCAGTCTATCAGGAGTTCATCTTCAGGCAGGGACCAGATATTGAAAAAGTAAGTATGAAAGTGAAAGTTGCAAAACATTATAAGTGGCTGAAGACAAAAGGTTAGGATACTGGAAACAGTTATGAAACATTGGCTAAAACTGTTGCTTCTGATCCCATTATAACTCTTCTATGTAGCCTATGTTAAAATGAAACTTTTGCCCTTTAATCCCAGGAGCAAATGTAGCTCCTGTGTGAGGGGGGAAATATCCACAATGACATCTGTGAACCAAACTATTTTCCTTCCTAAGTAGAGAAAGATATTGTGGTATTTCAGATACCAGTGTGGATTATCATGGAGAGCCAGATCCTCAGCTTCATTTAAGCTAATATTTAACTGAACTAATTACATGACATCTCAGATGACTTGTTAATGCCTGCACTATATATTGAATTTACAGTGTAAATATGTCATATGACTTCATAGAGACCTTTTGTCTGCCATCCTGGGAGGAGGGATTTACTTTCATTTGGTGTTTTTGTTTTCCTTTAAAACAAAAACTCACATCACTTGTAGAACAATAGTGGCAACAAATTATCACAGATATAATATTAATGAAAGTCTGATCACTGTCTTCACTAGGGTAGAAAACCAAAGAGGTTCCGTAAATGACAATAGCTGTTTTTGCTATGCAGTTTAGTTTATGCATGTTTAAATTCTGTATAAAGCTGACAGCAAGAGAAATTATTCATAATCTTTTATAAGAGGATCCTAGACTTCCTTTCTTTTACTGGATCAAAAACACTGATAGTCTATCTTTGCGTGTGTGTATCTCATATTTGCACACACATTTATAGGTCACTCAGGTCCATTTGATAATGTTCATTTATCAATAGTGTCTGAAAAATGTATCTTAAATCTCTAAATGATTCAAGCTTTTGGACTGCTATTTCAATGGTGAGAATGTCATGTCACCAAGAAAGGTACTTTATAGTATAATATATGATGCATTTTTTAAATTGTATTAATTTCTGAGCAATTAATCTCCATGGTATGGAGAAGAATGTAGGTGCACCAAGATGATAGTTTATTTCTCTACAGTGATAAAAGTTAAAAAGTGCTACAAGTTCATTCTCTAATGAGTCTGGTTCAATTAATACCACCACTTCCATTAAAGTTAGTTATGAGGGCATTAAATATTAGAAATCCAATTTCAGGAGCTCTGGGTCTTCCTTCCAGTTGCTCAGGCTCATGCCATTAGATGATTGTCCAAAACTCGTCAGGTGGCTATTGCCCCATTTTAAATTTAAAACCTTTCAACACTTTTATGAAGACAAAGACATTCACAATGGGCCAAGAGAGATTTAAAGCTAGCTCTATATCAAAGAGATTATATGGCAAATACAGAACTGAACAATTTAAGTGTTCTCTATATATCAACACTTGTCCTACTGCAATGAAATATTATGTAAATGGAACATTGACTTCTGACTCTTTGTCCCCAAGGACACTAACCAGGTTTGTGAGACCTATGTTTACTATTAAGTTCTCTGTGAGAAAGGGCCTGATAGCAACACACTCTTCTTAGACAAAAATATTTGAATCCAATTTTTACTCATCTCCCCTCTCGCCATATTATGGAGCTCAGAAAATCATTATTTAGAGAAAGAACTTATGAGGGTTATTGTAGATTCATTTTAAATATATCATTTCTGAAAGGCTTCCTTGTCACCCAAAATATACTTTTTAAAAAGTGATGTCGTTGCAGATAAGAATAGCTGAGTTCATAGGCATTACCATTATCTTTGCTGTTCACTTGTGCTGCTATTGGAAAGAAACTTATTGCAATGCACAAGAGAGACCAAATAATCAAAGATATCTTCAGATTTAGGCCCCACTCCTGGAAAGAAAGTCTACGCTAGGAAAGGATTGCTGATGTAGCTATACTGGCAAACCTTTTCTCATGTAGACACAACTTATAGGAGATAAGGGTGCTGTTATCTGTATAGTGTATTCTGGTTTCTGAAAGAAGAGGTACTGACAAAAGCACTTTTTTTGCTTGTATGACTGTCTACACTATAGCTTTTGCCAGTATAGAAAAGTTGTTAAAATATTACCCCAACCAGCATTATTATACTGGCAAAAGTTTCTAGTTGGAGCTGCCCTCACATAAACACTTAACTTTAGATACATCAGCAGTCCCACTAATGTTAATGGAACTATTTACGACTCAGTTTAAATATACACACACATTTTTGTAGCATCCGAGTCTTAAACCTTTACCTGCAAATTTTTCTATGAATCTTAACTACTCTCAGTACATATAGTCAGTCACATGAATGTGTTACTGTCCCCTTGACAGATTACTAACAAAGAATATTTATTACCTGAAGTTCTTTTCAGTTTTTATATTAACTACATTCATGGCCACCAATGAAGGTGGAGGAGTGGGTGTGTATGAAGGCCAGTTCCTTGCAGTCTTCTGTGTGAATAGCATAATGAGGACTTGGATGGAAAGGAGGGCTAATGTCAAAAGGGGAGAGGAGGGACTGATACATGCCCTAGAAGTTGGCAAAGCAGGTAGCAGACTATTTCCTCTCTCTCAGAAACCACCAATTAAATCTAATGAAAGTGATGTTACAGGAAGGATCTCTAGCAGTGGGAGTTGAGAGAAGAAGATTTGATTGCATAAGAGAGGGACATAACATGTTCCAAGGTACAGAGGTGTCATGTGACAAATGCAGTCCAACTGGGTGACAAACAACGGAAATGCAAGTAATAATGAGTTTTAACTATAAAAGATGCTTTAAGGATGTCCTCACTGTGTAAGTTAAACTGAAATAAATAAACTGATTTCTAAAACAGACAATCAGGAAAAACAAATTCTATCATGCACAACAATAAGGACACTCCCCCCTCCCCCCCAGATGGGTCATTGTCAGAGTCTGAAATCTTTCATTCTGGGATCATCAGCATAGACTGTTGCTATCTCTTGAGCTAAAAATGTATCTGCTAGCCTTTATGTAGATCAGCCAATAAAGGAGGACTTATCACAGATTTTTCCACTTACAAAAATTTGCTAGACAGCAGTAGACTGTTCACTGAATGGATAAGACTTGGATCTGTCTGAATTCTGTTTCCAACTTTGTCTTAAGTGACCTTGTGCAGCTTCTCAGTCAGTGTGTTTCTATAATGGGGTGTTACCAAGGGTTTTCAGAACCCAAAGCAGTGGTAACTTAACTGGTTCTCGCCAGACAGTGTCAGGAATAAATCACTGGGGACATAGCTCCTCTGTCTGATAAATGATTGGTACAAACAAGAGTGCTTTTACCTAAAACTATTTGTTATTAGATCTCAAGCATACACGCACACGCACATATATGCTGTCTCAGTATGTTCAGAACATCCCAAACATTTATATTTACCCAAAGTCTGAGATGGTTTTGAAGAAACAACAATCAGTCTTCCGGTGCCCTCCTTCCGTCCAGCTGCTATGGGGTTTAGGTGCCAGATCCTTGCCCAAATAAAACTTCCTTGGACTGCTCCAAATCAAAATTTCTAACTAAACTATTTATAGATGTTCTCCATATGAAGCACATAACACATAATAGCTCTTAACAGGCTAATAATTTCCCTAGCAACAGCCAATAATAATGAATTATTATCACTATCAGCAAAGCAGCTTCAGAAGAAGACAAAACAAAACAAACACACTTACAAACACAGACAACCAGAATCAAGGTCAGTTTTCCACATTCCCCCCTACCCATGAATCTGTCCTTTTGCTTTATCTATCCAAGTCAGTAAAACTGCAGCTTGCAGCTGTTTTTGTCTGTCTAAGCAAGGCCAGATGTTTCTGTGGTGTCCTCGCTTCTAGCTTAGCAGAGGATGGTGGGGTTAAGTGCACAAGATGGTTGCGGATTATATCAAATCCAGTTGTCTCATAACAGTGGAAATGAAGGTAGAGTATGAGGCCTTTCCCGATTAGACCTGTAGTGCACAGAAGTATTAACTGCAGTCAATAGAAGTGAGATCTGAACTCATGACACACAACCTCATGTCTCCTTTCTCAAGGCAATAGGTGTTTGGACTGTGTGTGTCTGTCTGAACTCTGTCTCATGTCTTGCCTGCACTACACTGTCAGTCTGTTTTTAAATGAACCTATAGGTATTAACTCCTCTCAGGGGGAACTGTATTTCATACCAATATGTAAACTCACCAACACTGTTTGCATTAAGCATACAATTCAACATGCATCAAATAAAAGTGCATATCTAGCTAGAATAGACCATCATACTTCAGATATATATGAAGCTGATTATACTGATGAACCAGCTCATAGATGTGAAATGAATAGCTAGTTTGTAGGAAAATACAGATACAGTTTTTCATTATTATTTCTTATTTGTATTACCATAGTGACTTGGAGCCAGGGTACCATCGTGCTAGGTGCCGTACAAACAGAACAAAGAGATGGTCCCTACCCCAAAGAGTTTACAAGCCAATTATAAGACAAGAAACAGACACAGTGAGACCAGTTGGGGAGAACAAGGAAATGAGACAATATTGATCAGCATGATAGGAAGTGGGCTCTGCATACCAGCTGCCTAATAGCTGTCTAGGCTTTTGAAGCCATTAGAGCAAAGATTTTTAAGGAAGATAATGAGAGCGCTTCGTGGCTGTTTATGGGGAGCACCTCCCAAGCAGCATGGGGAAAAAAGCACAAAGGTGGGTTTTAAGAAATGGGCAATGGAGTCATTGGCTTAGAGCATTCAACTCTCGATAGCAAATGAGATATAAGTAGGGACTGACCATGAAGGGCCTTGAAAGTGAATACTAGAGAAAGGGGAGTCAGTGGAGAGATTCAAAGAGAGGTGACGTGGTCAAAGTGGCAGGCTAGGAAAATGATCTTTGCAGCAGCATTCTGAGTTGATGTAAGCAGGACAAGATTGAATTTGTTAAGGCCAGAGATGGATGTTGCAGGAATCAAAACATAAGATGAGAGCCAGGATGAGTTTTAGCTGTATGGATGGACAAGAGAGGCCATATCTTAGAGAGGCTATTCAGAAAGACTCAGCAAGATTTAGATGTAGCCTGGATGTGAGGACCTTTCAGAGAGGTCAGAGTCAAAGATGAAGCCTAAGTTACAGTCCCAAGTAACAGGATGGTGGTTTTGTTAACAATGATTAAGAAAGGAGGTATTGATAAGGGCTTGTCAGGGCCAGGTGAGATTAGGAGCTCTATTTTAGTCATGTTGAGCTGATGGCTAGACATCCATGAGGGTATGTCAGAGAGAGAGAGAGAGAGAGAGAGAGAGCAAGATTTTAGGACAGAATGCAGGTCTGGAGTAGAGAGGAAGATCTGTGAGTCATCAGCATAGAGATGGTTACTTGAATTTGTGTTTGCGGATGAGATTACCCAGAGGTAATGTGTAGAGGGAGAAGAGAAAGGGACCAATATCATTGCCCTGTGGAACCCCTATAGAAAATTAGAGTGCAGATGAAGAGGATCCTCCAGTGGCCACACTAACGGAGCAATTGGAGATGCAGGAGGACAACAAGAGGAGGACAGAGTCACAGAAGCAAATGGAGGACAAGATTTCAAGAAGGTGGCTGACTGTCAAAGGCAGCCAACAAGTCCAGGAGGATGAGGATGAAGTATTTATTCAGACTGTTATCTAGAAAGAGGTTGCTAAAGACTTTGGCACCAGCAGTTTCAGTGAAGTGCAAGGGATGGAAGCCAGATTGGAAAGTCTAGGATGAATTGGAGGAGAGAAACTCCAGCCAAGGATTGTAGACAGTGCATTCAATGAGCATAGAGACAAGAAGGAGAGAGGATGATAGTTGGAGAGGCAAGTGGGATTAAGGGAGGGTTATTTTTAATATGGGATAAACTAGAATACTATTGAAGCTTTTAAAAACTTTTTTATGGCTTCTTTAATTGTTCAAACCATGATGTTGTCTACAACTTCCGATGTATAAAATGATGTTTACTGGGTAGAGGGGCCCATACTTTTCTTTAATGTGAGGAAATTTGAATTGTGGTCCTGTTACATGAAATGTAAAAGTACACAAACCTATTGGTATCTAGAACAGATTCAGATATATTTTCTTTACAGTGGAGATCAAGATAGGACTGCTCTCCATCTCTCCTACTGTCTTTGATAACATGAGCCAAAGGTTCTGAGGCTTAACAGAACATAAATGACATACATAGATATTACCATAGGTTTGGGAATACTGAGCATAACATTACTTTGTAAAGGTATGATGGATTAATATTTGACAAGAAACCTGAAGTTTCAACCAATAGGGCCAAAATCTGTGCAGAGCAGAATTTGGCACATGGTATTTAAGGACTGTGACCAACATGAGTAAGTAGTCTTTGAGATCAACCTAGATAAAACTGAAGGTGTGTTATATTATTAATCACTGAATAGTATTTAAACATAAAGACTTCAAAAATATCTAATTCACCAGGAGAGAAATACTTAGTATGCAGGAGTTCAGAGAGCAACATGCTTTCATAAATAGAGTGAACAGAATTACAGAAATATCTGACTTAAAAGCAAGTAAAATAAAGATATATAAAGGTAGAAATTAACTATATCCTAGAATTAAAGGATAGTCATTAAAATTAATTATATGGTCTTATTTAAACCATTTATTTCATTTCAGGAGAGATTGAGATAGCCCCTCCCTAGAATAGCCAATAGCCCAATAGTTAGAACACTCACCTGAGCGGAAGAAGACTTGGGTTCATCTCCCAGCTCCATGTCTCCCACATCCCAGTTGAGCATCCTGGCTATTGGGTATAAAAGTACCACTTCCTCCTCAGTTTTGTGAATGGTGCTTAAGTGTTGGAGTTGTGTTAGGGATGTGCCTTCTGCCCTCACAATGGAAAGGCACTTGAATTTAGCCAAGTTCTAAGCATTTAAACAAAATCAGTTTGCACGTGCTCAGTAGAGACTTGTTAGATCTTCACAGCTAAATTCTCTGAAGATTCTATCTTCACTGAGCATGTTACAGACCAGGGCCAAACAAGTGCAGCTAGATTTTCCCTGTAAATTGCAGATCTGGGGTTTTGTGGGTCAGAGCCAGCACTGGGACTGAGAGGAGGGAGATTTTTTCCTTTGCTGTCAATGACACTCCTGCAGGGAGGAGAAAAAAGCTTTCTGATTCTTGAGTTGGACCTGGGGGATGGGAGGTGGAGACCAAGGAGCCTGGGTGGGAGACACTGGGACTGAGGTTGGCAGTGGGAGGAGAAGAAGAAAACTGGGATTTGAGGTTGGGAAGGATGCTGTGACTGGTTGGGCAAGGAGACGGACTTGGAACCAGGGAGGAAATTGGGGAGAGGGAGGGAAGACTAGGAGCCAGTGAGTAGCAGGAGAAGCTGAGATTGGATGAAGAGCCCTGGGGGCAGGGGACTGTGTGTGCAAAGAGACAGGACTGAGAACTAGTGGGGTGGAGGAAAGAAGGAGAGACAAATCTGTGAGGAACCAGGGTGTGGAGAGAAAACTGAGATTGGATGAGGAGTCCATGGAGCTAAATTAGTTTTCTTCATTACACAACCTTGATTAATCCCCAGAGCAAATCCTGTGCACTGAATGAAGTATGGGAGTTGTGAGAAACATAGTATGTGATCATGTAATTAAAGATTGTATCATAATGCATATGCATTATTTGTATATATATTTCTATTGATACACATGGGGTCTTTATAGGGTTTCAGAAAGACACCGAGAAGCAACAAATAGAATACAAACATCATATATTCCCATTTTTTCCCACTTTACTTCTGGAACATACCATAGCAAATGCTTTTGGTAACATAAACTTGAGATATGGAAGAAATATGTGAGGGGAAAAATAAATCTTGACCTTCTTGGCTGCTTTTCCCGATGCAGGACAAGGCATTATTCCCCCAGTTATGAAGGGAATGCATCAAGGGCGAAGGCAGGCATCCAGAAAGTTGGTGAGCTGGTAAAGCAAGGGCCTGTAATATTTATAGATCAAATTTTATAAAGACCATATAAACTCTCATTAGTTCTCTTCCTTTCCTATTTCCATGTAATAAATTGTCATGACTTGGGGAAAAAGCAGTTATTACTGGAACATTATTTAAAAATACTCTTTGAACAGTTGCTTTTGTTTTATATTCTATTGCTTTAGGGAGCTGTGAATCTTTTTTTGTTTTGTTTTAAACTGCCAAACAGTCATGCATTAAACATTGACTTTTGCTCTGTGATTAGATACCATGGTGATAGGCACCTTATAAATACTTAAATTGGATAGATATTGTTTGATAAGGCGAATGCAGTTTTTTTTCAGTCAGAAATAATATACTTATATGCCATATATCCATCTTTCAGTACATATCTATCAGTATTTTAATTTATTAGAGTGAAAGTCTGTTCTACCAAACAAGCTAGACATATGCACTAACTCAAATATAGAGCTGTGGAAAATTGATCAGCTTTTGAGCAATCAAATTTTATTCACCTCAGATAGCTAAATTTTAACCTTCCATGTTCAAGTACTCACACCAGAGGTGGTATATCGTATATGTAATGGGATATATTGTATATGGAATGGGATAGCAGAAGAACAGGATTCCCAAAGAAAACACCTGTAATAATGCCCTGACACAGTCAAGTAAATAAGCCACACAAGGATCTGATTGCAACCTTTTTACTTAGAATTATTTATACACCGTTATTTCGTAAATAGTTTGGGCAAAAGTTACATTTCACCTGTGCACACAACCAGAAAAACCTAGAGTAGCATGTTTTTTACCTACAAACGTTGTCTCTGACAAAGTCTGTGAAGTAAAGAAAGGAATAATTTATAGTTTGCTAAATTTCCCTAATCCCATTTACCTGCAGCCTCTTCAGAAACTGCTATTTCCTCTGAAAGATTCAATCCCCTCAGTGCCTTCAAGCCCTAGTTTTCAATATTAGAGTTGAAAATGTTCAATCAGGGAACACAAATTATACCATGTGACATATGAGCACACTTTGAATTCTGAACCTTCAGAATTGTATAGTCACAGTGAACTGTTTGTGGACAAACCGTGTATTAAAATCTCACCAAAACATGTCATATAAATTTGAACAAATACATTATAGGAAGCTGAGAGTTACTTGTGGACATTCTATGAGAAGATACAGAAGCTAAATTCATCGACTAAATTATTCACTGAGAAATATTTGGCAGTTTTATTATGACCACATTCAGAGGTGCCACCTTTCTAATTTCCCTGGGATGCTTGACCTCTGCTCCTCCCAGGCCCCGCCCCCACTCCACCCCTTCTCCCAAGGCCCCACCTCTTCCCTTTCATGCTCCTGCTCCACCCACGCACCTTCCTGCCTCTTCCTGCCTCATTTTGCCCCCTCCCCCGAGCACGCCCCACCTTCATTCTGCTTCTTCCTGTCCCCACTCCTCCCCCTCCCCACCCCAGCACCTTCTTCATGTCACTGAACAGCTGATCAAATGCAGACAGGAGGTGCTGGGAGGGTGGGGAAGGAGATGATCCACGTGAGTGCTGAGCATCCACTATGTTTTTTTCCATGGGTGCTCCAACCCCAGAGCACCCTCAGAGTCACCGCCTATGCCCATAGGGACACACTTCTCAAAGAAGCATTGTTGCTGCACTAGGTGAGTCTTCTTCTTCTTCTAGTGTCCCTATGGGTACTCCACTGTAAGTGACTCCCAAGCAGTACCCACAATGGAGGCTGGGACTTCAGAGTCGAGTTTATTATAGATGATAGTACTGTGGCACCAAAACCAGCACCTGCAGCTGAGTCTCCCAAGATGGCATAGTGTTCTGCAAAGATATGTGCAGATGCCCAGGTATCTGCTCTGCAGATTTCTGATATAGGGATGCTATTGGAGAAGGTGACAAAAGTGGAGACCTATCTTGTAGAGCGCATGCATATTGAAGACAGGGGTGCTATGTTACACCTGTGGTAACAGAGCGAGACCCATTTGGAGAGTCTTTAAGCTGAAATCGTGGTACCTTTTCACCTATCTACAATAGAGAGGAGGAGTCTTGGAGATTTTCTAAAAGCTCTTGTCCTGTCCAAATAGAAGGCCAAGGCTCTCCTCTCGTTGTGTGTATGAAGGATGGGTTCCCTATTATCCCAATGACGTTTGAGATAAAAGATTGGAAGCTGAATAAGCTGACTTATATGAAATGCGGAAGTCACCTTGGGAGTGAACTTCAGATGTCGTCTAAGAGTGACTTTGTTGGGAAGAACACAGTAAAGGGAGGATGCACCATCAGCACCGCTATCTCCTCTATCCTTCTTGCTGAGGTAATGGCAATCAGGAACACTGATGAACCTTCATGGAAAGGTGAGTTAATGAACAAGGGGCCACGGGTTCAAATGGTATATAGTCGGTCCTTTTAACACTAGATTAAGATCCCATTGAGAAGTGGATTTGAACTTGTGCCGGTGGTCCTTAGAGTTGAGTGCATCCACATTGCTCAAATTGGGAGGCAGGTGGGAAAAGAGAAACTCCGTGTTCTTTGTTGGCACATAATAATTTTAGTCCTCCCACTTGAATGTTGGTGGGACCGACACAGGTGTCTGCCATATGATTTTGGCAGGGTCGAAGAGTGCCTCATTAATAGGAAAGGCCACTCTGGAAGAGATGGAGGAATGTAAAATGTCCATCATCTTGTTTTGAGACTCGGTCACCTCCTGTAATGGTATTCGGTTACGGTAACGGTATTCGGTTACGGTAACGGTAAGAGGGCTTCGGCCACCCTCTGTGCTAGATCCTGGAATAGTCTGAAATCATCAGCCATTGATGGTGGAGAGGGAGTCACTGTCTCATCTGGTGATGACAATAAGTGGGCTTGAGGAGTGACTTCCTCCTCCACCTCAGCCTCTACCTCCTCCCTTGACTATTTGGGGGTGTGATGGGATGTCTGCCCCACACTAGCCCATAAAGGGTTAATAAAACCCAAATGAGGCTGCGCAACAGATAGTCAATGGGAGAGGACCCTATGGAGGCTGTGCAGGAGACAGCCAATTGGAGAGTGCTACGAGGAGCAGCCAATCAGGGCCAGTCAGGCCCATATAAGAAGAGCCGCAGGGCAGAGCAGGGCAGAGACTCTCTGGAGCTTGGGGAGGAAGGAGGACTGGCTGCCTTGCAGGCAGAAGGCAGCTAGCACCTTGGATAGAGCTGTGCTGGGCAGGATCAGGGGAGCGAGGATGAGCTCCTGGCTGATTCCTGACATGCTGGGGCCCTGAGACAAGGGCGGAGAAGGTGCTGGGGCTACGTGGATGTGTCCCAGAGAAGTAGACTGGAGGGTTAGAGGGGACACCGCACAGGGCTACTATTTTCAGGATCCCTGGGCTGGGACCCAGAGTAGTGGGTGGGCCTGGGCCCGGGCCTGGGTTCCCTCCCCCATCTCCCCCGGCCCCTACTTATCACAAAGGAAGTGACTGAACAGTGGACTGCCGTTCCCCCGGAAGGGGGAGAACAGAGTGTGACACAGCCAGGGGGCTGTGTCCTGAAGAGGATGCTGTATTCGTTGGGACAACTCGCTTCCTGGAGCAGAAGTGACAGCGGCGAGACATCACCAGACAAGGGCACACTGGTGAACTAAGCTGATTCCCAGGACAGGCAGCAGGAGGCGTCACAGTGGTGAGTCATGCCCCATCACAAGGGGGTTTGTCAGCCCTCAAAGCCGTGGCTGAAGAGGGTATCTCCTTGTTTGTTGGTATGCCACCCTAGAGGCATGGGAGGCTTGTTGTCTCTGAGCCTGCCAAGGATCCCAGTATGGCCATTGTGATCAACAGAGGCCCAATGGTAGGTTGACCAAACCAGGGAGGCTGTGGATCGGGGGGATAAGCCTGATGTCCATAGTGAAACTGAACCCCATATGGTGGGTGAGAAGAGCAGTGGGAACCCACGTCCTCTCACTCACTTTCTTACACCAACGATGAGAAGGACGGTGCATGGCAGGAAGATGTTGGTGAATCCAAGGCACTGGTGGACTCAATACTGGGGCTGTGGTTCTGAGTAGGGGTGAGTCTGGCGTGTCAGACACCGAAAGATCAATCACACACCAGAAATCTGGCGGTGCAGATGGCACTGGCACCCGAGGTAGTTGTAGATGCTGAGAGGCTTGCACTGATGGGGTCGGAGATACGGACCTGGTAGCGAGATCAGTCGGTGCTTGGTGCACTGGGGTCAGTACCGGTGCCGATGTCCATACTGATGGAGCCTTCTCCGGGGTGGACCTTCTTTGTTTTTCACATCCCTGCAATACCTGTGCGTCTTTGCCCGCACTCATTTGGTCTTTAGGCAGTCTGACTTGCTCCGTTGGCTCAGTACCGTGCGTGCGCTGGGTACCAGATTTAGACTGCTTCGGTGCTGTCAGTACCAATGATACTGATCGAGCCGAAGATCATTTTCAGCTCAATCGAGGCTCTCTACAGGGACTCACTGACCTTTTCTTAGAGGCCTTACATGAGTGGCTCATCTTTCTCGGCTCACCTCCTTTTGAAGTAGAGGATTGCAGGAGAGCTCCTGCCAGGGCTCCGGGGATTGAAGGGCTGATTCCATGAGTAGGAGTTTGAGGTTTAACTCTCTGTCATTCCTCGATTTGGGCTTCAGTTGCTTATCCAAGCCGTGCTTTTTGTGGAATGTGCTTCTCTCCCGGGCAGAGAATGCACTAAGTGTCCATCAGTCACTGGGATAGATTCCTTGCAACTGAGGCACTTTGAAACCTGGGGAGCCGGGCACACCCTTGTCCAGGGGTGCCCGCCCAACTGGGGTTGGCAGGAGACATGCCTCTTTCTTTCTTTCTTTCTTTCTTTCTTTCTTTCTTTCTTTCTTTGGCATGGCCAAATAAAATACAAAGTAACAAAGAAAATGCTTCAAGGAAGCTAAAAATTAGCAATTTGAAAAGCTAACGATCCACGAACAGACAGCTAGGGCTCAGTTTCTAGCCAGGGGCAGTTGAGAAGGAACTGAGGAGGGTTTTCCTGTCCATGCTTGCTAGACTCATGGCAGGCGAGGAGCAGCACATGCACGGGCTGAATGGACACTGTTACCAAAGCTGTCCGATCAGCAGTGCAGTGACACAGACACACCTACAGCGAAGCATCCATAGGGACACTCCTCGAAGAAGAAGATAGAATTATAATGATGTAGGGATAATGAAAGTTCATTGGAAAATCTTTCTGGTTTTAGAATGGCTACATTTTCAAATCTTCAGCTTGCTGAGAACTGTGAAGGTGAAAAACTACACAAGTATCATGCTACTTAACATGACAATATTGTATACATTGGCACTTTTAAATATTCATTCTCTGGCAGGTTTTGAAATATTTCATTCAAAACTCATATGTACTTTGGACTTGGAAATATGGATTTTCTCTAAATACCAATATGATTGTCATATAGTGGGTGCTTACTAATGAATAAGGATCATCTCTAGGGTTTACTTCAGAGGCCTATTGTCAAAGAATTATGAGTCGTATTTTCAGCTTATCTTTCTAGTCATTCATCTAACTTCAAGACTATGGATCGGTATTTCTGTGTAGCATTCTAGCAATCCATTTTTGTGCACTTATGACAGTCTTTATTCTGAAGACAGAAGACGGTAAATATGACTTTGAAATGCAGAAATCTTCAATTTACAGATTTGCGGGTAATAAATTATTTACAAATTCCACTTCCAGTAACTGCAAATAGTTCAAGTTACACATTTGGATCAGACAGTGGTTGTATATAAATCCATATTTTTTTTAAAAAAAAAGTTAAGATAACTAACGCATCTTTCCTAATTTATCTCATCTCATGCCAAACATTTATACATACACATTGGGCAAGAGCCTCAGCACCACCCCAGGTGCTTTGTGCTTTGGAAGCATAATGGGGAAAAGGAGGAGTAGTCAGAGCATCCCTAAAACCCGGCAATTCTCAACTGCCAAAACTCCCCTGGGGGTGAACATTGCCTACCAGAATCAAATACAGCAGCCCTGAATCTGTTCTAATTTAAGCTGGCCACTGATTAAGTGGCGAGAAAGACCCAAGATTGAATAACTGGAAAAGCCTCCATTGGACATACTCCTTCTGTGAACTGCCTGAGATCTACACTATTTTAAATGTTCACCTGATAGCCATTTGAGTCAAAGAAAATTCATTTCGTGTTGGTACAAAGGAGGGTTTTTACCGAAAGATATATCTTTTCTGGGGAACCTCAGCAAATCGCTGCCCATAGACCCCTCAGTCCCCACCTCTTCACAATATGCAGAGCCAGCACCTGTAAAGAATCCTTCATGTTATTCAATGCCAGAAGGGATTATGCTATAGAAGCCAGAGCCCCCTGGATCACAGATGTACAAACTGAACCATACCTATATTGTGTTTTACACTACCCTTCTAACTAGCAAACTTTTGTTATAAGGGAGTTCAAAAAGGAGTGTTCAGCCTAATACTGCTCTGTTCTTGTATGTTACCAACAATAGCTAAGACGGTCCTCTGCACTAGATACATAATAAAGTTTCACTAAAGGGCTGATAGTAGCATCATAAAATAATTAATGCTTTTAATTACAATTAGCTAAAATGAATCCTCTTATTAATAGCCCTCTTAACCCAGCATATGGCTAGACTCAGAGAATAGGACACACCTGTGACATTAGTAATGATCCAAATTATGCACTTCTCCCACTGTGCAGCATTGGAAAGGCTAGTGCATACTTAAAGACTGGGGAGCTCCTAAGAAGTACAATTTGAGCATTAATCAATAGAGTAGTTAAAGACTACTACTACTGCAATTTTGCCTAGAGAAGTATTGCTTTCAAGTCATGACAAAATTGCTACACAGCTAGCCAGTGAAGCAAACATTTTGCTCATAGAGAAGTAAGAATGCTATGTCTACCAAGACTGTCAGGAAATTACAGACCTCTAGGCGCTTTATAAGAACAAAGAAGATGAAGAAAAGCTGGCAGTATAAAAGCGGAAACCCTTTAGTACTTGTTAACAAATGTCTGGAAGATAGATTTAAGAGAATATGTATTAGCTCTGTTGAAAAATATACTAGGTGTGTTATATGCCACTTCCTTAATGACAATAATAGAAGGGTAAATAAATAGAGTGCTAAGGAAATTCAATACATTTCTCAATAGTATATTCAATCTAAGAGAATTCCTAAAG
The DNA here is from genome assembly GCF_002925995.2 of Terrapene triunguis. Taxonomy (NCBI): domain Eukaryota; kingdom Metazoa; phylum Chordata; order Testudines; family Emydidae; genus Terrapene; species Terrapene triunguis. The sequence goes on from NW_020664530.1 coordinate 14,043,642, forward strand.
TCTTGTCAAGTACTACAGACAAACCATCTCTAATCTAAAGAGAGGGAAGCTACAACTGAGATTTATGTAGCACTGAAATTCTTCTAAATGAACTAATGGATTTGTTGAAGGCTGCTTATGACATGGGTAATCTAATGCTTTTTATGTAGAAAAGCCTACCAGTATACCAGGCTTCTCTCCAGGCACCACCCACTAGAGACCATGCTGGGAGGGAGGACAGAGGTTCTTTAACCACATTAAATATTGCTTTGAGAGAGGATGTGTTAAAAAGAAGATAGTTTTATTTCTTCCTTTGTTCCTCTGGGGCCTTTATTATCGATTATTACCTCTCTAAATTGGGAGTAAATATTTCAATGGTAGTGTAGATACTCCAGTCATTGAAGCACTCACTAGATACCATACATCTGCCAAATTTTAATCAGGCAGTTAGAATTTGGTTCCAAGTTCCTGAGGAGAGGAAGGACTCACAGTCATAAGCAAAGTTAGCTGACAGGTAAACAAAACCCACTTTGCAAACTTCTTAATTGTTTTCTCTTAAAAATTGCAGATATTTTAGAATACACACACTTTAAAACAGTTTCAGAGAACAACTTTTTAATGGAATTTCCTTCCTTGAGTTTCATAGATTCATAGATTCTAGGACTGGAAGGGACCTCGAGAGGTCATCGAGTCCAGTCCCCTGCCCGCATGGCAGGACCAAATACTGTCTAGACCATCCCTGATAGACATTTATCTAACCTACTCTTAAATATCTCCAGAGATGGAGATTCCACAACCTCCCTAGGCAATTTATTCCAGTGTTTAACCACCCTGACAGTTAGGAACTTTTTCCTAATGTCCAACCTAGACCTCCCTTGCTGCAGTTTAAGCCCATTGCTTCTTGTTCTATCCTCAGAGGCTAAGGTGAACAAGTTTTCTCCCTCCTCCTTATGACACCCTTTTAGATACCTGAAAACTGCTATCATGTCCCCTCTCAGTCTTCTCTTTTCCAAACTAAACAAACCCAATTCTTTCAGCCTTGCTTCATAGGTCATGTTCTCAAGACCTTTAATCATTCTTGTTGCTCTTCTCTGGACCCTTTCCAATTTCTCCACATCTTTCTTGAAATGCGGTGCCCAGAACTGGACACAATACTCCAGCTGAGGCCTAACCAGAGCAGAGTAGAGCGGAAGAATGACTTCTCGTGTCTTGCTCACAACACACCTGTTAATACATCCCAGAATCACGTTTGCTTTTTTTGCAACAGCATCACACTGTTGACTCATATTTAGCTTGTGGTCCACTATAACCCCTAGATCCCTTTCTGCCGTACTCCTTCCTAGACAGTCTCTTCCCATTCTGTATGTGTGAAACTGATTTTTTCTTCCTAAGTGGAGGACTTTGCATTTGTCTTTGTTAAACTTCATCCTGTTTAACTCAGACCATTTCTCCAATTTGTCCAGATCATTTTGAATTATGACCCTGTCCTCCAAAGCAGTTGCAATCCCTCCCAGTTTGGTATCATCCGCAAACTTAATAATCGTACTTTCTATACCAATATCTAAGTCGTTAATGAAGATATTGAACAGAGCCGGTCCCAAAACAGACCCCTGCGGAACCCCACTCGTTATGCCTTTCCAGCAGGATTGGGAACCATTAATAACAACTCTCTGAGTACGGTTATCCAGCCAGTTATGCACCCACCTTATAGTAGCCCCATCTAAATTGTATTTGCCTAGTTTGTCGATAAGAATATCATGCGAGACCGTATCAAATGCCTTACTAAAGTCTAGGTATACCACATCCACAGCTTCTCCCTTATCCACAAGACTCGTTATCCTATCGAAGAAAGCTATCAGATTGGTTTGACATGATTTGTTCTTTACAAATCCATGCTGGCTGTTCCCTATCACCTTACCACCTTCCAAGTGTTTGCAGATGATTTCCTTAATTACTTGCTCCATTATCTTCCCTGGCACAGAAGTTAAACTAACTGGTCTGTAGTTTCCTGGGTTGTTTTTATTTCCCTTTTTATAGATGGGCACTATATTTGCCCTTTTCCAGTCTTCTGGAATCTCTCCCGTCTCCCATGATTTTCCAAAGATAATAGCTAGAGGCTCAGATACCTCCTCTATTAGCTCCTTGAGTATTCTAGGATGCATTTCATCAGGCCCTGGTGACTTGCAGGCATCTAACTTTTCTAAGTGATTTTTAACTTGTTCTTTTTTTATTTTATCTGCTAAACCTACCCCCTTCCCATTAGCATTCACTAGGATAGGCATTCCTTCAGACTTCTCGGTGAAGACCGAAACAAAGAAGTCATTAAGCATCTCTGCCATTTCCAAGTTTCCTGTTACTGTTTCTCCCTCTTCACTAAGCAGTGGGCCTACCCTGTCTTTGATCTTCCTCTTGCTTCTAATGTATTGATAAAAAGTCTTCTTGTTCCCCTTTATTCCCTTAGCTAGTTTGAGCTCATTTTGTGCCTTTGCCTTTCTAATCTTGCCCCTGCATTCCTGTGTTGTTTGCCTATATTCATCCTTTGTAATCTGTCCTAGTTTCCATTTTTTATATGACTCCTTTTTATTTTTGAGATCATGCAAGATCTCGTGGTTAAGCCAAGGTGGTCTTTTGCCACATTTTCTATCTTTCCTAACCAGCGGAATAGCTTGCTTTTGGGCCCTTAATAGTGTCCCTTTGAAAAACTGCCAGCTCTCCTCAGTTGTTTTTCCCCTCAGTCTTGATTCCCATGGGACCTTACCTATCAGCTCTCTGAGCTTACCAAAATCCGCCTTCCTGAAATCCATTGTCTCTATTTTGCTGTTCTCCCTTCTACCCTTCCTTAGAATTTCAAACTCTATGATTTCATGATCACTTTCACCCAAGCTGCCTTCTACTTTCAAATTCTCAACGAGTTCCTCCCTATTTGTTAAAATCAAGTCTAGAACAGCTTCACCCCTAGTAGCTTTTTCAACCTTCTGAAATAAAAAGTTGTCTGCAATGCAGTCCAAGAATTTGTTGGATAGTCTGTGCCCCGCTGTGTTATTTTCCCAACATATATCCGGATAGTTGAAGTCCCCCATCACCACCAAATCTTGGGCTTTGGATGATTTTGTTAGTTGTTTAAAAAAAGCCTCATCCACCTCTTCCACCTGGTTAGGTGGCCTGTAGTAGACTCCTAGCATGACATCACCCTTGTTTTTTACCCCTTTTAGCCTAACCCAGAGACTCTCAACACTTCCGTCTCCTATGTCCATCTCTACCTCAGTCCAAGTGTGTACATTTTTAATATATAAGGCAACACCTCCTCCCTTTTTCCCCTGTCTATCCTTCCTGAGCAAGCTGTATCCATCCACACCAACATTCCAATCATGTGTATTATCCCACCAAGTTTCAGTGATGCCAACAATGTCATAGTTGTATTTATTTATTAGCACTTCCAGTTCTTCCTGCTTATTACCCATACTTCTCGCATTTGTATATAGGCATTTAAGATACTGGTTTGATCTTTCCTCCCGGTTTTGTCCTGACCCTCCTTTCTCTCTGCCAATATAGCCCACACTTCCTCTCGTCTCCGACCCATCTCCCAGGTCTCCATATTCCCCACTTACCTGCGGGCTTTGCTCACCTGTCCCCGTCGAACCTAGTTTAAAGCCCTCCTCACTAGGTTAGCCAGTCTGTGTCCAAATAGGGTCTTTCCCCTCCTCGAAAGGTGAACACCATCTCTGCCTAGCAGTCCTTCCTCAAATAGCATCCCGTGGTCTAGGAAGCCAAAGCCCTCCTGGCGACACCATCTTCGCAGCCAGGCATTCACCTCCATGATGCATCTGTCTCTGCCCGGGCCCCTACCTTTGACAGGAAGAATCGAAGAGAATACCACCTGCGCTCCAAACTCCTTCACCCGTACTCCCAGAGCCCTGTAGTCACTCTTGATCCGCTCAGTGTCACACCGCGCAGTATCATTTGTGCCCACATGGATGAGTAGCATGGGGTAGTAGTCAGAGGGCTGGATAATCCTCGACAATGCCTCCGTAACGTCTCGGATACGGGCTCCCGGCAGGCAGCATACCTCCCGAGATGAAATGTCAGGGCGACAGATGGGCGCCTCCGTCCCCCTCAGCAGAGAGTCTCCGACCACCACTACCCTACGTTTCCTATTCGCAGTGGTGGCAGCAGACCTCCCAGCCTTAGAGGTACGAGGCTTCTCCTCCTTTACTGTAGGGGGTGATGCCTTCTTTCCTGTATCAAGAAGAGCATAACGGTTACCTATTACCACAGCGGGAGGGTTCGGAGCAGGGGTGGAGCACTGCCTGCTGCCAGAAGTAACCAGCTGCCAGTGTCCACCCTGAGCCATCTCCTCCTCCACCAGTGGTGTATCAGCAGTCCTGTGTCCTGGGACAGCTACCTCAGCTGTCTCCACATGGACACTGTCCAGGAATTGCTCGTGGATTCGGATGCTTCTCAACCTAGCCACCTCCTCCTGTAGCTCTCCCACCTGCTGCCTGAGAGATTCCACCAGCAGGCACCTTTCACATTGGATGGTCCCCTCAGCCTGGATATCAGTAAGTGGAAATTGCAAGTTACAGTCTCTGCAAAACCACACCAGGATCTGGGTAGAAGCATCCATGCTCAGGCGCTCTGTCTGGCTACAGGCGCAGGTGGAGGAGACAGAAGCAGTGCTGGCACAGGTGTTGCGGGTCTTCCTAACCATCGTAAGCCTCCCTCTGTCAAACTCCCGTCTGCAGCCCCCTGTCCGCTGAAAGGGTTGTTTAAGCAAGAAGTTTAAAGTTTTAAGGGGAATAAAGGGAAAACAGATAGAACCGGCAAGGGGACCCTCGCCCCTTCCCACTCCCCTTCCAAACTCCCTTGCGAAACTCCCTGTTAGCAGCCCCTGGTCGCAAACGCTCCCTGGTCGCTTGTGCGCTGCTTTATAAAGCCCTGGCCTGTATGAAT
>NW_020664530.1:14048580-14077747 GCF_002925995.2 Terrapene triunguis
CTTCACCTGGAGAACTCCCTTGCGAAACTCCCTGTTAGCAGCCCCTGTTCGCAAACGCCATCATTATGAACTGATGTATCCTTTTATTTTAGTGGCATTGTTTCATGGCAATGGGATTAGAAATTTGTAGCTACAACATTAACAAAGTGATAACTGCATCTAAGGGTATGTCTACACTACAGGATTAATCCAAATTTACAGAATTTGAATTTTGGAAACAGATTGTATAAAGTCGAATGTATGCGGCCACACTAAGCACATTAATTCGGCAGTGTGCGTCCATGTACTGGGGCTAGCGTCGACTTCCAGAGCGTTGCACAGTGGGTAGCTATCCCATAGCTATCCCATAGTTCCTGCAGTCTCCTCCACCCATTGGAATTCTGGGTTGAGATCCCAATGCCTGATGGGGCCAAAAACATTGTCGCGGGTGGTCCTGGGTACATCTTCTCCCTCCCTCCAGGAAAGCAACAGCAGACAACTGTTTCGCACCTTTTTCCTGGGTGAACAGTGCAGACGCCATACCGCAACAAGCATGGAGTCCGCTCAGCTCAAGACAGCAGTCATGAACATTGTCAACACCTCGTGCGTTATCGTGCAGTTTATGCTGAACCAGAACCTGCAAAACCGGCAAGGAGGAGGAAGCTACTGCAGCGCAGCGACGAGAGTGATGAGGACATGGACATGGAATTCTATCAAACCGCAGGCCCCGGCGCTTTGGAGATCATGTTGTAAATGGGGCAGGTTATAGCCATGGAACGCCGATTCTGGGCCCAGCAAACAAGCACAGACTGGTGGGACCGCATAGTGTTGCAGGTGTGGGATGATTCCCAGTGGCTGTGAAACTTTCGCATGTGTAAGGGCACTTTCATGGAACTTTGTGACTTGCTTTCCCCTGCCCTGAAGCGCCAGAATACCAAGATGAGAGCAGCCCTCACAGTTGAGAAGCGAGTGGTGACAGCCCTGTGGAAGCTTGCAATGCCAGACAGCTACCGGTCAGTCAAGAATCAATTTGGAGTGGGCAAATCTACTATGGGGGCTGCTGTGATGCAAGTAGCCAAAGCAATCACTGAGCTGCTGCTACCAAAGGTAGTGACTCTGGGAAACGTGTAGGTCACAGTGGATGGCTTTGCTGCAATGAGATTCCCTAACTGTGGTGGGGCGATAGATGGAACCCATATCCCTATCTTGGCACCAGAGCACCAGGGCAGCCAGTACATAAACGAGAAGGGTACTTTTCAATGGTGCTGCAAGCACTGGTGGATCACAAGGGACGTTTCACCAACATCAACGTGAGATGGCCGGGAAGCGTTCATGACGCTCGTGTCTTCAGGAACATTACTCTTTAAACGGCTGCAGCAAGGGACTTACTTCCCAGACCAGACCAGAAAATAACCATTGGGGATGTTGAAATGCCTATAGTTATCCTTGTGGACCCAGCCTACCCCTTAATGCCATGGCTCATGAAGCCATACACAGGCAGCCTGGACAGTAGTCAGGACCTGTTCAACTACAGGCTGAGCAAGTGCAGAATGGTGGTAGAATGTGCATTTGGACGTTTAAAGGGTCGCTGGCGCACGTTACTGACTCGCTCAGACCTCAGCCAAACCAATATTCCCATTGTTATTGCTGCTTGTTGTGTGCTCCACAATCTCTGTGAGAGTAAGGGGGAGACCATTATGGCGGGGTGGGAGGCTGAGGTAAATCACCTGGCCGCTGATTACATGCAGCCAGACACCACGGTGATTAGAAGAGCACACCAGGAAGCGCTGCGCCTCAGAGAATCTTTGAAAACCAGTTTCATGACTGGCCAGGCTACCATGTGAAAGTTCTGTTTGTTTCTCCTTGATGAAAACTCGCCCCCTTGATTGACTCATTCTCTGTAAGCAACCCACCCTCCCCCTTCGATCCCAGCTTGCTTTCAAAGGAAATAAAGTCACTATCATTTAAAAAGCATGTATTCTTTATTAATTGATTATAAAAAGAGGGAGAGAACTGACAAGGTAGCCCGGGTGGGGTTTGGGAGGCGGATAGGAGGGAAGGAAAAGGCCACTAAAAAGTTCGATATAATGACAGCCTTTTGGTTGGGCTGTCCACTGGGGTGGAGTGGGAGGGTGCACGGAGCCTCCCCCGCCCCCGCGTTCTTACACGTCTGGGTGAGGAGGCTATGGAACATGGTGAGGGGGGAGGGAGGTTATATAGCGGCTGCAGCGGCACTCTGTGATCCTGCTGCCGTTCCTGAAGCTCCACCAGACGCTGGAGCATGTCCGTTTGATCACGCAGCAGCCCCAGCATTGCAGCCTGCCACCTCTCATCTCGAGCGTCCCTCATGGCCTCACGTTTACTGGCATCTTTCCTGTACTTTGATACCGTGTCCTTCCACTCATTCAGATGAGCTCTTTCAATGCGGGTGGATTCCATGATTTCTGAGAACATTTCATCTCGCGTCCTTTTTTTTTCCGCCGCCTTATCTGAGATAGCCTTCGGGATGGAGGAGGGAGGCTTGAAAAATTTGCAGCTGCGGGAGGGAGAGAAAAAAGGTAGAGAAGTATTTAAAAAGATACATTTTACAGAACAATGATTACACTCTTTCACGGTTAAAACACTATTCACATTACATAGCACATGTGATTTCAGTACAAGGTCGCATTTTGCATCTTAATATTGAGTGCCTGCGGCTTTGGTGTTAGAGAGCACAGACGCAGGTCCGGGCAACAGAATTCGGCTTGCATGCAGCCATGGTAAGCCACTGTCTTTCGGCTTCTGCAGCTTTCCTACAAGCAGCGTCCTCCTTTCCCACATACCAAGCAAAGCCCATTGCGTGCTGCAGCTTTCCTGTTAACATGCAGCAGCAGAAACCAAACTAACCCCCCATCCAATTCTCTGGGATGATCGCTTTATCCCTCCCCCCACCGCATGGCTGGTATCAGGGAAGATCCCTGCTAGCCAAACGCGAAAAGCTCAGCACCAATAGCCGCCCCCTCTCCCCCGCTTGGCTAACTGTAGGGAAGGATTTCTTTTCAGCCACAGGCAAACTGTAGGAACGGCCACCTCTGTCCCCTTAATTAAATTCCCGTATTTCAACCAGGTTACCATGAGCGATATCACTCTCCTGAGGATAACACAGCGAGATAAAGAACGGATGTTGCTTGAATGCCAGCAAACACCGGGACCAAACACTGCCAGGCTTTGTCATGCAGTGATACCAGATTACTTGCTACTAGCATGGCATGGTCAAGTGTCCTACCATGGAGGACGAAATAAGGCTGCACTGCCCAGAAATCTTCTGGAAAGGCTTTTGGAGTACCTCCAGGAGAGCTTCATGGAGATGTCCCTGGAGGATTTTTGCTCTATCCCCAGACATGTTAACAGACTTTTCCAGTAGCTGTACTGGCTGTGAATGCATCCCAAGTCTTCAGGGCAAATTAATCATTAAAAAACGCTTGCTTTTCAACCATGTTTTATATTTACAAAAGTACACTCACCGGAGGTCCCTTCCATGGCCTCATTGTCTGGGGGTTGGGAGGGTGCTTCAGTCAGGCTGAGAAAAAGATCCTGGCTGTTGGGGAGAACGGAGTGCTGTGTGCTCTCCGCAAGCTCATCCTCCTCCTCCTCATCATCATCTTCCCCGTCCGCAGAATCCTCAGGCATGGCTGAGATTACCCCCTCCTCGGAATCCACGGTCAGAGGTGGGGTAGTGGTGGCGGCCCTCCCTAGAATTGCAAGCAGCTCAGCGTAGAAGCGGCATATCTGCGGCTCTGACCCGGAGTGACCATTTGCCTCCTTTGTTTTTTGATAGGCTTGTCTGAGCTCCTTAACTTTCACGTGGCATTGATATGAGTCCCTATTGTGGCCTCTCTCCATCATGCCCTTGGAGATTTTTTCAAAAGTTTTGGCATTTCGTCTTTTGGAACATAGTTCTGCTAGCACTGAATCCTCTCCCCATATAGTGATCGGATCCAGTACCTCCCGTACAGTCCATGCTGGTGCTCTTTTTCAGTTCTCTGACTGCATGGTTACCTGTGATGATGAGCTCTCTGTGGTCACCTGTGTTCTCCACGCTGGGCAAACAGGAAATGAAAATCAAAAGTTTGTGGGGCTTTTCCTGTCTACCTGGCCAGTGCATCCGAGTTCAGATTGCTGTCCAGAACGGTCACAGTGGTGCACTGTGGGATAGCTCCTGGAGGCCAATACCGTCGAATTGCGGCCACACTAACCCTAATTCGAAATGGCAATATCGATTTCGGTGCTACTCCCCTCGTCAGGGAGGAGTACAGAAATCGATTTTAAGAGCCCTTTATTTCGAAATAAATGGCTTCGTTGTGTGGACGGGTGCAGGGCTAATTCAATTTAACGCTGCTAAATTCAAATTAAACTCATAGTGTAGACCAGGCCTAAGAGAAAATGCCTTCTTAATGGGACTATTCAGACATGCACATTTATTCACATGTGTGGATGATGGGGTCTTAGGGACTGGTCCAAAACCTACAGATGCCAATACTCATTAACTTCAATTGTGTTTGGATCAGGCTTTAATCTGTACTATGATTCAAGTTACCTAGGAAATTCACAATTTGTAAGAACAGTCAGGATTTTATGAAGGAAAAGGACTTTTTATTTTTGGTGCAGTGTGGACCAATAGAAACCTCAAACTCACTATTAAAACAACTTGTATAGTAAAAATTAGGTGCTATTAAAATAGATGTTGACTGGTCCTTCTACTGAAGATGTGCAAAGGAAGCACGTTTTGTGTAAAATATTTAAGACTTATACATGGATAATATGTTTTTAGTATAAAAAAGCTAAAACATACTTTATAAATAATTAATTGGATCACCTGATACTGAATAGTGTCAGGAACATTTTTTGTTATCTATTGTGAATTTCAAAGTAAAGACCATCAAAAGTAATAGCATTGATTTCCTCTCTTATCGTCCCATTTTTTCCTCTTTAGGAACTGTAATATCCAGTGTATTTTTTTTTCTCTAGATTTGCTATTACTCTGCCACAGGAAAATAGCTTCTTCTGCACTGGAAAATTCATTCTGATTAAATTAAATGGTAACTCATAGCTGGAAGTGGTTAGTAGGTAATATGGTCATAAAGCATGCTGGGTTGATTTAATGTGCTAGGAATTAAAGTGCAACAAGGTGATCAAGTCTGCAGACCTTGGAATACATCAGATCCAGAACACGTAATATAAAGAGATGATTCTTTTCTTCCCCTACTGTGACAGCTGGAGAGTACACTGTTCTAAAAGGCCCTAGTGTCTCACTCTGCTCAGTGGAACTCAGCTCATCCTGCCATTATATTGGCTTGGCTTCCATCTACACCTCATTTAGTGTGATCTTTTTTGCCACAGCTCTGCAACTTCAAAAGGAGTATACACATGGCTTGGGTAGTGTGAACACCTGTAACCACACACTGCTTTATGTATGTCTGTGAAATGCACAGTAAAAGTGAAAAAGGTGTAAAAGCAACCATGATGAATCATAACAGATATACATATTTACATGGCAAAATCATAAACATTCACAGATTAGAGGAGCCAAAATGCCTCTAGTTAGCCTCTGAAATACCCTGCCAAAATTGTAATTAGTGGTTTTCCTTACACTTTCAACAGTTCTGATTTATTGTTCCTATATTTTTATTCTGCAGTTTCATGTACATATCTGAGATAAAATATATATTAAAGTGTTTGATCAACAGGATGATCTGGGCCTCTACATCCAGGGATATGTGCAGCTGTCTAAAACAAAGAGTGCTTCATGTCTTTAGCAGCCAAACCAATTGTTGGCTGTAAATGTCTATCTGGGAACAACAATTTTCCTAACCATACTCAGCACAACTGGACTATTTTAAAAATCTAACTACTAAGTGTGAAGCAAATATATCTGGGTATAGTTCCAATATAAACCAAATTTAAGAGACAAGAATCCTGCTATAGGCATACTTCTAGAGAATATCAAACTTTTTAGAAATATTAACAATATTGCTTCAGCCTTTGTGTTTTTTAGCAAAGAGTATATTCTTGAAGATGTTTGTTTCTGTAGATAAACTATGCATTTCAGCTGGACAGCATGTATAGCATGGATACAACCTTTTAATCTGAAAATAGACTACATTCAGTTTCCTTTTTTATGATCCATATGGCATTTGCGGGGCTGATTAAACTTCTGCTTCTGGAGGGTTGTTATGCATGTGTTAATATAAGCTGTGTTCATATGCAGGAGCACTTTACAGCCTCTGTGGCTTTAGTGTGAACATGTTTGACAGATATTCTTTTGTCAAAATTCTACTTATGCTGCAGGTATAAGTCCTGCTATAAGGATGCTGCAGGTGATTATATTGATCCTCTAATGGGGGCTGACACTTTTGATGAGCTGCTGTAGAGCATATTGCATCCTGTAAAGTTTCCTATATTCTGCTTCCTTTGTAATTTTCTGCTTTTCTTTTTGAGCTGGAGATATTATATAAAACATCTATACTGTGCTTTAGCTTTTTTTAAAAACACAAAAAATAATAAAACTATAAACTTGGAAGAGATTCATAAACCAGTAATTTGTCCTCAGCTCGTAGGTAGCAGAAAAACACCAGAACAATTAGGAAAAGATACCCATACAAACCAGTGCTCACCCTCTTTCTACCTTACCCCCAATATTCAACAGATACAAGCTAGTTCGGACCAAATGGAAGAAATAAATACCCAAGTTGAGAGCCCCTGACACAGAATGCACACGAAAAACAAAACAAAAACCCACCAACTTCTGCCAGTGTACTTTGGCATAAGGGTGTGAAGAGAAAGAGCCTATGAAAGTAATACACCTCACTCAAGGTTAAAGTTATATAATTTACCCTTTGGACTATGTATATGTCCAGCAGCAAGTTGGACACTACAGAAGACTAGATTGTCATTAGCCCTGTGCAGCTGAGTGTTGTCTATCTGTACCATAGGGCATAATGCAGGTGGAGAAGAAGGCTCTGCAGAGCTGCTAATTCTGTCCCTGTGCAGGTGATTGGGATAGTATGGGGAAAGGACTGGGTGATGTCTTGGTTCCACATCCCCAGTGTGTTCCCCAATGCAGCTATACCAGCACACTGGGTGCCATAAGATGCAGCAGATGAAGGCCAAGCACAGTTTACTTCTGCCCTACTACAAGCGGAAGCTGGGAGGTAGGTTATGACTCTGCAAATCACAGTCTGCTTTGGGACTGCTTCTAGGGCAGCACAATCAATCAGAAAGTGGTGTTCTCACCCTAATTATGGATTTACTGATTTTATTTTATTTTGATTTCCTGTGTATATTCTGTTTTATCAGGATGTGAAAAAAATCCTCTGAATAAAAGTCATCAAGGACAGTTAAATACTGTTATGCTGGGACTCTTTACTCAAACACTATTTATTATTCTGTGTGTTTTTATTACTATGGTGTAATATTTTTCACATCAACTGTCAGATGAAGGAAGAATTTAGTTGTTCTAGGTATACTTGGAACTGCCTCTGCACAGAAAGATGGATCATCTGACCTCACAAAGTCCATTCCAGCCCTACATTTGTATGATTCGATTCCAATCTTTATCAGCTGGGTGGAGTCCTTCCAAAACAATTGCTAAAAACTATGAGCCAGCCTGCAAGCAGGAAGTGATAACTGCATCAAGCACTCACTGGTCCATAGAAAAACATTTCCCTTCATCTAGAATCTCCGTTACTGTGGAGAAAGAGATAATAGCCCCTCAATAGTTACACTGGCAACCAAATTCCAATAGAGGTCCTATTTTTGATCTTCTTATAATTTTGGCCTGCAAATTTGGCTAGGCCTACAGATTGTTAGCTTTACTCTGAGAGTTCAGAATCGTTCTGCAAACTTTTTTAAAGAAAATTGTGCACACTGTTTTAAGGTGACACATCCTTGAACAGTTACCATTATTTTAAATCTTGACTTGTGTCTAACATCAATTTTTTTGCCCCAAGTCAAAAACATCTTGCGACTATCTTTGCAAGTTTATCATGTAGCTAAATATCCTTAGAAATGTATGCACATACATGTGAAGAAAATAAGGTGGAATTAAGTGGTTATTAGCAATTGTTTTACCCAGTTCTAATGTTTAGAAACAAATGTACACATTTAAAACATTGAATTGTATGGTCTAAAGAATGCATAATATTATGAGAATGATAGTGAGCTCCTTTGTAAAGCTCTTTGAGATCTACTGCTGAGAAGCTCCAGATAACAGTTTGGTATTATTAGTGATGATACAGAAAATATGGAGCTAATTAACAGTGTTATAGACATCCACACATAGGCCAAAATACTTGGCCTAACTTAGGCCTAAGACTTTAAAGCAGTGGCTCACAACTTTTCCCGACTTCTGTACCCTTTTCAAGAGTCTGATTTGTTTTGCATACCCCCAAGTTTCACCTCACTTAAAAACTACTTGCTTACAAAATCAGATCTAAAAATACAAAAAAGTGTCACAGCACACAATTACTGAAAAATTGCTTACTTTCTCATTTTTACCATATATTTAAAAATCAATTGTAATATAAATACTTACATTTCAGTGTATAGTATATAAAACAGTTTAAACAGGTCATTATCTGTATGAAATTTTAGTTTGTACTGACTTTGCTAGTGGTTTTTATGTAGCCTATTTAAAACTAGGCAAATATGTAGATGAGTTGATGCACCCCCTTGAAGACCTCTGCGTACCCCCAGGGGTATGCATCCCACTGGTTGAGAAGCACTGCTTTAAAGCATGTTAAACCACAGATGCTTTTTGTATGTTTCACACAGATGAGTGGTCACCCTTCCCTTATTTAAAGGACCATAAATTATTTCATTCATTTGTCTGTGAGGGTGACCACCCATCCCTTACTTTACGGTATATTGAAATGTATTAAATCTGATAAATACCCTTTTAAAACATTAAATTGAAACTCATGATAATTACATTTCTACTGCCCTTAAGTATATCATGCACACTTGAGGAAAATACATGATATGCTAATGGTAATGGTGTTTCCCTAAAGTTTCTCTTAAAATAGTGTTGTCCCTTATTTTTCATGTGGCTTTCCCTTCTTTCCATCCAACAAAAGTGGTCACCCTACACACACAGAGGAAATGTAGGTTGAATAACCACAACATCCAACTAGCAAAGCTCAACTATAAACTCTTGATAAATTGTGGAATAATTTCTTCCTTTTCTTTTTTATTCTATTTAAAATGCTTTATACCTATAAATTTGTAGTAGAGATACAGCAGATCAAGCTATATTTGCTATACTATCATAAGGTATAATTTATTACTAGTTAAAAAAAATCTAAACAGTGTTGTTTAAGATTTAAGAATCTATATCAGAAAATTAAAGCTATTGATGGGCATTTGGTACCAGACCCCCATCAGTCAGAGGAAATTTTGTTGCATAGGCAACCTGACTAAAAAATATTGCAAACACTGTCTGTTTTAAATAGAAATGGATCAATAGGAAATATGTAACTGATTTTAACAAATATATATCTAACAAGATGTTTGTTTTCCTTAATTAAAGTTGATAAATTCAAATGTTATGTTGAGAAGCCAATCTGAATTATTAATCTTTAAGGTGAACCAGCCAAATTTTTATAAGACCACAGGACCTGATTGGCAGTTACACAGAGAGAGTTTCACATATAAAGCCTACTTATCTTATCACCAAAGTGTAAGGAATACTCAAGTATTGGTACAGAGGTGTGTACAGCTGTTTTGTATTCATCAGTTGTAATATCATATTGGAGGTGGGCCAAACAAATGAGTTAAATGACTTGAATTGCTGCATGATGAAGTACCAAACAATAACAGAACCATCAAGGAGTGTGTATAGATTTTACATATAGAATCTGTTCTAACTCCAAAATGGACACTTCTGCAGACAGTTGAATGCTGATGGAAAGACGATGGAGAGCATGGAGTCGTTCAAAGTTGGCCAAAGGACCACACTGCAAAGGAGTCCACAGAAGATAACTGACGGGTGTAGGTTACTGACTGGAGCTAAACCAGTAGGTATTTAACATATGGTTCAACATGTCTTATACAAACTGACAAAAGATGTTTTGCAGGAAGATACCAGAGTTTTCCAAACAAAGTTGCAAAGAGACATATAGGAGATACCTCATTTTTCTCATGGATGATAAGGGACAAAATTCATATTGTGGGTGGACATTTCAAATCTTCACCGGAAGCATGGGTTACTTTCTGACTGGTCCACATCAGTTTTGCCAAGAAGGATGCTGCTCAGAGATCCAGAAAGAGAATAGGAATACAACTGTCATAAACATGAGTGAATCACCTCAGTGAACTCAGTCTCAAGAAATCAGTCATTGCAGCTATGAAACTGAACTGAAGAATCTGCCTTCATTGCAATGGCTAAGCAGCAAAATACTTTTATACATGTGTTGTTTCCCCACACCTTGGTCATGTTCAACTAAATGCTTCTCAGAGGGTATGTACCTGAGCTAAAACCCTCTGAATAAGGGCACGTCTACACTTAAAATGCTGCCTACTTGCTCTTCAGTGAAGACGCTACTATGCCAACGGGAGAAGCCCTCCATTTGACATAGAGATGTCTACACCAGGGGTTAGTTCAATGTAACTATGTCACCCAGAGGTGTGAATTTTTCACATCCCAGAGTGACCTCGTTATAGCAATATAAGTTTATAGTGTAGATCTGTCCTAACTACAATGTATGATGTGCACTTGTATTTCCTTAACAAGTGTAGTCCTAGTTGTCTAAATCAGTAAGTAATAGACAGCATTGAGTCAGGATAAACTCATTACACTAACTAAGCTTAGTACCATTTGTAACAGGGATCTCTGTTTCCCTACTGCAAAAGTTATTATGAGAAAACCTGATTGTTTCAAAAAGTTAAGCCTACGAATAAACAGATTTTGTGGTCAAAAGAATTCACAGCTTCTTAGAAAAAAGAGGACGAATCTCTGAATTGGCTTGTAGGCTAAAGATTTTATCTTGTATTTTATTTAAAGTGACAAATGCTTACTGGTACAATTCCCAAACCATTAAATATATTCAAAATTATTGCCTGTATATTTTGTTTTACATTTAATATGTGATGATTTTGCATGTGTAAGTGGCAAAGCTTGGCTATAAGTATCACCTGAACAAGTGTAACAGGGCCAGCTGCCTCTGGAACATCTTTCAGGCTTCCAAACTCAAACCCTTCTCCCAGTCAAGGGTCTCTAGTAGGCGCGGGGCCTAGTACACACAGGCTTTACTTGGCTGAAGCTCAGTCTTCTTCAGCCCTCTGCTTCCAGCCTCAAACCATTCTGTCAATCAGTGTCTCAATCAGGATCCTCTTGTTCACTACAGAGCCTCTGTGTCATAGCTCCCTTGGTCTTAGAAGCTTCTCTTAGGAGCCTTTCAAACACTGCAGTTTCTCAATGCTGAGCTGAGAGCCCATTCATCTGAGCCTTCTGCTGCTTTTAAAAGGGCAATCCCCCTGATCGCTCTCCCACATTCTGTAATCGGGGTTGGCTCAGAGTTGAGCCACCCCGTTTCAGCAAAGTAATTTTGAACTGACTTGCCAGTCTTTGATCATTAACTTTCTAAATTCTACTTAGATTTGTTTAGCTGAACTGACGTGAACCATCCCATAATTCCATTGGCATATGTCAAGGCTGAATCCCCACTCTGTCACTTCGAGTGCAGAAGGTGGGGGCCCACAAAAATTTTAAAAATTAATACTGGCCACTCCAGACTTGTATTACACTCCCAAGGTTACAGCTTTTCTCTGATCTTGGCTTGGTAAACACTGCCACCACCCAAATGCAAAAAAAAATAACACCTTGGACCCAGGAAGGAGCCCTTGGGAATTCCTCCCTGTGAGGTACCCTCAAGACCTCCCCCCACTTCCCCCGGGAAGAGCTAAGAAAGAAAACAAAGGAAATTAGTTTTTGCTACCAGCTAATCAAACAACATGCATAAACCTCTTAGGACACCAAAAATCCAATCCCGTTCTTTAAAAAGGTAAATTTTATTAAAAACAAAAAGGAAGCAAATACATCTGGAACTTAGCCTTTTGCTAGATTTTAAAAGAGCAATTCCAAAAATTAAGCACCCAAAATAGCTTTCTTGGGGGTTAGCTTAAAGGTTACAAGCAAACAAAAGCATCTGGGGTTAGCACAGAGGAGTCCACACGTCTTAAAAAATAAACAGAAATAAACCTAATCGCGTTTTCCTAAACATTCCTAATTTACTTAAATATTTGGGTTGTTAAAAGTAGTTCTAGATATGATCTGATGATTTTCATATCTGGTTCAAACTTTACACAGCATTCCTGCTGCCCCATCTCTTCAGCCCAGAGAGAACAGACAAAGAGAAAGTTTCTTTCCCAATTTTAAAAAGTTCTAGCCTTCCCATTGGCTCTTTTGGTCAGGTGCCCACTTATTTTTTTCTTTACCTGGGGGACTTTTTAACCCTTTGCAGATAAAGCACGTAGAGAACAGCTACCAAGAGGGATTTTACAGCTAACTGGCTGGCTGGGTGTCCATCAAAGGGAGCTGCTACACCCCCACACACTTCATTTATCACAGCATATAAACATGATTATAAGTAAACAAGGATCTATATTTAAGGATCTATAGTTCCACATTGATAGCAAAACACCCTGTCCAGATTAGTGTAGAATTAGGATAAAAATGTGCCTTTGTAATAAGATTTTGATAAGACCTTGAATTCAACTGATTTATTATCTGTTGAAAAATGTAACATCCCATGTGGAGTTCAATTTTTGATATTGTGAACACTCATCATTATTTTACTTTCTGTCATTTCTTATCTACTTTAACGCTATTTTGGCTAATAAGACTCATAAGTATATAATAATTCTCGGGTTTGTACTTTAACTAAGGAACACATCAAAAGAACAGTGAAAAACCTATCATAGGTAACTGATGAATTAAATGATTTAAACATTCTGTGATTTATAACCTATCTTTCTGACACCCTGTATAGCTGTCCACAATACATCTGACAGGGTTATAGTTACATAGTAATACCCTGTCATGTTCTGGGGTGCAAACTAGTGAGGCATTGTGTCACCGCCTGCCCTGTAACCCTGGGTTCCTTAAATGCTCTGCTGCTGTAGCTCGCTGCCTGGACACCAACAGCCAGCGGACAAGCAGTCACTGAGAGCCTGTGTGTTAAGCAGCAGTAACTCAGCACTGTGATCCCAGCAGCCTGCTTGTTACACTTGAGCCACATTCTGATACCAACCAGCTTTGGTTACTAGTATCCAAGTGACTTTCAACACACTCCCAGTCCCGAATTTTCCCTAAACTATATCCTCCGCAATGTCCAGCCCTTTCTTGGACCATTGAGAGGAATAATAAGGTTCATTTGCTCCTCTAAAGAGTGAATACCCAGCAGCTTGCCACATTAACTGGAATTAACAATTACTTCAATTCAAATGCAGTACTGGATTTAGATTAAAAGGAAAACAATTTTATTAACAACAGTGATGCCAAGTAAAAGAAATAAAAGTAGAGTGGCTACAAGCAAATGAAAGTGAAAACAAACATCTAAAAGTCTAAACTTAATCTAGCCAGGTACAGCCTTTGATTGAGATGGTTTCTCACCCATCATTTTTTGCCCAGCATGGCTGACTGACTCTCAGTTAGGACCTTCCAGAGAAATACAGGGTGGTGGTTCCCCTTGTCTTCTTAGGTGAAAGAACACTTGGGGTTCTTTGCCTCTCTCTTTTATAGTCCAGTGAACCTTGGAAATTGATTCTTCTGAAGGTTGCCCCTGAAAATAAAGTTCATTCAAGCTCTAAGGAAGGAGACATGGAGACTGGTGCAGTCTGGTTTCTTCCCCCACTGATGTTTGCTAAAATACAGTTTCATCTGTTCTTGTCCTCTCTGATGCAAATAAATGGCCACTAGACCATTGCTAATTGACTCTGACTCCTGGCTGGAGGCATCAGCTTGTCCTTTGTCGGAAGGAACCTGTTTACACACTCCCCAGATTTGTCTGGCAAACACAGTTTAGTTCCACATTTTTGTCATATTTGTGTGTTCCTTTGGGCATTTACCATCCCACAACATGCAAGAATACTTTACATGATACCTCTCAGATATAGTTTATGATG
Organism: Terrapene triunguis; assembly: GCF_002925995.2. Lineage (NCBI taxonomy): Eukaryota > Metazoa > Chordata > Testudines > Emydidae > Terrapene > Terrapene triunguis. The sequence goes on from NW_020664530.1 coordinate 14,062,720, forward strand.
TTAATGAACTGGGATACACAGAACTGGCCAGCTGAAACTCACTACTAGATACCAGTGATCCCTTTGCCTTCTTGCACTGGAATGCTGTTAGGTTTACACACGCACAACATGGAATTTGTAAAAATGTTTACTACAAATTCAAATGTAATACATCCAAATACACATTTTTGCAGTGGCATGGTTTTAGCATGGCATGATGAATGGGCTGTTTGGAGTTCATGTTGGATGGAAGTGGGTACACAATCAGTAGATGATAGGGGTCACTGACTCAGATATGGATGGGTGGGAAGTATAATGGAACTTCTGGTCTATAAAGGGATGATGGACAGTGTAGATTGTTTGTTTTCCTGTCTAACATTGGAATAGTGGATGGAGAAAAAGTGTTTCTGGACTATATATGGAGAATGATATATGACATGTGAAATCTTGACCATAGTTGATTGGATATGTGTCTAATCTCTAGTCGGTATATAAAGGGTAAGTAGCAAAATGTTGGTGTCTCTGACTAATAATCACTGGGTAGACTAGACGATGGTTGGAGGCTTTAGTCTGTGGCTCATAAGTGATAGATTTGTGGTGGTTTGTGAGTTGTTGTGGCCCACACTGGAAATATATATGGTATAGGGTGTGTGGGTGGATGTACAGGGTTTCTGAGCTATAGGTTGATGTTAGGGTGAGATGTGGAAAGACTTAAAATTGGTTTTGATTAATGAAATGTGATCTTTTACGTGTGTAAATTTCTCAGACATCATAGGTCTATGATACCTGAATATATTTTTCCTCCTCTAACTGTTCATTTGCATATTTTTAAATGTTGATTTTGTCTTGTTTGCTTTTTTTATGTAATTTGTGTGTGTGTGTACACACACCCAATAGGAATTTTAACTTACTTTTAACAAAGTTTTTTGTCTGTTAATACACACGTGTTCACTTTCTGTTATGTCTGATTGGGATAACTGGGCATGGCTTAAGGAAAATGAGAATTGACACAAATCTTTACCCATCTGCAAGGAAGAACAATGAATGTGGAGAAAATTATTAATTTTATGCTCCAGTTACTTTTACTATTCAAACATAGTACCAGTGGCACTGCAGTGAGATAAACAGAAAAAAAAATCTTGCTTATCCATTTTTCTACCTAAGCCTGTTTGACTTTTTTTTTCAACCTCAATCTTTGTTTTACATATAAATTAAAATTCAGTTCTCTTGTTATCCACAACTCAGATTGTTCCACATATAAAATATTGTGCCTGGCAGTTTTCACTGCAAGACTTAGATAGGCACTTCAGAGGCTTACATTTATTATCATTTATTGCTTGCACATTCACAGTATGCTTAAGCAGGATAGGTTTAGGATTAAAAAGGACAGAAGAATGTTTGAGACACTAAAAGAAGACAGCATCACCCTCTGTCAAAGTAGGAGGGGGCTGCGAGAGAGGAAACATCTGTGAGAATTGTTATTCTGCATTGGCTTTGTGCCATGATGCATGTTCCCTGGCAACAACTTCAACGGAGCTGCATTTCCCAATATGTTCCCTGGGCATGACTACCCCTTAAACCCACATTAAAAGGGGGTTCCCCAACACATGAAAGGGTAATGAAGTCCCAGGCTCTACCACCTGTTCCAGGCAAGCTCTGCAACATTTGGAGGGGAATACATAATGTGCACACTCCACCTCATGTCCCCACTATCTCTCTCTGTCCCCTCCCCCTGCATGTATGTCAGAGTTCTAGGCAGAGACCTCTATGGTGCCATAGGTAGGGTGGCCGGGGGGAGAAGGGATGTTGTCAATAGGCAATTGACGCCATCTATCCTTTCCATTCTGGAAAGAAGAAATCAGCAATCGGGTTGGATTTCTGCATGAAGGTCTGGGGGACACAATCTGGCCCCAACATTAAAATGGAGGGTGACTAAGCCACTACAGATACATAGTTTAGATACTGTTTAAGATTAGTAAATAGTAAGCAGAGACAATCAGAACTTTTCTCTTATTCCCAATTAATAATTTTAATCAGCATTGTCCATTTTAATCAGCTCACAGTGCAGCACCTGGCTGAAAAAGTTTCCTTTTGACATAAAAGTTCTCATGTGCCATCTCTGACCAAATCTGTTTGGAAAATGGGAAGTTAATTGGTCGAGTTCTTTTTGATTCATGAGATTTTGAAAAACAAGTGTTTTTTTTCCCTCCCCCTTATAGAAAACAACTAACTGCTAACAAGAATGACTTGAGGTAAAAACTTCACACTTGTTTTTGTACACTAACTGTCAGTGAGAACTAGAGCAAAGGATTTACTTATTGAAGGTGGTCTTTGCATATGTTTAACTTCCATGACAGGTGTAATGAATACTGCAAACTCCACTCCACCTAACTGACCCTCACCTTTCATTTAAAGCAAAGCTTTAAGAACATAAGAACGGCTATACTGGGTGTGACCAAAGGTCCATCTAGCCCAGTATCCTGTCTTCCGACAGTGGCCAATGCTGGGTGCCCCCGAGGGAATGAACAGAACAGGTCATCATCAAGTGATCCCCCTTTCTAGCACTGTCATTGGGAAGATTTCCTTTGAAATGCATATTGATCACTAGGTTTGTCAGTTTGTCATGGAGATTGCTTGTGATTTTTTTCTAACAATCTCCCCCTGATATCTGCTCCTCTGTCTCAGTTGCTGGCTTCTGGAGCTCCTACTCAAGTTTACCCTCTGGAAGTTGCCATCTTTACCAATCCCCTCTCTCCCTCACAGTGACCCTGTCTCAGCAGAGCACTTGAGCACAGGCTTAAGAGTACCCCTATTCAGCAAAGCACTTAAGCATGTGCTTAACTCTAAGCACATGCTTTAATCACATTGATTTTGATGGGATTAAGGCATTTGCTTAAAAAGTCCTTTCCTGAACTGGGAAGTTTTTCTGAATCAGGGTCGAGGGAATGAGCAATAGCTGATTCTTCATTTCCTGTACACACAGTTAGCCAGGAAAGATAGTACATAATCCAGATGCTTCTCAGCATCGTTCCCCTACCAGTTAGTGAATCTCAAACCCATAGTGTCCTGATTGATATAGATGCTAGACGAAGGTTGCCAATAGAGAACAAAATATGCCATATAGGCTGGGCTCCCTTCCTGCCTCAGGATTGGGGCCATTTTCATTAAATTAGTACAAAGTTGCTCCCCTCTGCAGTGCGTGAGGGAGGGGAGCATTTGGCCTTTAATTTGTAATCAAAGTGCCTCTACAGGAGCAGTCACAAAACTTCATAGGAATGCAAAGGTTTTTCCAGGTACAGAACATTTTAATATTCCTCCTCTCCCCAGTGATCACTCATTTTAATGATAGCTAGAGCATGTATTGCCATGGCAACTTGTTGCTTCTTTACAAATGTAACACAAATTATATTAAGCCACTCACAGCAGTACTATTAGCAGCTAAATTGTCAGGCACCAATAACAACACATTGCTGAAAACTAAACCAAATGAATACACCTTGCAGCATGACCAAACTCGGGCTTTGGTGGGCTGACAGGAGGCGCGAGTTCCAAAAGCCTCGTGGCTCATTGGTCCTGGAAAGTTCAAGCCTAGTAACTAACAGCAACAACATCTCAGTCATCTCACTGCTATGAAGGACAGGCCGAAAGCAGCCATTCAGCTAGCAGGATCCCAGGCCCATGAAGATGATTACCTGCACCTTAATTCAGCACCCCAAGTTCAGAGGAAGAATTGTAGTATGAAGTAATAACTTCAGACAATGTGGGACAATATATTAAGACAATATATTATAGGAATGAAAGCTACTCTGCCTCCTTCCAGATTTCTTACTGCTGATTATTGGCTTTATTCTACTTCAGCTAAAATAAGCTTTGGGAAGGTTATTTATGTACTTAGCTTTTTATTTTGATGTGGAAGTTGTTTTTATACTTTATTATTGATTTATGTTATGGTAGAGCCCCAGAATTCCAATCAGGAAGCAGTGCTCCCACTGTGCTAAGGACCATACAAACAGGTAACAAAGAAGACAATCCCTCCTCTCCTTACAAATTGTATTATACAAGCTGACCCTTGAGCTCACTGACCAAGTGAAACAAGTTGCAAGATCAGAGCCTAGATTGAAAGAGGGGACACAACATGTGGATAAAACACACAAACAAGGTAAAACAGATTGCTGAGGAGGAAGATGTAACAATAAAACAAACAGTTTAACATAAAAGCAGAGATCACCACTTGCTTACCCATTGTCACATCTAATTACACAGGTTAAATTTACCATTTTTTGTGTGCAGAGTGAGAAGAAGGAATGATTGTATGTTAAAGAAATCCCCAATACAAAATGAACAGTCAAACTGTTCAATTTTTTTAAGCTTAGAAAGCCATTGGCTCATGCTGTGAAACATTCTGTCCTCAAAAATGGATTTCATGCTGTAACCTGTACAAAGTTAAGTCATAGATACAGAGATCTGCCAAACTACCCAAAAATAATTTGAACTGCCAGTGATCCATGCCATATGACCTTTACCCATTCACTCTCTGTCTGCTTCTGTTCATTGCTTGCATTTTTGGGAATTAGATCCTTGCTGCTTGAATAGGTAGTGATGACTAATTGTTTAAAATATTTTCTAATATCTTTTGAGACACTCTATTATGGCAGGTTACATTGATGCTGCAATGCTTCACATTGCCTTTTCTCCTATTATGTTATACTAATGCGGGTGAACTGAATGGGCTATATGTTCAGTGCAGTGTGAAGGGTGTTTGATGCACAGTTCCCATTAATAATAAAAAAGAAATCAGTGTGGCTAATTTCCTGTGCACCAATAACATTAATGTTTAGCACTTTTCATTTTCTAACTCCTTTGCAAAGAGTATTTGTTAATACTCACAATATCCTTGCAAAGTACCTACAGTAAGATCCAAGCCCACATTTTCCAAATTGAGGGCATAAATCTGGGCACCCAGATCTGTATTCAAATGCCTAAATCAATGTGGTCTGATTTTTTTCAGCGGCACTCAGCACCAACTGAAGTCAATAGCTGATTTGGATGCATGCTATCTCTGAAGATCAGGCTACTTTATTTAAGAGCTTATGGATTTAGAACCCTAACTTCAAAGCACTAAAGTTTGAAAAATGTGCCCCAAGTGTTCGAATGTAAAAATGCTGAGCTCCCTCAATTCTCATTGGCTGCTGTGGGAATTTAGTATACTCAGCACCTTCCAGTATTGGACTCCAAATATTTCAAATTTGACTCTTAAAAACAATACTGCTTTGACATAAGAACAGAGCAAGTAGTTTTTATTTGTGCTGCTGTTTATCTACAGTTGGCAAGTATCCAAGGACTGAACACTATATCTGCTTTTATCAGGTATGATTACAGATCACTCCAGACTGTTAGTGATACAAGAGGTAATTGCTTAGCTCCCAACGGAGAAGGAAAAAATGATGAAGTGATATTCCTGATTTGAGAGAGCTGTTCCTTTGAACATTATACCTCAAAGGGCAGCAAAAGACTGGAATCACTATTAATTCTGTAATATCCACAAGCCTACAGTGAGCACCATTGCAACAAATCAGCAATTTTTCCACCACCGTGGTTGACATTTGCCATATTTTCTACACTAAGGATAGATGGCACCAAAATAAATTAAAGTGGCATAGACTGAAAATTTCCAGAAGTGACTGGTGATGTTGGGAGCCTGAGGTTCCAAAAATCAGGCCTCTTTAAGGTAAGTGCTGAGAACCTTACCTCTGGAAATCAGGTGCCTTTACAGTGTTTCAAGCTGGGCATCTGAATATGGAGGTGTGATGGGATCCCCAGGATGCAGCCCTGGACTGTGGGACCGCTGTGCCCCCTAAACTCTCCCCAGCCTGGGATGTCTCTTATAATGCCTTTCTAGTGAGCAGCAGCAAACCCCTCCAGGAGCTGTGATCACTCAGCATAACAGCATGTGGAGACCCATACACCCAGCTAGATTGCATGAATGCTCCCAGAGCCACTCACGAATCACACTCAAGATGAGCAGTGCAGATTTATTAATTGGTTCACCACTTCATCAATGGAAAGTGGATATACACCAGCCTTTGCAAAACTTGAGCAGATTTGCTACACACTTCATACAAACTCACTGGTAAAATAAACAGTTAAACAAATTTATTGACTATAAAAGATAGATTTTAAGTGATAGGCAAAAAGTCAGAGTTAGTTACCAAAAGAAATAAAATATAAGCATGCAGTCTAAACTCTCAACCCTATTAGACTGGGCAACATCTAGATTAAGCAGTTTTTCTCACCCCACTGTATATTGCAGTCCTTAATGTACAGGTTTGTTCCTTAAACCTGGACCAAGTCCTCTGTTGGAGTCTTGTGTTCTTCTCAGTGTCTTAGTTGCTTGCAGCGTAGCTGGGGGCAGGAGAAGAGCTCAGTATGTGTCCACTCTGTCTGTTTTATACCCTCAGTCCACATGCTTGTAGAACACAACTCCAGGCATGTCTGGGGGGCATTGCTGAGTCTCCAGGCAAGGTTGAGCAATTCCCCTGGTGTGGCCTCATGCAGGTGAATCACTGAATTGTAGCTCCCTTGCTGGACAATGGCTGTTGATGGGTTGTTTGAAACCCTCCCTGCATGTTGGTTACTTTCCTTGCTGTTGCCTCTGTGGAGCTAATATCTGTCTGATTCCCCAACTTACAGCATGTTTTAGTGACAACCATACAACACAATTGTCATAACTTCATATGCATTAATGATACACATATACGGATAGAGAAATGACTTTCAGCAGATCATAACCTCTCCCCTGATACATTACAAGGCATGCTTTATATGTAAGATCACAATTATATGAAAATGAGGAATATGGGGATTACAGGATGTGCCCCCAAGTTATAGAATTTCACAGGAGGCATCCAGAATCACTAGCTACTTTTGAAAATCTTGGCCTAATTGTTGATATTTTAATGCTGTTAAACTGTAAAATGTGTATTTTGAATATATATTGAATAACGTTATATAATGCAAATCACTAGGTTCTTAAGCAGACTTGGTACTCACGATAATATTTGCTGCAGGCTAAAGTGCAGGTACTGTTATTGGCTGGGTCCAAATATTTCAGCATCACACCACTACTCGTGTTTCTCTTTGACTGTAAAGCTGGTTTCCAGGAAGGGCACAGATGATCAAGCACAGGCTGACCTGCTTCTGAACTCTCAACAGGCTCTCTTAGCTTGAGCAGATGCTTTTAGATCAGTTCAAGCGAAGACTGACCTTCCCTAGCTGTCTCCATGGAAAAGAGAAAAAAGAAAAGATTATTCTGTTTTTAAAGTCTTCTATAGTAGAAAAGGAAATGAATGTCAAGTGACAGCCAGTTTGGCAGGGTGTGCAGAAAGAGGGCCTCAGGCCAAATTCTGAACAGTCTTTTTTTTTTTTTTAACCACCATTTCTTTTTGTCCTCCTCCAATGAATTGTTAAAATTCTCTATTCTTTTCTCTTGTAGATGGTTTCTGACATCTTTGCTTTTAGCTGACTGATTGCATATGGCTCTTATACCTGATCTCTATAAAGTTTATTATAAACTTTGCTGGGAACTGTCTTTGACAAAACAGCAGAAGTGCAGCTTATCTACTGTATTTTGCCATTATATTGGTGAACACGATGTCAAGTTTAAGCTTATAACTCTCCTAAGACTGTGGAGGCAATATTACAGCCCTATTAACTTGTAACCTTAATAGCAGCTAGGTGCTCCACATAATTTCTACTGGCAAGGGTGTGGACATGTACTGAAGTCATACTGTGGAGCTAGAAACAGGAGCTTTATACCATTGAAATGGGGAGATTCTGAATTTCTCAATAGGACTTTAAATGATTTTTATGGTTTATGGCTCCCACTGAGCCCTGAGTTGAAATGATGGTAAACAACTTTATAGGTGGAATGATGAAGGAAAAAACGTGTCCATAGCATTTCATAAAACTCTTGAACTATTGCTAAAATAGACTTTCCGTAACATGTGATTTATGTGAAATACATAATGACGAGATATACAGTAAAAAGGTTTTATTGGTACTAGTCTGGGATGATCTGCAAACTTACTTTTAACTTGACCCATCCTGAGTAATGTGGCTATCCCAAAGGCATGTCAATAGAAACTTCATATGGAAAACTGTTAAAAGAATGCTAAGGTTGCAAATTCCCAGACTCAGAAGTTAATAAATGCCAGAATTAATGTTGGTGATTGCCTATCATTTTTCAAAATCAGGCAACTGCTTTAGTTAACTAAATATAGATTAAAGAGCCTAAATTCATTCAAGGTTGGTTTAAGAAAAAAAAATCTGGACTTTTTTCCCCCTTTTAACTTCAGTGTTATCCCATAGATAAATACCCAGGACTTCTACTCTATCAAATGTGTGCTCCCTTACTTGAGGTTAGACTGAAAAATGTGTCTGTTTACTTTTCTAATAAGAATGTACTTTTAAAGTATTCCCTAACTAGGGAGAAAAACCTCTGTTTATTTTTATAAAAGTAGTATGAAAACTGACACTCTCCTATCCTCCAGTCCTTCCACCCCCACCCGCTTTTTTTTTGGTTTTGCTCTGCATGACAGCACAACCCTAAGCAGTGTTATTCCTCCTTAGACCTATATAGCATCAATCAACTTATGAAGATCAAAGAAATGTTTTCTCTCTTGTACATCATCAAACCAAGCCACTGAAGACTGCTATTATGCACCAGATAACACTTTTCATTGAAGAGTAGTATGGTAAATTGTGGCAGAATACCAATGGAGTATAATATTGTCACCTTAAATACCAAATGTATTTATCATGATTAGTATTTTAACACTGAACACCAAAGGAATTTACAATGGTTTGCCATTTATTATAACATTTTGTCAAACTTTATATTGAGCTCTCTTTTTTATTGAATTTTTATGGAAATACATTGGTTTTAATATACTCATTACAACCAACTGAGTTTATTTTGATCTGCTTTATTTCAGGGAATATCAAACTAATTAATAATGATGGAGCACTTAAAAGAAAGTGTCACAGACATTATTTTAAAACATGTACCTACCAGAATGTTGTTCACAGATGATAATGAAATTATCAGACCGATTCACCGCTCATGCTGGCATAAATCAAGAATGATACGGTTTAAGTCAATAGACTTATACCTGCGTAAGACGATTTTAAGTGAGAGAAACCTAAGGTCCATTGTTGTTAGTTGTATTGGATGACTGTTAGCATAACATACCTGGAGGTTTTACATTCACTAGCAATTAATTCAGTGTTCTGTAATAATGTGTTATGCCATATTATTAATGTTTAATGTGATTACATTAATTTACAATGAAATCACTGCAATATTTAACTCTGTTACATCTGATGGAATTCAGTAAACCCATGAGTCAAATCTGGACCCTACTGGCGTCCATGGGAGTTTCGCTGTTGACTTCCATGGAAATAGAATTTTACTCTATGTGTGTGTGTGTGTGTGTGTGTGTGTGCGAGAGAGAGAGAGAGAGAGAGAGAATCCTGTTTCCATGGAGATTAACAGGAAAACTCTCATTGATAGTGAGGTGAAAGAGTCTAGTTGGTTGGGCTTGGGAGACTAGAGTTATCTTCCCAGTTCTACTACTGATCATGTCTCTCTTTTTGCTTCTGCTTCCTCACCCACCCTTTCTGTTTACACTGTTAGTTTTTGGGACAGGGACTGTCTCCTAGTCTGTGTTTGTCCCGTGCCTAGCACAATGTGGCTCCAGTCTCAGTTAGGGGTATCTGGAAGCAGTTGTAATATGAATACTATTAATTACAGGTGTTCAGAAAACATGGATTTTTTTTCAAGAGCAAGTTGACATTTTCCATGGCAAAGGAAAACAGTTTCAACAGAAAATGTTTGATCATCCCAAATGATAATATCCATGTAATGTGCTGAGAACTCTGGCCCAGCACAGCATAGGCTTGCCTAAAGCATGTGAATAGTCCCTTGGAAGTCATGGGGACTACTCACATGCTTAAAGTTAAGGACATCTTAAATGTTTTACTAGATCAGGGCCACAAGGCTCAGCACCCTGCAGGACCGAGCCATCATAATCAGTTCTTTATGTCCATTCATCTTAGGGTTTGTTGTGTGGTCTATTCACCTCATGCTGGTTTGGCAACCAAAGGCTGAACACAGAAACTGCCTGACAGCTCAGCTAGAGCTGACTGGCAGCCCCACAGTACCTGTTAGGATAAAATGGCTGTAAGGCAAGAGGGCAGCATGGCTGCCAGAGATGCAGAGCAACTATGGAGAGAAGCTCCTGCTAACATACTAGTTAGAAGCCAGCAGAGAAGCCGAGAGAGAGAAACTGAACAAGAGGCTGAAAATCCCATAGAGTTAGGAAGCAGCTCAGTTAACAGTTAGGGACTTAAGAAGGGTTACCTCAGGCTGCTCTGAAGTAGGGCCCTGCAGTGGAACCCAGTAGAACAGGCGGGCCTATGTTCTCTATCTCTTCCCAGAACAAGGGAGAGGGGAAATGGTCAAGGACTGTGAGTGTTAGGGGCCAGAGGAGAAATTCAGAGTGCTGGAGTTTGAGTTCCTTATTATTTGGACTTTTCTGTTAACTACAAAAGGGGATAGACTGAGCAGTAACTTAACCAAGAGCGAGGCCACATAAGACAACAGTCTGTCTTAATGCCAGAAGGGCTGGATGGAGCATTAGACAAAGGAACCCTGCAGCACTGTGTCTGGGTACAGGGAGGTTCTCTAGAGATGAGGGCATGGTCCTACGGGGTCACAAAGATGTCTAGGTTCCCATTTACCTACTGTAATCTTACCTGTACCAAAACTGATGCAGTAGCAGTGGTGTTGTGCTTAGTAATATGTAGTTTGTGTATGCAGGTAAAGAAGATTTGAATGACAAGACTGATACAATATATCTCTAGTACTATTATGAGACACAACCAGAAAATATCAAATGTGTTTTTGAGAGAAAAATAAAGAAGAAAAATGGCAGTTCAGAAGTAAATAAGGAACATAATAAGGAAAAAAAACCCCTGGAGAATGTCAGAGAGAAACATAAATTACAATTTGAACGTGCTCTGAAGAAGACATTTGAGAATTAAATAATTAAACTGCATTCATGAATAAAAACACAATAACAAAAAAAATAAACAAGATGACGATAAGATTGTATTACAGGACTCATGCAAACAATAATACTAACAAAGAAATGGGAATCTGAATATGCTGTGTAACAAAATAAACCACTTTGGTAATGTGTGGCCAGATTTTCAAAAGTGCCCAGTATCTTGGGGCCAAATTTTCAAAGAAGCCCATGTCTACACTGTAATTGGGACAGCATGTGTAGGCATACCTGAACTAGCTTTGACTGAGCTAGCTCACTAGAACTAGCAGTGTAAACATGGCAGCATGTGCAGTGGCGTAGGATAGCCCCCCAACTATGTATCTAGGATCTGGGATGGGATCGTACTCCGGTGACTAGCCCATGCTGCTGCCTCTGCTGCTGAGGCTACATTGCTATTTTTAGCAACCTGGCTCAATCACAGCTAGCTTGAGCATGCCTATACGTGCTGCAGTCATGCCTCCTGATTGCTGTGCAGACATATCCTTAGATTCCTCAGTAGGAATTACTGGAAGCTGAGCACTTTCAGTTGCCACTTCTTTTAGGTGCATAAGTGGGAGCTCAGCTCTTTTGAAAATCTGGCCCATTGTGTCCAGTACACTGCCTACTTAATATGGAGGCAATCTCTGTGGTGTGTATCTGCAGGCTAATAACATGTAATCACATGGTTTACTGAGGCACTTTTATGAGAGATGATGACAGTGGGGTACAACTTTAGTATGAGTAGCAGATCATCTGCAAACTGTAGCCCAAAAAAAGATGAAAAAGGTTATTGTAGCTGGCAGAAGCTACAGAGAAGAAGGCTTTTGAATCAACACTGGGGAGATAGTGTACAAAGGACAAAGAGGGTGTCTGTACTAGATGAAAATATGGGATGGGGAGAAAAAAGATTTATGAGGGAAACGAGCAAATTCTGTGGCTATGTGGGTGTTTTCAATAGTGGAATGAAACGAATGGGAAAGACAGTGCAGTTGTCTGAAGATCAGGGTGATGTGGTTGCTCTTATTTGTATGTGTGCTAATCACCTAATCCAGATAGTTGTGCCTAAACTCCATTAATATTCCTGGGATTCACACCTTCCTGTTCACATTTTAAAGGCCAGATTCTTCCATGGGGTGTTGCTTTATGCTGCACCATTGGTACAATCTGGCCCTTAAGCAAGCTTTCAGTGCAAGGTTGATTCTCAGAGTAGAATGGTGGAAGTTCTCCTACTTCACCACCTTCTGCTGCAGCAGAGAAAGTAGGGCATGGCTAGGATGCTACTGCACTGTGCTGATCCCTGGCAGCACATTTGTGGTCTGTTGCTGCAGTTGCAACCAGAATAAGTTAGAGCAGTTCCCAGGCTGTTCTAATTCAGCATCGGGACACCAACCCTGCACAGGAAGGTCAGCTGGAATGGGACAGTGAGACGGGAGATGTATTCTGTCCTGACTTTTACTGTGTACGTTTCAGCCAAGGTTGAGGCCCTAAGCATCCAATCCTGCATTCTTTCCATAAGTAAAACTCCCATTGAACACAGTGGGAGAGCAGGAAGCAACTTTAATACGTAGATGAGATTCAATGGGAATTTGTCGTGTGGAAGGAAGGCGGGGCTAAGTAGTCCTTTCAGTGAAAGCAAGTATCTGTGGACTGTGAAGGTGCTTTCCATAACACTGTTTAACTTTGGTGTGGAGAGGAAGAATGAAGAAATATGTGTATGAATAATCTTGCGGAGGCTTTAGCCATCATTGGCAAATTTTTAAATGAGCCAGGTTAAAATTTCTAACTTGCTCGGTAATTTTCTGTCATCCTTTCTGCCATTCAAGAAAGGGTATACAATCCAGATAGTGTGACAGCCAGCTCTAATATGCAGGACAAATGAAAGATATTGCAGATTTTATGATAGATCTGATCCAGAGGTTTAATATGTCATATAGAAAATACCATGACTGCTTTATTAACAGATATGTATCAGGGCAGAACAATTTTGGGATTTCAAATACTAATAAAAAATGCAGGCATACATGCTGCATTTACACTGGACTGTTCTATTATATCAAGCCAGTACAATATGTCAGAAATGGAAATTAATTGAATTTTGACTTATCTAATTGCTTAGCCAATCAGATATGGCAAGTCGCGTATGATAAATTGACATTGTCTTTTTGTTTAATAAAACAGAAATCCAGAAAAGTTGCCCTCTTAGACTTCCTTGTCCATCATTTCATATAGTAATTTTTACCAGACAGCTTGTTCTCTTCAATTCATGACCGCTTCCAAGTGAAATCCCCCAAAGCATGTGTTTGATTTCCCTCTCATGAAGAGGTAAATAGGCTTAATTATCATAATACTGTTTCTTAATGGCTGTCCTGTCAATATGGATGTTCAGTTGGCTGAAGATAACACTTTAACTTTAACTCAGATGTCACTTCCAACCTTGCTAAACATGAAAAGTGCCTGGAACAAGACTTGTGAAATGAAATATTGTGTGACAGAAACCTGTCTTGACTATGGAATCATGGTATAAAAATACCTTGACAAAAAGTGTGTCACTTCTAGGACTCTTCAAATTGGTGGAGTGATGCAGCTTTATTACCAGCCCTTGCTCAGCTTTTCATAAAAAGTCCCAGTAGCACTGTACTTTGTGCTCAAAAGGAGCTATTTCAGTCTAATCTACACACTGCTTTTTTGTAATTAAGATCCAAGTACTGCTAAATTCCTATGGCTTGTAAGTGATTCAGGTGATTTGGAATGTCTAGATTAAAATGTTTAGTTTCACTGTTACGGAGAAGTGTAAAAAGGGGTCTTTTAAATGTAACAAATAGGGTTGATTTAGAGTCACAATTTATTGCTGAATGACTGCCCCAAATTGATCTGAAAAATGTATTAAAATTAGATCTTTATTACTTCTCGCTTGGTGGCAACATATCTTATGATGCCTGAACTGAAAACCTATTTAACAACTATAAATACAAATTCACAGAATACAGTTTACAATAAAATAGTTGGTAGTGTTGCTCATGCAGTCTGGAGCTTGCCAATGACAATTGTTCTTGTGTATTCTGCAGATATGTCTTTAGGGAAAAACTGTTCTCACTACTCTGTACTGTAGCTCTTGTCAATGTTTGGAATTTGCCATGCTTCAGTGTCTCATGGACATTGTTATACACAGAAGGCAGCCATACTGGGTCATTCATTAAGCACCTGAGTTACACAAAATATAAAGTAATGTCACCAGTAGAGGGAACACGTATACTCATGTAATTGATCATTGCTTTATATTACATGTAAGTCCCCCTTAGAAATCCACTTCTGCCATGCTTCTTTCAGGGAATTGAGTTGACTACAATGTAAATGGGCTTTTGTTGTTGCCCTTCCTATAACCGGTGTCTCCTTGTCTCAGATGGTGAGCAACTTGGAGCAGGGATGTAGCACTTAGTGGATATTACCATAAATCAGGGGTCTCAAACTCAAATGACCATGAGGGCCACATGAGGATTAGTACATTGGCCCGAGGGCCGCATTACTGACACCTTCCCCCCTGCCGCCCTCAGCCCCGCCCCCACTCCACCTCTTCCATGAGGCCCCACCCCTGTCCCGCCTCTTCCCACCCCTTCCCTGCCCCCATTCCAACCCCTTCCCCGAAATCCCCACCCCAACTCTGTCCCCTCCCTGCCCCCAGGGGGTGCAGGAGGGGTGTGGGGTGAGGTGGGGGCACAGTGCAGGGAGTTGGGGTGTGGGGTGCAGGAGGGGTGAGGGGTACAGCAAGGGGTCAGGGTGCAGGGTGCGGCAGGGGGCTCAGGGCAGGGGTCGGGGTGCAGGGTGCAGCAGGGGGCTCAGGGCAGGGGTCAAGGTGCAGGAGGGGTGCAGGGTACAGCAGGGGGTTGGGGCGCAGGAGGAGTGCGGCATGGGGCTCAGGGCAGTGGGTTGGGATGCAGGAAGGGTGA
>NW_020664530.1:14077757-14157732 GCF_002925995.2 Terrapene triunguis
GGTGCAGGAGGGGTGCAGGGTATGGCAGGGTGTCGGGGTGCAGGGTGCGGCAGGGGGCTCAGGGCAGTGGGTTCGGCTGCAGGAGGGATTCGGGGGGCAGGATCTGGCCCGGCACATACCGGGGGCAGGGCAGGCTCCCTGCCTGCCTGCCTGTCTGCCCTGCCCCCGCAAGAGGCTGGAACGTGGGGAAGGGGGAGCGGAGGGGCTGTGTGTTTCTGTTGCTTGAGGCACCGCCTCCAGCAGCTCCCATTGGCCGCAGTTCCCCGTTCCCGGCCAATGGAAGCTGCTGGGGGCGCTGCCTGAAGCAACAGCCACACACAGCCCCTCCGCCCCCCCCTTCCCCACGTTCCAGCCTCTTCCCGGAGCTGCGCAGGGCAGGGCAGGCAGGCAGGGAGCATGCCCTGCCCCCAGTGCATATCCGGCCGGAGCCGCTCTGGTAAACACTGGGGGAGGGCGGGGGAGGGGGCTCGCGGGCAGCAGAAAATCACCCCGCGGGCCACACGTTTGAGACCCCTGCCATAAATAAATGATTAGATGTTACAACTGCCTCCAGCACCACTTCTCCCAACAGCGCTGCTGTGACTTTTCGTCTGATTCTGCAGCCACTGTATACCTGAGAAATCATTGTCAGAACTTCTTTCATGGACATTTCCTGCAAGGCTCAAAGAGGCATTCATATCATTTGAGCTTTAATCCCACGCACCATGAGACAATGTTGTATTCTAGAGGCAGCCATGTTGGGTTTCTCTTTCTTACGAAGCATTTGAGTTGCACAAGGTAAGGTGGTAATAGGCCCTGTCACCGTATCCCATGGGGAAAAAATCTCCAAGAAGTAGAGTAAAACTCCACAAGGATCTCCTCACAAATTTCTCCCAAAACCATTTTTTTGCCATAGCACCTTTCCCTCTCCTCCCCCTATCTGGAATGGGCTGTAGCTCCATTCTCCACATCTCAGCAGATTCTCCCTTCCTCAGTATCAGGGAGCCCCTTCAAGAAGAAAAGAAGAACACCATGGAAAAGCTAAAATAGCTAAAATGATCTCCAAGAGGCTGGTAGAGAGATGATTATGGGGCTCCACCTCCATCTGCCCAAGACTCAACCATTCCTCATTTCATCTCCATGCATTCTCCACACACTGACTCCAACCATTCACAAAGGGAGGGATTTGATTTTCCCCACATGAGAGGTGCCCACACCTCTGTGCACATAGCTACATCTAAGTGACTAATAGGTATAAAATAACATTGTCACCACTAGGGAGAGCTCTAGTACTAACATCATAAAACATTCTTTTATGTAACTTCTCATTGCAGAGTTCAGGGGGAGTTCCTTGAATGGAAAAAGTGCAGAATATGAAACAACAATTATGAGACGGAGCTAGAGGGTGTTGAGGAGGATTTTACACTTAATGTTGCGGTGTCATAACTGGTCTTGCAGAAAGAGGGAGGATTTCTAATCTGGACTCTTTCCACTTTAATTCAACAGGTTTTTGACACTTACAATACTTGTTTCTGCTCAGCTGCTTTGCATTTTGGCTTGGTAATGCATTCAGGAGGATATGGGAAGAAAACAGAATACAGACATTTGGTTAAAGGAGTGATTTATGAATAATGCCATTGGTTGTTGCATGATGCTTCAGTGAAAGTTTATAACCTTGATACACTGTATTCCCCAATGCCCTGAGAAGGGTTAATGATGGGCCAGATTGAATAGCCTAAGATAGTACTTTTGTCGTACCACCAATTGTCTCCATATTCCCCATGTCTCAACATTCCCAGGGGGCATCTACTCTGTACAGAGCAGCCCCCCAATCCCAGAGAAACCTTTCCTGGTGCCCTCCTGTCAGGGAGTTGCCAAGAGTCTCCACTGCAGCCCTGGGTTTTCCTAGAGAGGAGTCAGTTAATTTCTCCTGCTTGAATTCCGAAGTGGGAGCTAGGAGGCTCAACTCAAGCTGATCACTGGGGCCACTTCTCACCCTCCTCTGAGGTCAGTTTATCAGTAGGACTCTGCATGGCTCCAGGTCATGTACCTCACACTGGGAGGCAGCTACTCAGAGCTGCCTGTCAGCTTTGCAGCTCAGGGGCAGAGCCATGGGCTCTGGGTGTCTGCTTTTGGATCTGAATAACCATACAACTGACCTGGGCCTGGGACTCTAGGTCATTTCCCAGATAGACATCTACTGGTATTTGGGAGTGTATCTCAACATCCCTGATTGTCACCCCATTTCAGATGGATCGGAACCACCAGGACTTGGAAAAGGGGGTCCCATTATTCCCTGAATGGTTATGAGTCTATTGAGGATGATCTTTGAGGGGTTTACCAATCCTGGGCATGCCAGAGTTACTTGGGCCCCAGTGTCCCTTATCCCTGGGCCTTTTTCCCATCTACCTCCACCGGGAAACAGTGCTTAGTTTATTCTTCTTTGCGGTCTGACTAGGTTATGTTTACCGATTGGACTATCAGGGCTGGTTCTGCCAATGGAGAAATCATTGACACGTGGACCTGCTGCAGGTTACCACTAGCCCCTGATCTCTCTAGCACTGGGCAGTTTGTTGCCTTATGACTAGTCATGTAACAACAGAAGCATATCTGATCCCCAAGTTCCTTTTTTGGGCCTCTGTTAGGGTTTGCCTCCCACCAACGTCTGGGTTTAGTCCCTTCTTCCTTCTGTGGGGAGGGAGCCCTGACTGGGTCAGCTTTATGCCAACCTCCCTTGATTTTCCTCTCAAACCCAGGCCAATTATCTGCATGTCGGTCAGTACAGTTTTCAGCTATGGTCCCATCCCTAGGATCTTTGTTTGTTGATCATGATTTCAAGTCAGGGTGGCAGAGTTTATAGAATTGTTCTAAACTGATTAATTCATAGCCCTCATCAACCATAATAATCCCCCAACGAGTTGCTCACTTTCTTATGTAACCCCTAATTTGACTTGAAACCTCAGCACAGGTCATGTTCCCTTTTTTTCTGAACTCCCCCAAACATTTTCCTATATGATTCAGAGGTCAGTTTAAAGCTTGCTTACATCGCCCATAATTTTTATAATCTTCTCTGTCCATAAGAGTGAAAAAGTCTAAGGCCTTTGTCCCTAACAGTAGTGGAGTGGGATGCCATACTAAGTCCTCCCTGCCCCCATCTTGTTCAATGTACACCCTGTTTCAAAAATATCTGAAAAACACATCCATGTCATCACTTTCTCTAAAGCAAGGAAATAATTTGATGTCTATGCCACCCACTGGGACAGGGAGAGAGGGTCTGCTGGCACAGACTCTGAATCTGGAGCTGGTATTGACGTTCCTGGTCCTTCTCGCTCTCTCCTCATGATGGCGCTGCCACTCCTCCCGCTGGCGCTGGTTCTCCCTCTCTTCTCTCTCATGTTGATGATCTCACTCCTCGTGTTCTCTCCTTTGCTGGTGCTCCCAGTCTTCAAGCAGCTGGGTTTCCAGACATAGTTTGTTCCTCTCCTGTGGTAGCTTCTCCTGTTCTAATTGTCAAGCTGTCCATAATTCCTGTTGCTGTGGTACACTCTATCCCAAGAGAACATGGTGGCTGCCTTTGTCAGCTTCCTTCTGGCCTTCCTTTCAGGGAGTCAGTGCCAAGATTTTCCTGGCCTGCTGGACTTTCTACCCGTGGGCTTGATGTCCCCTGTGAACCCAGACCATTATTCCTCTTTTGGTCATAAAAATACAGCAAGTTGACTAGCCACACCTTGTCCACTCCCAGTATTGAACTGCATTTCCTTGAATAGCTCAAGCAGCTGACCTTTCTTCAGCTCTTCATCATTCATTTTCCCATCTCTCTTTTTGCTATTCCTTTCCTAAAAGAGAGTATGAGACTTTTCTCTGTGCTTCTGCCTTCTACAGTACTTGCTCTCACTGCTGTTGGCATGTATGGAATTTTACACTGTCAGAGATCCCACACACATTGCCACTATGTATGTCACAGTTCAGGATAAATGTACCTGTATCCCTCTCTGTGGTCCACCAAGGGCACCCACCCAAAGGTTTCCAGCTCCCAGCTGTCACCTGCCTTTGGTGGAGACTTGCACCCCTCCCTTATAACTGGGGTGTTAAGGTGGCAGAGATCCATCATTTACTCTGTGATATTCCCAGAAAGCCAAACAGGCTTGGCCTGCTCTTTGCTTTCTCTCCAGAGGCTCTGGACAGCATAATTGCCTGAAGTTATAAGTTACCACACAGCTTTCTAAGCAACCACATTTATTCTTAAGGCAAAAGCATTACAGAGAAAACATTAAATACAATAAAAGAACCTATGCTAAATAGCTCACCAGAGGTCACTCCAACTCCAGCCTCAGAATCTGGTAGGTGTTAGTCCTTCAGAATCCACAACTGGGTTTTCTCCATAGTTATAAGTTCACAACAGTCTCAGATTCAGAACCAGAACCCAAACTGGTCAGATCAGCCTGTTGCTTTATACTGCTCAGGCCTTTGACTTACAAACCCAGGAACAGGTAATCAGCAGACAATCACCTTCTCCTCAGGATGTAGCTTCAAAAGGCTGGGTTTTTGCATAACTAGCAATGGGGAATTTGCAGTAATCTCTCCCTAGATATTTCATAGGAAATCTACTTCACACATATTGTCCCAAAAATCCATTCTTATCTGGCACAATTTCAGTGAAGTCTGTTGAACTTCCAGGCCTCATATCACATCTTCCCCCTAGAGAGGTTACATACAATTCTGGCCCACAGTAATACATATGTCTGCTAGGGAGATGAACAATGAAAAGCTATACTACCCCAATCCTGCCCCCCCCCATCCCATTTTAACATATATTTTTCAATAATTCAGATACTGCTACATTTAAATATCTGCAAATTTCACTACCTCATAGGGGTGTTATGAGATTTCATATTTCAAGGTGTTGTATAAGTGCTTCATATTGTTTTATTTTATGTTAATTTTTTCTCAGTTCACTTACATCTGAAGGCAATTCTGCTCATAGCAAATGATCTTATGAAACCTACCATGGAACTGAAAAAGGATTTCAGACTGCAGACAATAATGTTGTGTCATTTCCATTTCTATTTTTATAAAATTGGAATTCCCAGTAAAAAAGCAGGAAATGTGGTGAACTTCTTGGACTATTTTTTTGCTTCAGAAGACGGTTAGATGATGCTTCTAGTAAACCCCAGACACAAGTGATTTGAATGTAATTACACAGGCTGTTTGCTATGAGTTCTGTTTAAGTGAAGCTTGGTCTTGAAAGTAATTATACAGCACAGAAGATGAACAAATGTAGTAACTTGGAAATCACACATGGAACTAGGAAGATTTTAAAATAAACATTGGGCATCCATTTACAAATAGCCAGTTTCACAGCTTTAACTAACAACATTAATTGTTATAGTGCATTTCATAAAGAGGTTTTTGAAACATTTGTGGGTTTCTCTTTTCTAAAAAGCACCAGGGGAAGAGATCCTCAGCTGATGTGAACCGGTGTAGGTCTGTGGAAGTCAATGCAACTGTAGTGATTTATATCAGCTGAGGATCTAACCCTGCATTTTTTGATGCAGCATTCTTTAAGAGACCATAATATTTAGTACCGGCATGCCAAATGTACTCAAAGCAGAAAATGTGTCTCTGTAAATGTAGTGAGGTGGAGTGGCCTCCCTCCAGACTCGAGAGTGAAGGACCACTACACTCCCCCCAGGGGGTGAAGTCAAATCTGCCCTTTCCCCCGTCCGGAAGTACTGGGGTGGGGACAGGAAGTATAAAGGGAGGGCCCTGGGGCTAGAGCAGGGAAGAAAGTGGACTTCTCTTCTAAGCAGCTGAGCCTTCTGCAGGATACCGGACCAGCAGCCGGTACCAGTGCCCTACTGATTGAAGAGGTGGAGGGCTCCGAGGAGATGCCAGAAAGGATGCTACCTGACTGCAAAGCAGCAAAATGGAGCCCAGTGCCAAGTGAATGATGTAGGTGGAGTTGGGTAGGAAGTAGTCCAGGAGAACCAGACTTCAGTCTGGTTGTGTTGGCGGGAAGTGAGACACTGTGTTTTGTGTTTCCCTGCTGACCCATCTGCCACTAACAGGGCCCTGGGCTGGGATCCAGTGGAGTAGGGTGGGCCTGGATCTCCCTACCCCCCTTGCTGCCACCCCTCACACATGGGGTTCGCTGCACACTTCCCCTAGGCTAGAAGGCCTGTACTGGTAGATGATTGTCTTCCCTAGCCAGGAGGCTGTGGGCTAGAGACTCTTGTTGTTCTGCCCCACCCACAGGGTCAGAGCTCCCAGACTGTTAATTGGTGTCTGCCCCAGCCAAGAGGCTGCGTGCTATAGACTACTTGTTACTCTGCCCGGGCCAGTGGGGCCCGAGCTTGACTCTTGTTGCCTGCAGTAGTGAGGTGGATTGGCCTCCCTCCTCACTTGAGAGCGGGGGACCACTACAATGGGTTTCAGTGTTATTTGGTGAAGCCCCACCTCCCTTTTTTAAAGTAAGTGCTATGGAACGTGTGGTTGAATAATAGATGTTTACATAGATTTTTAAATCCTCCTATTAGCTCTTGAAGTTCACCAATTTCTTTTCAGCAATGCCAGGAAGCTGTAAACACATATAAAGCCTTTTAGCTTAAGTACAGTCACTTAATTTAACATATTGTGTCTCAAATATAGTCCTCTCAATTTTAAAAAAGTAACACTTTGCTCCAGTGGCAATTTTCCAGATCCAGAGTTACAATACAAGATAATTCAGTATTGCTTTAGACCCAGAAGCATCTCTTCTTTATCAGAAGCATAGCAGAGTGGTAGATACGCAGTATAACTGATTGGGAATAATCAAAACTCGGGGGCTAAACACAAAAGGAAAGTTGATTGGGTAAGTAAGGCAGGGCTGCTGACAGAGAAACCAGGACCTTTGGTATTACACAAGAGAACCTTATAAAAATAGTTTACTGATAGACAGAAAAGGAGAAAAACTGATTTTAGAGGAAAGGAAGGTAAACCAGAAACCACAAAAGAGTTTTTCACAAGACTTGTGTTTGCTGTAGACTGGGCAGGACTTATTTGTTTTCTATTAATTTAAAGCCTTGTGGTGTTGGTATGCTAAAACCCATTGAACTGAAATTCTTGATGATAAATATCTCAGAGAAAAGCTCTGTGTCAATTGGCTCTTGGAAACATGCAAAATAGTGCTTTTTTTTTTTAATGTGGAAATGGACATTTTATGGAAAGCTTGCAAAACAACATTTTTGGGTTATGAGATTACCTGGAATGACAATGACAATTTCTGCATGAAAGCTCACCAAAAATAAAAAAGCATTTTTGCATAGCTCTAATTTTGAGTTATTCTTCCGAGCAATGTAATATTTTCAGAAATAATAGTTCAACAGGGGAAAGTGAGAGATATGGAAAATATGTTTTTCAGAGGAACTGTACTTTAAATATTTCATTACTAAGACTGGATAATAGAGGAGATTGACAATAGGTTGTGTAGGCTAATCACTTTTATGCCATTAGTTTGAATTTGGACCAAGTTAGCTGTATCTGAAAGTCCATTGTAGCCATCTAAGGATTAAATCATTGGTCTGAGTCCAGTCCCCGAGCACTACATAACCATACTACAAAAATCCTCCTGATTCATGTTACCTACCACCATTGTCCATCTTGTCATAGAAGTCAAGGATGGAACGGGCTTTAGAGAGCAAACTATCATTGACCCTCAGAAATGGATATCTGGGGGTTGGGGTTGAGGTACCTTGGTAGAGCAGTGTGAAGAAGCTAATTTGGCTACTGTTCTGATGATAAATGGAAGAATTCAGTTTCCAAGTCTGTCAATCTAGCATCTTTCCTGAATGCTGCATTTCTTTCTATTAGACTGCATTACTAATGGACATAAGTAGATAATCCTCTAAATACAAAGTCCTGAGAAAATAGCAGTTTATTCATTTCTAAAGGAAGATAGGATGAAATGAATCTGAATGTAGTATTCATTATGTATATCTCAAACATAAGGAGAAACCTGGGGAACATGAAGGAATTTAGCATTAAAAGCTTTATGCAGCAAGATCTGAGATAAGATATTTTTCAATGCACATGCAGCACAAAAGCACCAAACTATTAAAATTTGTATTAGGCATTTGACACTGACAGCCACAGACTGGAGGAGAAGTGAAGAGAAACACAGGATACATTTTTGTTTCTATAATGGAAATGGCTGTCTGCTCTAAACTTACCAAGAAACTCATCAGCAGCAAGAGCAGCACAGGACAGAAGTAAACTAAGAAATGACAGAGTGGAATCAGGAAAAACAAAAACAACCTGGGCATTCTCACCTGTCAGCTTGGTTTCATCTTGTATTGTATTCGGAAACAGTATGTTTTCTTCTCTCTTCAAATTACTACATGTGATTATATATTAAGAGTGTGATTGTACCACCCTTTTTCATCTTTATGAGTTCCATAGTTCTAATGGAATATGTAATCAAGTATAAATCAGTGTGTAGTGGATTACATCATTGAGTATCAATAGTCAGAGGAAGAGTGGTTCAGTGGTTAGGGAGCCAGCCCAGGACTTAGGAGATCACTGTTTGAGTCCCTGCTGCACCACAGACTCTCTGCGATCTTGGGAAAGTTTCTTTGTGCCTTAGTTCCCTCTCTGAAAAATGATATTTCCCTTCTGGAAAGGGAGATTGTGAAGATAAATATAATAAAAAGTATGATGTGCACAGAAGTACCTAATGTAAACAGATAGTACTGGGCCCTGGGTAAGTTATTTTGTATCACAAGCTCATACCTATTTGTCAGTTCAGTGTATCCTAAACTGCTGCAAGTAGCTACATCGCACAAGAGGTTTCTGGGAAATCAGCCACTTATTTCCATTTCTGGGCATCAAAATTTACGTGGTTCAAGTTTGCAGTCAGATTCAAATGGGAGTTTTGTCTGAGTACGTTATATGGGAGTTGACCGCCTGCACTGATACTCAGATATAATTTCTTTCCTCTCTCCATGGTGAAAAAAGCCTTTAAAAATACAAAGTATGCAAAATATATTGTATGATAATAGTCCAAAATATGTCACTAACACTTTTAGAATTTTAGATAATGGCTGTAGAAAAACATAGGGCTTTTTAATTAAGGAAACAAAAAGAATGGTAAATCTTATGTATTTATTGTAGCTGAGTAGAAACTTGACTCCAAGTTTCATTTGATATTTATATTAAAATTGCATGTTGATACTATAGAGTTAGGATACTCAACTGGATTTTCAATAATGATAAAACAATATGAATTTCCACACCACGTAGGGATGCTCCTCAACTCAGGCTAGGTCTACACTACCCGCCTGAATCGGCGGGTAGAAATCGACCTCTCAGGGATTGATTTATCGCGTCCCGTCAGGACGTGACAATCGATCCCCGAATCGACGCTCTTACTCCACCAGCGAAGGTGGGAGTAAGAGCCGTCGACGGGAAACCGCGGAGGTCGATTTTGCCGCCGTCCTCACAGCGGGGTAAGTCGGCTGCGATACGTCGAATTCAGCTACGCTATTCGCGTAGCTGAATTTGCGTATCTTAAATCGACCTCCCCCCGTAGTGAAGACGTAGCCTCAGACATGTTTTGAAGTGAAACCTGGCAATGGTCACATGTTAAAAATAATTTCTCTGACATTTTTCTCCACTTAGCATCCTTTTATCTCTTTCCTCAAAGAGTATTGGCAGGTTTTCAAGCAATGGCATATTTGGTGACTTTCCCCTTTGATGGCATATCCTTTGATAAGCAGATCTTTTTCTTCATGTTGTGGTGGTGATTTTTTCCTATGAGGAAAACATATTTACACTTTAAAGATCAAATTCTAAGAAAACAGTGATTCCTGTGGGTGAAGTTAAATAAGCTCAGGAATGACTGTTGGACATAGGTTGATGCCAGAAACTTTTACATTTAAAGAAGAGCAAAATTATTAGCCAATGTCAAGCCAATCCCAGTCTCACCTATTGTGCCATGAAAAAGTAAACCAACAAAGCCAATATGTATTACACGGAGCATCAGATATGCCAGGACTGAATCAGCACTATATTGAAATTAGAGCTGGCTGAATTATTCATTGTGAATAATATTAATTATAAATGCAACCCTTTTTCTGTAAGGGTATTTGTTATACATAATCATTCAGTTGGTAGTTTGGAGGAAATAATTGTCAGCCTATGGGTTGTCTGAATTCTTATGTTTTGAATATTTATTATATGTGGTGGGTAATTGCTCACATACCCTGAGATTTATTTTTCTTCTCCTTGATTGGACAACTTGAATATTTACCTAAGAGGATGATTAATAGGTAAGAATCAATGAGGAGTACTCTTGTTTGTGCACATATTCTTGATTCAGGAAAGCACTTATGCACATGTTTAATTCCCACTGACTGATATGACCTGAGCACATACTTAAAGTTAAGCACATGCTTAGGTGCTTTCCTCAATCAGGGCCAAAAAGAAGAGTTCATACGAAACACCTATTCCCAAAATATTCATAGAAACAAAAACCCAGTTATTCAAAAGTTATGCCTGAAATTGGATTTGAACTTAAGCTGGTCAGAAAATTAGCAGTTTTTTCAAAGGAAACTTGACTTTCCAGTGCAAAAATCAAATCCAAAGTGTTTTGAATTGGAAATGCTGCCATGGAGGAAGGAAAGACAGAGGAAACAGAGGAAGGACTTGCTATCCCATGTGTGTCTTGTCTATGTTGAGATTTAGGACACTACACTAACCCCCTAGTATATACCTGCCACACTCATGTAAAAAGTGACTTGCACTGAAGTGGTTTGGTTTCAAAGTAGAGTAAGCCATGCTGGTGCAGGTCAATTTATCCATTATGCATTAGTGGCTTGCTCTGGTGGGGAAAACACCCCATGTAAGCAAGCCCTAAGGCAAATCCCTTCACTGCAAAGACTATAGTCTCTGCAGACTCTTACTTTGATGGAAATAGGTGCAGTAGAAAGCATTTATAGGTAACTGCTTGCAGTGACACCTTAAAATATATCTGCTGGTACATCTCATCTGATATACCAGAGGCCTATGTGAACCTTTTGGTTTTAATGTCCAAGACTTTCTGATATTTTCCCCTCATAGCCTTGTTTGTCAGTTCTGTGTCACAGTCCTGTAAAGGTAAGTTTTCTAGTTTAGTACTTTTTTGGATAAAGGCCAAATCAGCTTGAACTAACTACGTGTTTAGAATAAATAACAGGCAGGTGTGAATTATGGAGCTATTCTTCCATTGAGGGGCTCTGATGCTGTCATAAACTATGGGAATGAAGCTTAATGGCAAAACACTCTCCTTAGCACACAGCCAAGGTGAATAGGCTGTGCAGGGCCAATGGGATGGAATCCTCCTCACTGGGAAGTGGAGCAAGAGTGGGGTTCTGGGTTTGCTGGAATCCCCTGCACAAGTGTGTGCACGGGAGACAGGTGTGTTGGATACATCCAGTGATGCATTCACAGGCCCCTCTCTGCTATCACAGAGTGCAGAGATGAACTCCATGATGCATATACTCCCCACAGAGTTGAACTGTGCCAGTTCTGCTCCATTTATGGCCTTCTGTGGACTTTATTTGTGCTGCAGGATTTGATGTTAAGAGAGCTGTACATTCCCTATAACCAAGAGATTGAGTTATTACCACAGAATCCAGATATATAGATCTTCCTTCTGTTGCTCTCTACTTTCTACCACTTCTCTCCTAATCTAATCTCCCTCCCTAGCCCTCCCCCTCACTTCTTCACATTGTCATTGGAGTGGCTAGACCATCTGGTCCTGAAGCAGTGCTCCAGTGGCTTCTTCTCTATGGCCACAATGGCTTTGTGCAATTATTTGAATATCATATTTCACACTTAGGAATGATTAATAATTTGTGGGTGGCAGTGTTTGAAACTGAAGTCTGTCTGTGGGTATTAATACATAGATATTTCTAGTACAGTTTCTCTATTCTATTTCTTTATCAGCCATTTAAGGGGTCACTTTATACCTGAATAGGAGAAGTGTAAATTCTCAAGCACTGAGGGATAGATTCACAAAGGGACTTAGGAACCTATGTCCAACATTTAGGTGCCAATGACATTCACAAAACCACTCAGCTGCAGCCAAGTCAGTAGTCACCTAAATCCACATAGGCACCAAGATTCCATCAGTGGGCATGCACAAAGCACCCCAGCTAATGAGTTGCTCAGAGCCCTGGCTCATGCCTAAGCCTGCATAGAATTCTCAAACAGGGGGGTTCCCCTGCCTCTCTTGCAGCAAAGCCTGATGTGGTAGGTGTGCTCAGAGCACCCCAAACCTGAAGAAATGAGAGCCGTGGATGAGCAAGTCAGGCATTTTGGAGGCTGGCTGGTATGTGTGCCTGGACAACAGGATGCCATAGAGTTAGGCATTCCTTTTGAGAATCTAAACTTCAGTACTTTAGATCTGCTGATTAGTCCATTTCACAGTCTCTCTGCTACTGAATCTTCTGGTGGTCCTGATGTCTGAATGCCCCTAGCAACTGTGGAGCTTAGTGTAAAACCTCCATAATAGAGTTGATTCAGGGTCACAGGATACCATCTTTGATTACACCTTCCTCTCCCCTGCCCCCGCCCCCACAAGCTGGTCTGGGATCAGGAGCACATTTTCTTTCACATAATGATCTCTCAACATGCAGTTCAAAATTATCCAGAAACCAGAGCTAGCATGACTAATTTGTCTGAACAGCTGGACAAAACAAGGTTAGACTTTTTCCATGTTTCAAAAATCTCTAGGGGAGCTTATTATAAGAACCAGCGTAGCAGAAAGAAAACTCTGAAGTAATAAACAATATGGCTATTATGAGGAAGGAATTTATAGATCAACATGCTCACATACAAACCCTGAGAGACAAAGACAGTGATCTTGCAAACCACCAGCATGGATGCATTTTAGGTAGACTTGAAAGGTCAGCGTTACCCTATGTCTTGCTGGAAAAATCAATTTATTGCAATTTTATTTGCTCCACAATAATTATCTGAAAAATACCCAGCTATTGAAAAGACTTACCAATCCCTAGCTAGCCCTGCTGTCCACACTTAGGACACAAAGCCAGGCCTATCATTGC
Source organism: Terrapene triunguis (assembly GCF_002925995.2). Lineage (NCBI taxonomy): Eukaryota > Metazoa > Chordata > Testudines > Emydidae > Terrapene > Terrapene triunguis. Next base: position 14,090,819 of record NW_020664530.1, read on the forward strand.
TGGTTTCCTAAGAATTAATTATGCACTGAGGAAGAGAGAAAAGCCTAAGGCAACATCAAATGTGTGTTCTCCCCCTCCCCCAGGATTACAATGTAAAGTTGGCAAGGCAAAGGAAAGAATTAAAACAAAATAGAGAGTCTTTTGGTTAAGGCCCTGGACAGGGATTCAGGAGATCCAGATTCAATTCCTTTGTTGGTCATAAACTGGCAGTGTGACCCTGGGGAAGCCATTTAATCCCTTTGCCTCAGGTCCCCATTTGGAAAATGGAGATGATATCTTTCTTCCATCTTGTGTCTATTTAGGAGATTTTCCAAGGCAAAAATGGGAGCTAGGTACCCAAATCTTATTGACTTTCCATGAGATTTGGGCACTTAACTGCACTTTGTGCCTTTGGAAATCTCCCTCTTAGATGTCAAGATACTTGAGGCAAGGACTCTCTCGTACTATGTATACAGTGCCTAGCACAGAGAGGCCCTGACTGAGATTGGGCCCCCAGGCACTGCCCTAATACAAATAATGAGATACTACCAGAAACATTGAGTTAAGCATTCCTTATGTAATAAGCTTTCCTGATAGGCTATCTCACCTGGAGAAATGAAAATAAATCACCTTCCCTGAAGGTAAAGTTGAGAAATTTCTCTTTTGTTGCCACTAAGGAAACATATACAAGCAAAACAGGAGCAGATCTTAGTTTGATTGCCCAGATCCTGAAGTGTGATGCAACATTTACCTTTCTCTACAGATTCAGATCCTGATGTCCAGTCTCTACTGCTAATATATGGAACATGGCTGGGTCTTCCTTACACATATCCCAGTGATCCATGACTGCCATATTGCACCCTTGAGACTGGTGGCAGTCACCATAATTTGGGGTTCGTCTACACGTTGAGCTGGCAGTGTAAATTCCAACTCGAGGAGACGAATCCATGCTAGCTCTGATCCAGCTAGGATCACAGTGTAGCTGTGGCAGCATGAGCAGCAGGAGGGGTTAGTCACCCTGAGTAAATGCCTAGTGTCTCAGACAGGTATGTACTCAGGGCAGCAGGTAGCCCCTCTTTCTGCTCGTACCACTACAAGTAGTTTGATCAGTGCAGGTATGTCTCCCTGAGCTAGAATTTACACCACCCACTCCAAGTGTCGACATACTCTTTGAGCAGATTCCCAGAGCAGCTGAATGATGCCAGTGGGCAGCTTGCTTCAGACTGGGATCAGGATCAGAGGAGTGCAGAAACCACCTTTGCATCTCTGCAGCACCGTGACCTGTGCCCTATGTCAGGGATCTAGGGCAGAGACTCCTACCAATGGTGACACACGGAGTGAGAAAAGTACTCTGCCACTTGAACTACTTGGAACTTTACCCAATTTAAATGATGTCTCTGCCTCCCCTTCCTTGTTTTACAGTGGTTAGCAAGGTAACTGCTTTCTTCAAAAATACTAGCTATCTTCTTCCGGTGATCAAAGAACAGAATTGCTCAGCTGAAGAGGGACTTAAACAGTTACAAATATTCTCTGCAATTATCCTGCCTATTGCCCTGGAATATCCTACATTCACTCAGATAAGACATGTATTTGCTTGGTAAAATTGAAATTTATTTTATTGGGTTTTTCTTTTTATTAGAGGCTTTTCATCAGCATAACAATGTATCATATGCATTAAAGCCCATTACTCCTCACAACATCTGTGTAGGGTAGGGAAGTTTTATTATCCCCATATACCTGGAACCAGCTAGAGCAAATGGCCCAGAATAAAGGACTCTGGAGGTCTGTGGTTGGCGGCCCATACCCCGATTGGGGTGACGGGCATGAGTGAGTGAGTGATGTACAGATGGGGAACGGAGGCACAAAGGCTTAGATATTTAAAGGTAAACTTGTGCAAGCCTAAATACATGCATAGGGGCCAAGACCCAGATCTTCAAAAGGTATTTCAGTGGAAGTTTGGAGCTTTAATATCTTTGAGGATCTATCACTCTTTAATTGAAATTGTATCTGAATTCACTTCAAATATTAGCTTACTGTGAAGGGACAAATTAAAGAAAAAAACATCTTCTGGTTGGTTTGAGGTGAATAGATCTCATGTTTTTCTATGACAAGACAATTATTTGAATAATGAACAGCATGACTATTCATTGAAAGTCGCAATTTGTTATTCCATTGGACAGATTAACAGTCATGGTGGTAGCCATTCTTCCATGGTAGCACAACTTCAGGTTTAGATACAATCTACAGACTAAATAGAGTAATAATTACTATTTGTACTGTTTTTAGTAACAGTAAATACTGTTTTAACAAACAGCTGTGCATTTGCAAAACTCTAGGAATATAAAGGAAAATGGGTTTATAAAAGGGGTAGTGTGGTTTTATTTTTATATAATACTTTCACTGATGGTGACATTTCCATAGCTGCCCAAAGGAGGTGAACATCTAGTGCCCATCAATTTTATCCATGACCTTCTAGCAGATGGCTGTTCAATTTAGAACTAGTCAAACCAACAGTAATATCTTAGGAAATATAAACAATTTTTTTTTTTACAGGTTGGCTAAAAAATTGTAAAAGACAACATTTGACTATAAAAAAAAGTCAGTGAACTGAACAAAAAACAATGTTTTGGTATGAGGATTGATTGAGGATTTTTTATTTTTTTTCCATTAGAAATCAAATTACTCACATAAACTTCATGAAGAACCCCCCCCCACCCCAAAATGATTACTTAGCATTTCACTAACAGATGTAACTTTTCCGGTCACGATGCTTGACTGGACTACAGTTGGCCCCTGTACAATGGATGCTCAAGTTTTGATTTTTTTCCTTCGATTTTCTACGAAAAGGAAAATGTAGCAGTATGCTGCTCTTTTGAATATAGTTTGATAAATCATTGCTGCTATGCATCTATTTCTAATTACTCAGTTTATTTCCAATAGGCACATGTGTGTCTAGCTGATGTCTCATAATTACCTTATTCTTCAAATCAAATCTGTGGGGGTAGTATGTACAATAACACTACTGTAATCTGTAGAAAAGTTTGAACTCTAGAATATATCATCATCAGGCTATGAACACTTACGTTTATTTGAAATCCAGTTGCTATTTTAAATGGATTTCTTTTTAGATTTATAAAATCCTGGGGTCTATTACATAAGCCACTGGGTATATTTACAATAAAACCATAATTAATCAAATGTTTAGTATCAATGCCAATAATTGACATTATTAAAGGACAAGCCTCATATTTATGAATGTCACCACGCTGCAATAAAGAGCGTTTAAAAAAGCCAAAGAAAAGCTCCCAGACCAGTCACTCATAAAATCATTAAACAATTCACTATTGTCAACCAAGCTATGAGGCAAAGAGCTGAGTAAATAAATTATCATTTAAAATGTTCAGTTGCACAATAATAGCATACAGTACCATATGACTTAAAACTTGTGTTTTATCTTTGATAGGGTTTTTTTATATGTATAATAAGATCTTTCCAGATGTCAAATTATTCAAAGAACCCAGTGTAAAGGCTTCAGCACCCGCCTCTTGCGATTGCCCCCTTCTGGCCAATACATTCCTGCACTCCCTCAGTTTTGAAGGGGGTGGCACCCGTCTCCCATGGGCACCCCCTTTCTGGTTGGGTGTGAGCCTGCTTTTCTTTCAGTTCTTACAATGGAGTGGCCTCTGCCTCTTGCGAGCGCCCCCTCCCCCCGGGTGATGGTTTTTTCAGCAGGTCTTCAGTGACTCAGGCCTCTGACCAAGTCACGCAGCTGTCTCCCCTTCTGGGATATACAGTCTCGAGTTCTTTCTCATGGCTTTGGTATGGGGCTGTAGCTTCCTCCCCAGAGGTACTGCCTTCTTTAACAGCCAAACAGGGGCCCATCTCAGCACCCTTGGTTGGTGTCCTTTCAGCGGTCCTCGCCTGGGCTCAGTCCTCAACCAGACCAGCAGGACCCATCACAATACCCACACCTGGTCTGGCTAGGTTCTGGGCTCAGTCCCCTGTGCTCAGCCTGCCCACACTGACCAGTCCTTGGTCCTTCTGCTCTTCCAGCCAGTCAGGCACCCAGTCCTCCTTCTTTGAGCTCCAGGCAGCAAGTGACTGCTCTGCCTATGCTACTTTTTTTTATATGACCATTCTGGCCCTGATTGATCACTCCAGTAGCTCCTCTGATTGACTGCTCCCCTGCAGCCATTCTAGGCTGTTTGGAGGACTTTTCCTCTACTCTTTTCTGAGGTGGGATGAGGCAGGCCCATGAGGCCTCCAATAGAGGGACTCCAGACCTAGTCCACCCCATCACAGACAGTCTTGACATTATTATTTATAGGTACTTATACAACTCTCATCACTATATTATGTAAGCACCTCACAGTCATTGAGGGGTTTCAGCATCACAACTCCCCTATAAGACAGGCAAGTATTGTCTCCTTTTTACATATGGGAAACTGAGAGGGAAAAATCAAATGAGTTGCCCAAGAAGTCTGTTTAGTGAGGAATTGAACTGGCATCATGAGAACCTCAGTCGGGTGCTCTATTAATTAGATTAGCCTTTCTACCCACTTATGTGGTTATGCAAATCTTCACCCATGCAAGTAAACCCATTGAAGCCAATGTTTACAGGATCAAGGACATGATGTGTTAAATTAAGATAGAAGATGTAGCTTAAAAATATTCTGTGACCGGTTGTGTAGACTCTGTCCAGAATTAGAAAGTGAAAGAATAAATTCTCTGGTTATTTGAAAATCTCAACTTTCAAGATGCTTCACAGACACTTCTTGCACAAGTATTTGGAACAGTTTGTCTTCATTCAAACTTTATTCTCATGAATGTTCACAGAAAGCAAATAAAGGGAGTTGTGAATACTACAGAAGTACATTTGCCACTTACAACTGAAGCAGTGTTAGGGAATACTATTTATGCATCGCTTTCTAAGCTGCTGTTGTTGGTTGTTTTTTGCCTTTTTTTCCTGAAACTGAAAGGCCAGATTTTCAAAAGGGCTCAGCTCCCATTTAGGCACCTAAATGAGTGCACTCAGCAGCTCCCATTCAAATCTAGCCAACTTTGTTAGATGCCTGAATGTCAAAAACGCTCGGGCTGTCAATCTGGTCCAAAGAACACTTTCTTCAGAACAATGCTCTCCAAACCCCTGTTATAGTGTTCTTTAGTTCTCTTGAACCGTCTCTGCCCAGTAGTGAGCTAGTTACCCCATCACTTTCTTTGATCCATATCTGACAATGTATTGTTTCCCTTCAGAAGCTCCTTTTCTCCTTAAGATGTAGTCCCAAGGGTATGCAAACTTTTTTTAAAATAAAACAAATATTTTGGATGGTTGGTTTGCTGTATGTTTTCCCCAGTTCTTCTAATCCCCCCCCCCCAATATCCCCCCCAAGATATTCTTGTGAAAGTTACATTGTAAAATGTAGAATAAATGCGCATCCCTATAATGGCTGGCAGCTGCCCTTGCCCAACCATTTCCATTATTCAGGGTTCTCCTTTGGCCATTGACACTTGAGGGTAAGCTTTCAAAGCAGATGTGGAAGTTCTGTTCACATTAAGCCTACTGCTAGTGGAATATCTTAATGCAGTTATATAGTTGGATTTATGTATGATCCACTTTGAAAATATGTCCCTTCCAAAGTCAATGTTTCTTAAATATAAAAATGTCCCTTCTGGGGTAAACTGGATATGTTTGTGGATATCATATCAAAACAGAACTCTGAGCAGGCAGACATAATATTGCAGTCTGTTAAAACTTTGGCTCCAGGAGCTGAGATTTACCAGAGCAAAAAGGCATTTGTAGGAATGTACTATACCCTCAGGCCAATATTGTCATAGGGGTAATACTCTGTAGGTTGTGTTGCATTAATTTGGGTAGGATAACTTCCTCATTCAGAGGCTGAAAAAGATTGTTCTTTGGCATTTGCAGAGAGGTTCAGGAAAGCATTAAATACTGTGCATTGGTCCAGGGCTTTGTCAAATTCCATTTAATCAGCACTGTGATTTTTAAAATCTCACTGAGGTGATGTTTAAAATGTCCTGACTGAGAATTCCCAGATATGTTTCAGACTTGCATGCACGATAACAGGCCTTCAAAAGTATTTGCATTTGGCTTCTGATCTATATTTGGCAGGTTTAAAAATAACATTAATAGCTGTCAGGGTGAGCTTTCTCTAATTATGCATTTAGAATTCAGAACAATCAACCTATTCCACTATCAATCACAGGCTCAGTTTAAGAGCCTGTTGGTAATTCTTTTCCTAATATTCCCCATGATAATTAGCACACTCCCACAGGGAGATGGGTTTTTTTTCCCTGTTCTAAGCAGAGTCTTACAATATGTAGTTATTAAATTAAGGAAAGTGCTGCAGACATTTTTATCAGGATTTTACAATCATAAGTAAAAGAAGCTTGGGCCCCAATCCTTTGAGCTCCTTTCTCAAGAATCTACCCTATCTTGGAGCACCCTCCTCCTACAAAACCAGGTTTCACTCTTGCTGAGCCAGCTCACTCCGTGGGTTAGTTCTGCCTGAAATTCTCTCACACAATCCAGGGAAGCTGTTTCCTGCAGGGTTGGTTGTTGTTATTTCAAGCCTTCTTAACAAAACGAATAAAAACCTCACAGGCTCTTCCCTCAAAGTCTGCGCAGGCCAAATCTGTCCCTCACACCAGTACGTTCAGCAAACCAAAATTTCCTGGCGCTTTCCTCAGAGCCTCAGTAACAAAGGACATCACACAGTCTCCCTTCTGTCCATTTGGTTTCTGGTTTCCTCTCTGCAGTAGTTCCAGTAGCAGTCCATTGGGTGCACAGCCCCAGGCCCCTCAGCTTTCTGGAGGGTATTGCCATCTCCCCCCTCCATTTCCTGCTGCTCTCTTTTATGAGGATCAGCCAATTCAGTTCCTTCTTTTTTCTGAGGTGCAGCAGATGGGGAGAATTGGCCAGCCAGCCAGCTGCAGGCCTCTGACCCCAGAGGAATGGTATCTCTTATGCTTTCACTGACCCATTAAACAAATCAATCACACATCTGCACCAGAGTTGCTGAATGTCCTAGGGCAGTGGGTCTCAAACTTTTGGACCGGTGACCCCTCTCACATAGCAAGCCTCTGAGTGCGACCCCCCCCTTATAAATTAAAAACACTTTTTATATATTTAACACCATTATAAATGCTGGAAGCAAAGCGGGGTTTGGGGTGGAGGTTGACAGCTAGCGGCCCCCCCATGTAGTAACCTCATGACCCCCTGAGGGGTCCCGACCCCCAGTTTGAGAACCCCTGTCCTAGGGGAATGTGCTGCTTCTAGAGAGGTGCAAGGAGGGGCTGAAGAAGAGATCCTGGGAGAGAGTGTCTATGGGATCTGTACAGAGGCCAGGGTCAAGATTGGGGGAAGGAGTGCATATAACCAAGTGTAATGAGTACAGAAATGTTTGCTCTTTTCACAAAAGTGCTCTACTGTGTGAACCAAAGCCTTGATATCAATGGAGTCTTTCTATTAGTAACACACCAGCTGTGTGTCTCATAAAATTCGGATAATTATACAAGTTACATGATAGTTACAAAACATTTACACCAATATCCCAGAGCAACTCAAAGACATGCATTCCTTGCAAGTATCCTTGCAGCCTTCAGAGTTTCAAATATGCCTCCTTTCTCAGTCACTACAAAACACACACACACACTCAGTTTCCTAGTATGTACATTGCTTTCTTGGTGTTTAGCATACTTTCATTGGTTTGCATTCTTCAAACTAGGGAGAAGAAAAGCCATGAACATGACACACTATCTGAACTGATGAAAATATATTGACACCTATGTAAATTGTTAAAACATTAGGTCCCCAAGGTGTTGCATAATCTGAAGCAAATAAAACCAAGCACTGTTTTGTTTTTTTTTCTTTTCATTAAGAAAGCAAGAGAGATGGCTGAGGAGAAAACAGCTCTACCATCAATAAATCCATAAAATGATAAAACAAGTTAATCATTTATCCTTCCCAGCAAGTCCAATAGGAAGGGACAAATGACAAAACCAATCAGGCTATTTGAGACCTACATACCAAGGCAGAGAGGTGAAATTTCCTTAGACTGGATGGCAAGGACCAAGGTAGAGGCGAAGTCATGTAAAACATACCAAGTTTCAGGGTGCATTATATACTCAGAACACAGGACAAGTTTGCTTGAATCTCCACCCAGATTACATTGAAATTCAGCCCAAAGTTCCTCAAAAGTTTTGTAAATCTGGGCATATGTTGGTCAAGTTTCAAACCAATGTGGTCTAAGTTGTTGTGGGTGATTACCTTCCTCTTCATTTAAGAAGGGAAGGCTTTTTAGGTGGAAATGATCCAAAATTGCCAAATTTTGCATCTCATAAGTATTTACAAATGCAAAACCTGTGAAATGTAAACCATATGAATTAAAACTGTAAAAAAGTTGGTCAATCAAAACTGCTCAATTTAAAAATACCTTGAAAACAATACAAGCTAACTTATGCTCACACAGGAGGTTGTTCCTTCTTATCTGAAGCCTAAATACACTATTTGACTGTAAATCAATTGCCTGAAATAGATGATAAAATCATGTCATAGAGACAAAATAAAACTACCAAGTTTAGTATAAGGGGAAAAAATAGCACAAAAGTAAAATCTAACACTCAGAACAAGATATTTGCATGAAGAGTCCTGACCTGAGCATGACTTGTTATTGTCACTATCAGAGAGTCTATACAAAGGAATAAAGAGGTTGGTAGAAGGAATGGATCTGAACTCAAAAACAGGCAGTGAAGATACCTGAGAGGGAGAGAGAATTCCATAATGTTGGACATAACAGCATACATTTTATATATATATTTGTGCACCCATATTGACACATGCAGTTAATGTGACTGCACAAACAAGTTAGACATTTGCATGAGGAAATGAGTCTGAATACTAATGCATGATTTGCACATGGAACTGTGGCAACTGCATGCACAAAGGTAGGCAGATATATCCACACAGACCTTTGTCTTCACGTTGGGGCAAATCCTGTGCAGTGCATGGGGAGTGGAATTGAGGGTGAAAATCTGCCTCAGTTTGGTTTAGATTTATTATTTTTAAAAAACTTTAAATAATTTAACTGTTTATCACGTATTTAGTGCATAGTTTGGCCTAAATGCATTTTATTTTCTAGCAGTGAATGTGAGACTGGCCATTTAATCCTTTTCAACAACATATTATGGCACGTCTTTGACCCACTTATGAGTGCTGTACAATTATCAAAGCACAAAAACTGATTTTAAACTAAGCATGCAGGCATTCTTTTCCCTTTGTTAAATAAATGTTATAGGACAGCTAACTTCCAAGAGACCTATCGACAAGAAATAGGCAATGTTCTCTTTCAATTTCCAGTGTTTATTCTCTTCAAATAGCCAATTTAACAGGAGTTATATTGAACCACAAAGATTCTGTTTGAGCCACTTACAAGTACTAATTTATAAATCAGTAGCACTCCAGTAATTTCAAATTGCTCCAAGCACCACATGCCTAGAATTCCTATCCTTTAAATAAGTATTTCCTACTGCAAATGTACCTCTAAAAGCCACATTTACCAAATGAATATACATTTTATTTAGCTGTTTTTAATAGGAAAAATAAAGAAAGAAACAGAGAAAAGTAATACCTACAATTTGGGTAATATGGTCAGGAACAGAAAGATAATTTCAAGGACAGAAGATGTAAAAGATGTAAAAGAACAAGTAATAATGTTGTTTCTTACTTCGTATATTTTTGTCCAATTCTGCTATTACTCAGACTTTTGAATTGCATAACCACTGCTCTAAATGAAGATATGAATAAAATGAATGTTGCCTCAATTAGACCTGATCTAACACAAGCTTCCAGAGCCAGGGGGATTGTGTGGTGCATGGTTACACAATGTAGCTCTCTTTCCTCGGTATGTGACTGGACCACATATAGGTTGATAGCTGCTTTGAATTCACAGAGATGTGCCATTTTAGCTGAGGCAGTAGGGTTGCATGCTTTTAGATCCAGAAATCCAGGTTTCAATCCCTGCAGACAACTCATCCAAGGCTGTTGTATTAAACGTGTGATGATGCTTAGGGTCTCCTCATGCAGTAGCATGCAAAAGGCCACAGGGCTAGGAATTGCATGAGTCTGTCATGACCTGGGGTTTAATCTGGACAGTTAACAATGGGACAACTCAGTTGCTCATTGTTTGAACATAGATGGATGGAAGGCCATTGGCAGCTATTGTCTCCCCCTACTACTGCTGCTCAGACAGGTTGCCTTTAGGTGACTCTTTGAAAGTGTCATAACCTCTTGGTAAAAAATTTACTCATTGAGTCCATCCACACTGGCCCCTGCTATTCACAGTTAACATATTAATGTGTATGTGAACTGGTGTCTACACATTTTTGTCATGAGCCCCTTCACAGTTTCCAGCCCGCACATTGCAAGATCACACAACTGGAAATACAGTAAAGCCAAAAAGGAGCATTAAAAAGAGCCATTTAATTTGGTCTGAACTCAGTTCACTTCTTTATCATTCACCACACGACAACCTATTGAGAGTCACATCTCATTACAAGCATGTCTTGAGGCCTTATGGATTGTTATTTTCAATTCTGCTAATTATTAATGGAGGGTAATGGAAGAAGGTTACTCTCAATCAATAGCTATAATCACCAAATGACATACTGGTCTGTAGGAATAAGGGCGGCAAAGGCAAACCCACAGTTAGATAAAGGCAGAGTGGAAACCATTCCTCTATATATCCTTAATGAGTGGGTAGTTTAAATCAAATGTTTAAATTACCTTTTTTGTTTTAAATGCGTTATTAGCAGACACCCTAAAATTCTGTGGCAGATTATTACCAGTTTTGGCAGCATGAATAAGAGATTGCAGAAGCAGTTCTTGATAGACTCGGGGTAATTTTTATCAGAACTTATACGCATACTAAATCTACTATGGCTACAGAATCCCTGAAAACAAATGCTTGTTTTTGTGCAATATTGGCTCCATTATGGCTTAGGCTTTTCAAGGTGAAGCCCATTAAGGTCTGTGCTTCTATCCTTTTTAATCATAAAAGGACATGCATATTACTCTCTCACACTACTGTACTTTGAAAGTTAGTCACAGAGGATCACACTTACGTTACTAGCTACCGTAACATATTATGCACTCAACGCAATGTAATATTTTAAATAGAACAACATGCTGGGATGAAGCTGCAATATTTGATATCGAAAAGGCATATTCCATTGACACAAGGCAAATTTTTAATAGCTTGGGAAGGTGCAGAGTCCTGTGCTGGGAATTCACCAGTGACTAATGGTTTTGTGTACCTTATGTTTTGGGTGCTCAACTTGAGACACTTTAAAAGGACCTGATTATTAGAGGGTTGATGTTCAGCACTTTCTGAAGATCAGTCTCCAGTTGGACATCCAAAATCATTAGTCACTTGTGAAAATCTTAGTCAGAGCTTCTGCACATCAAAGGATGGGTTGAAATGGATGGGCTTGTGGCTATGACATCAAAGATGGCCACATGCTGCCTGTTTGCAGAATTAAGTATGACATGCTTAAGCTGAATTAGTCACACATCATCTAGTCCTGGTTCTAGAAGATGCAAGATTTTAGTCAGAGGTGGAGAAGGTCTCCAGTCAGCCCACTATTGGCTACTGTGTCAGGCGTTCCTGTTTCAAGGAGGCAGCATCTGAGGATATGGGTGTTGGAACTGGGAGGGTGTATCTGGGGAAAGAGAAAGAAGGGCGTGGGAGTGGCGGCAGAAGAGAAACCACTGGAATTAGCCCAACAGCTGCATACACAGTCCTTAACAACCTAGTAGTCTACGGTAACAAATGTTTAGTACGGTTAGGGGTATGGCCACATAGCCTTTTACAAGGAAATCAGTAGTAAGAGCAGGCATTTGGCTTAGTAGTGGGCATACTATGCTATACTACTCTAAGTGTTTTCTTCTAGTGCTTGGTTCTGCCTTATCCCTACATGCATTGTAAGGAGTTATGTCCTTGTGCAATTCCAGATGGGCATGATGATGTAGTTGGAAAGCTGCTTTCCTCCTGGAGGTTTGTTCTTTATCATAATCTCCACTGCCCTTTTATGGATGATGTGGTACTCCAAGAGTTCAATAGCTCATTTGCAACATTGAATAAATGTATTAATGTTCATGTTCACTGTTGCAGGCCCAAAGTTGCTGCAAACATGAAGGCAAAATCCATGGGTGAATGGGACTGCAACTTTGGGCTCTGTGAGTGTAGGATAAAATTATGTTTTTCTTCTCTCTCCTGTATTTTCCTCAATGATCCAGAGACAATTATAGTGGGACCCAGGATAGGTAACGAACAGAGGCTGGCAAATCACCATCTCCGGCCAGCCACATTCTCCATTCAGCCTGCCACAAATGGCAGCAGGTCCCTAGATGCCTGTGTAGGTCCAGATGGAAGATCATGAGGTGGTGAGTGAGTGCTAGCATGCCATGGTAGTGTCAGTTTAAAGGCGTTTATTTTTATTTTTATTGTAGGGTGAGTGTGGCGGTGGTAACCTACCATCCAGACTTCACTTGACAATCAGTATTTTCAGTGTAATTTTAAATCTACTAATGTTTCTTTCCAATGTTTCCTCATTCAGAAATAGGAATAAACGGATTGACATAGTGATTTGAACTAAACTTCATCTCATTCAGTATCCTGTCGCTGACAATGGCCAATACTAGGTACTTCAGAGGAAAGTTAAGGAACTCTGCATATGTATGGGATGACTAAATGATGCTGTATTTACTGAATAGTCTCATTGATTTAAATGTTACTTCTTGCTGAAGAAAGTTCTTTTCAATGTAAGGGAGCAGAGTCTGTCCCTTAATTTTATCTCCACATATATTAAAGTTTCACTTTGTTAAAATAAAACATGTTGTTCAAAGCATGTTCCAACAGAGCCTAGAGCAGCCAGACAAGAGATGCCTTCACTGTTCTTGGGACTGCCAGGCTTAAGGGAGGGAAGGTATTGGGATGGGTGCCCAAGAGTCCCAGGGTCACGAGGCAGCAAAAATTCCTAGCATTCCAGAGCTCCCTTTCAAAGGGTGGATTTTTCACAACCACTTAAGGCTATGTCTACACTGATATGTAAGCCCAGGGTTAGTGGAAATGAAGTTAGCATACCCAGGGTTTGTTAACCTAGGACTTGAGCATCTATATTCATTTGTAACCCCGAGTTAAGAATTATTGAACCCTGGGTCCCAATCTAGGGCTCCAGCATCTACACTGCATTAAGAAAGCCCGAATCCAACCACCCATATCCCAGTGGGTCCTTGAATCCTCCTTTTGTTAGTGGTGTGGGAAAACTTGAGTGTGCAGAGGACAAAGTCAGCCCCTGGGATTGTGAAATATTGTTGAAGACTCCCAGAGCATGAGTCCAGTAGGGCTGCAACTTCACTGCAAAGCAATAGGGCTTGAACCTGGGTCCTGGTTTGACTCAGTTTCAGACCCTACCCCCTGTGGGGTCCTGAGACACTGGGTCCAAACCCTGGGTTAGCATGTAGATGGAAAGGGGATTAGGCTTGAGCCTGAGTTTGAATCCTGGTTTACATTGCAGTGTAGACATACCCTAAGTTAATTAAAAGTAGGGCTAGTAAAAAATTTTCATTCTAAACTATTTTTTGGCAGAAAATTGGGCTTTTAATTAAACTTTTTTTCCATGCAAAGTGCCTAATTTCTGTAGAAAATTTTGATTTTTCATCAAAAACAAACACCCTAGAACCAAAAGATTTCCGTTGGGATATCTTGCCACAGTACCTCATGGGAGTTGTAGATTGATTTCCTCATGTCTTCATTCTCTTCCATGGGTCAGGCCCCTCAACCAGACCATGTCTGCCATGCTTCGCAATGGCCAGGTACTTCCATGATTTAGCTGCCTTCCTCACCTCCAGTGCATCATCGGAGATGTAGTCTGTAATTGTAAATGGGAAACCATCATCGAGTGGGTGTGTTTCCACCGGGGCCAGTTTTTGTCCCCACACTATTTAATATTTTTATCAATGACCTGGAAGAGAACATAAAATCATCACTGACAAAGTTTGCAGATGACACAAAAATTAGGGGATTGGCAAATAACGAATAGGGCAGGTCACTGATTCCAAGCAATTTGGATCACTTGGTCAACTGTGCGCAAGCAAACAATATGCATTGCAGTGCAACTAAGTGTAAATGTAAACATCTAGGAACATAGAGTGTGAGCCATTATTATATCCTGGGAAGCAATGACCCTGAAAAGGATTTGGGGGTTGTGGTGGATAATCAACTGAACATGAGTACCCAATGTGACACTATGGCCAAAAGAGTTAATGCAGTCCTGCGGTGCATAAACAAAGAAATCTTGAATAAGAGTAAAGAGGTTACTTTATCTCTGTTTGGCTCTGGTGTGACTGCTGGAATACTATGTCCAGTTCTGGTATCAACAGTTAGAAAGATGTTGATAAATTGGAAAGGGTTCAGAGAAGAGCCATAAGAATGATTAAAGGATTAGAAAACATGCCTTATAGTGATAGACTCAAGGAGCTCATCTATTTAGCTTAAAGAGAAGGTTAAGGGGTGACTTGCTTACAGTCTGTAAATATCTACATGGGAAACAAATATTTAATAATGGGTTCTTTAGTCTATCAGAGAAAGATATAACACTATCCAATGGCTGGAAGATGAAGTTAGACAAATTCAGACTGGAAATAAGGCATTTTTTTTTTAACAATGAGAATAATTCACCCTTGGAACAATTTACAAAGGATCTTGGTGGATTCTCCATCACTGGCAATTTTTTAATTTTTAAAAATATTCTGTAGGAATTATCTTGTGGAAGTTCTATGGCCTTTGTTATACAGGAGGTCAGATGGGATGATCATAATGGTCTCTTCTGGCCTTGGAATCTATGACCAGGGAGCCTAGCATACAAAGGCGAATGGAAACATGAGACACCCGAACTACATCTCCCATGAGGGACTGTGACAGCATTTCTGAATACACATACACCTCTACCCCGATATAACGCAACCCGATATAACACAAATTTGGATATAACGCGGTAAAGCAGTGCTCCGGTGGGGGGGAGGGCTGCGCACTCCGATGGATCAAAGCAAGTTTGATATAAAGTGGTTTCATCTATAACGCGATAAGATTTTTTGGCTCCCGAGGACAGCGTTATATAGCGGTAGAGGTGTATTTTGGTTTTTGGTCTTCAGCCAAAAAGCTGAACATTTCTATGGAAAAATTCAATGTGCTCTGTTGAGGAGCACAAATCCCATAGTCTTACATTGTTTAGGTTTCATTAAAAATCCCTCTGGTGTGCCTGCACCCAAAAATTATGCATATTCAGCTTATGGGCCCCTTACTCATTTTGCGGCCAGGCCTAGTGTTCAGCCTGTCTGTATTCACTCAGAAGTCTTCTTTGTAAATAAATATTCTATGCTCATCCAAATTCTTTGAAAATTAGACCCCACAATGAGTATTGAAGACAGTCACCAGTCCTTATCCTTGTGCAGTGAGGTTCAGAAACAGCTCTGCAAAATATATCATATCTATTACATGTGCCCAAATGCTTATTTAGTATTATAATGGGTTGGTGGTAAGTTTAATATCTTGAGATGATACTCGTCCACACATACCTATAGATGCAATATTGTTGAGGAGGACTACACAAATTCTAAAGGGTTAAAGGGCTTAAGTATTCTGTTTAAGAAACAGTTCCTTGATTAGGTGAATTATATACATCTTATTTCAGTATGTGTTCAATATAGCTATACATATATTTCATTTTATATTGTTTAAATGTCTTTCCTCCTGCAGAGACCCCTTCTCCTTCTCACTTTTCAAACTCAATAGCACCCGTTTAAAGAGCATTCTCTCCACATTACTATGTGCAAGAGTGATAGGTTGGTTTTTCATTCAAGTGCAGTATCCACCATGCCTCCGCAGATACAACCTAGACAGTAGATGTTCAATGTGTTTGTGACATTGCCCTGACTTTTGGGCAGGTATATATGATGCTGAGGGACATTCAGAGCTATCACAAGAGCATTGCTAAACAGAGCAGCATCTGGCACTGCCTCTGCTTTGAACAGAAACACTTTAAATAGAATGCATGGGCCTGAGTGCTTATTCAGAAGTCATACCTGAACAATTGTTTGGTATACAGAAGGCTCATATGGATGATTAACAGACTCTGAGTAGCTTTTTACCAGTTGCTTGTGAAGAAGAAAAAATATAATCATGCCATTAACAAGTAAAATGCATGACTTTAGTTCTTTGAATTATAATGTGATCCCACTCTCTCCCAACCAAGGATGTGAGGTGTCTCTGCTCTACAACTTGATAAAGGTTAATTATTCAGAATCAGTACAAAGCAGAACAACCAGTTGAGGAAAAGCTTTCAGCAAACAACAAGCTTCCAACTACAGGTAAAAAAAAAAATGGGGCTACAGCTCTGCAGATTATTTTTTACTGCAAGCTACTACTGAATCTCAGATGCCAGTGTACTCATTAAACTTTATATAAAGGTTGTTCTTGATGTAAAGGCACATGTGGTGTTTTCATCTGAACTTTAAAGACCTCACTGATACCTCATGGAGAAACTTGAAAAAGGTGAGATGCTCTGCTGGTTTAAATCGGTGTAACTCAGGGCATGGCTACACTTGCCAATGTAGAGCGCTGTGAGTTAAACCAGCCTTCGTAGAGCGCAGTAGGGAAAGCATTGCAGTCTGTCCACACTGACAGCTGCAAGGTCACTGGCATGGCCACATTTGCAGCACTTGCAGCGGCATTGGGAGCAGTGCATTATGGGCAGCTATCCCAGCATGCAAGTGACTGCAACATGCTTTTCAAATGGGGAGGTGGGATGGAGTATAACAGGGAGTGTGTTGTGTCTAGGTGGGGGGAGAGAGAGGGGTTTTTTGGGGGGCTGAGAGCATGTCAGCATGCTGTCTTGTAAGTTCAGACAGCAGCAGACCCCCTCTACCCCCCTGCCTCTCTCACTCACAGCATTCCACCGTAATGGTTGCTTTGTCTCAGGCATATAAGCAGCCAGCTGTCAGAAACGGAGCTTTCAAAGGGCATATCCTCATTCCTGCTGCGATTCAAAACAAAGACAAGAGTGGAGACTTGACTTAAGGGGATTCTGTGACGTTTCCAGAGGCTGATCAGAGCGCAGTAATGCAACATCCCGTTCACACTGGTGCTGCGGCGCTCCAGCGGGGGCACAGCAAACGTTATTCCACTCGCTGAGGTGGAGTACCAGCAGCGCTCTAGCCGTGGAGTCAGAGTGCTCTATGTGCCTTGCCAGTGTGGACATGTAGTGAGCTAGTGCACCCGGGGCTCCTTTATTGCGCTGTAACTCGCAAGTGTAGCCAAGCTCTCAAATAGATTTAATGGAGCTGCACTGATTATCAAGTCATAGAACAGAGACACCTCACATCTTTGGGTGGTAGAGAGTGGGACCACATTATAATTCAAAGGACCAAAGCCATGCATTTAAGAACCTGGCCCTTTGTTAGAAACAATTTATACAAACATACAGTAATTTATAGTATTTCCAGTTTTTTTCTCCCTTGTTGCTTGATTTGCTGCTTTAGTTATTTAGGACCTTATATGAAACTAGATCTTTGAAGGCAATGATAGATGTTCATCTGGTTCCCATGGGTATTGTTACTCTGCAATCTTTGTGTGGGACATCATAATTATTGTCCTAGGAGATTACTATGATGTCACAAACAAGAATTATTATTTAATTAGATAATTTCACTGCCATATTGTGCTATGTGAAATCTTACAGGTTCAAACTGGAAGCAGAGTCAGGATTGGTGAGTACTTGAATGTGAGCTCTCCAAAATCACTTAAATGATCCAGGAAGAGCCGATGGTGACTCATTACATAGTGCTCTCCTTCTGAGTCAGTTATGAAACAATGCCTCAGCATGGTGCTAAGAGACACTGTGCTGCGTGAGATCCTTTGGTTTGGGTAAGATGTAACCCTGAGGTTCTGATAACTTGTGGACGTTAAAGATCCCAGTGCATATGTCATAACAGTCAGGGGTATTAATGCTGGTTTCCTGAACAAATTCTAACTTGGATCATTAAAATCCCCTGGCAATTTCATCTAGATTAGATATTCTTCATTTCATATCTGAAAATATTGCGTTTTGTTGCTGTGCACTAATAAGAACATGAGAACAGCCATACTGGGTCAGACCAATAGTCCATCTAGCTCAGTATCCTGTCTTCCGACAGTGACCAATTCCAGAAGCTTCAGAGGGCATTAACGGAACAAGGGAATTATTGAGTGATCCATCCCCTGTTGTCCAGTCCTAGCTTCTGGCAGTCAGAGGTTTAGGGACACCCAGAGCATGGGATTGCATCCCTTACCATCTTGACTAATAGCCATTGATGGGCCTATCCTCCATGAACTTATTCAATTATTTTTTGACCCCAATTATACTTTTGGCCTTCACAACATCCCCTGGCAATAAGTTCCACAGGTCGACTGTGCATTGTCTGACAAAGTACTTCTTTATGTTATTTTAAAACCTGCTGCCTATTAATTTTGTTGCATAACCCATAGTGTTGTTTTATGTGAAGGGGTAAATAACACTTCCTTATTCACTTTCTTTACACCATTCATGATTTTATAGACCTCTATCATATTCTAAGATGGAGCGACCAGAACTGCACATATTATTCAAGGTGTGGGCATACCAGGGATTTAAATAGTGGCATTACAATATTTTCTGTCATATTATTTGTCCCTTTCCTAATGGTTTCTACCATTCTGTTAGCATTTTTGACTGAAGCTGTACATAAACCAATGTTTTCAGAGAAATCTCCACAATGACTACAAAATCTCTTTCTTGAGTGAGAACAGCTAAATTAGACCCTGTCATTTTATGTATAGTTGGGATATATTTTTCAATGTGCATTTTCAATATTTAATTTCATCTGCCATTTGTTGCCCAGTCACCCAGTTTTGTGAGATCCCTTTGTAGCTCTTGCAGTCAGCTTTGGACTTAGCTACCTTGAGTAATTTTGTAGTGTATGTAAATTTTGCCAACTCACTGTTCATCCCCTTTTCCAGATAATTTATGAATATGCTGAATAGCACAGTTCCCAGTACAGATCCTTGGGGAGGCTGTTATTTACCTCTTTCCATTGTGAAAACCGACTATATATTCCAAATCTTTATTTCCTATCTTTTAACCAGTTACTGATCCATGAGAGGACCTTTCCTCTTATCCCATGATTGCCTACTTTGCTTTAGAGCCTTTGGTGTGGGACCTTGTCGAAGGCTTTCTGAAAGTCCAAGTATACTATAGAGATCAGATCAGCCTTGTACACATGCTTGTTGACACCCTCAAAGAATTCTAATAGGTTAGATTTCCCTTTACCAAAGCCATGTTGGCTCTTCCCCAACATACTGTGTTCCTCTGTGTGTCTGATAATTCTGTTCTTTACTGTAGTTTCAACCAATTTGCCTGGTACTGAGGTTAGTAGATTAGTAAACCTGCAATTGCCAGGGTTGCTGCTGGAGACTTTTTAAAAAAAATGTGTTACATGAACTATCTTCCAATTATCTTGGTCAGAGGCTTACTTGAGCAATAGGTTACATACTATAGTTAGTATTTCTACAATTTCATATCTGAGTTCCTTCAGAACACTTGGGTAAATACCATCTGATACTGGTGACTTATTATAGTTAAATTTATCAATTTATTGCAAAGACTTTTCTATTGACATTTCAATCTGGGACAGTTCCTCAGATCTGTCACCTTAAAAGAATGGCTCAGGTGTGGGAATCTCCTTCACCTCCTCTGCAGTGAAGACCAATACAAAGAATTCATTTAGAATCATAGAATATCAGGGTTGGAAGGGACCTCAGGAGGTCATTTAGTCCAACCCCCGACTCAAGGCAGGACCAATCCCCAGACAGGTTTTTGCCCGAAATGGTCCCCTCAAGGATTGAGCTCACAACCCTGGATTTAGTAGGCCAATGCCCAACCCACTGAGCTATCCCTCTCCCCCCTCCAATGCCCTTGAGTGCTCCTTTAGCACCTCAATCATCCAGTGGCTCCACTGATTGTTTAGCAGGCTTCCTGCTTCTGATGCACTTAAAAAATTGCTGTTAGTTTTTGTTTCTTCTGTTAATTGCTCTTCAGATTCTTTTTTGGCCTGCCTAATTATACTTTTACACTTGACTTTTCTGAATTTATGCCCCTTTCTGTCTGCTTCAGTAGGATTTGACTTCTAATTTTTAAAGGATGACTTTTTGCCTCTAACCACTTCTTTTACTCAGGTTAGTCATGGTGGCATTTATTTAGTCCTCTGAATTTTATTTTTATTTGGGGTATACATATAGTTTGAGCCTTTATTATGGTGTTTTTAAATAATTTCCATGCAGCTTGCAGGCATTTCACTCTTGTGACTGTTCCTTTCAATTTCCATTTAATTAGACTCCTAATGTTTTGTAACATTCTACCGTGTTGGGGTTGGTTTGGTTTTTTTGTTTGTAGATACCCCCCATATGGGGATGTTAAATCTAATTATATTACGGTCACTATTACCATGAGGTTAAGCTATATTCACCTTTTGGACCAGATCTTGTGCTCCACTTAGGACCCAATCAAGAATTGCCTCTCCCCTTGTGGGTTCCAGGACTAGCTTATCTGAGAAGGAGTCATTAATGGTGTCTAGAAATGTTGTCTGTGCATCCTACCCTGAGGTGACATGGTCTCAGTCAATATGTGAAGAGCTGAAATCCCCCATTATTATTGGGTTTTCTGTTTTTGTAAACTCTCTAATCTCCCTGAGCATTTCACAGTCATCAACTCCATCCTGGTCAGGTGATCAGTAGTATATTCCTACTGCTATACTTATATTGTTCAAGTATGCAATTTCTATCCATAGAGATTATATGATACAGTTTGATTCAAGATTTTTACTACTTTTGACGCTATGCTTTCTTTCACATATAGTGCCACTCCCCCAGCAGCGCAACCTACTCTGTCTTTCCTATGTTTTTTGTACCCTGGAATTACTATTTTCCCTAGATTTTCATTGTTCCACCAAGTTTCTGTGATGCCTATTATATCAATATCCTCATTTAGGACCAGGCACTCAAGTTCACCCATCTTAGTATTTAGATTTCAACCATTTGTACAAGTACAAAATACTTATAAAATTTGTCACTATTTAGTTGTCTACCTTCATGTTATATAATTGAATAGGACTCTTTTTCGCTTAGCTGTTTCTTTTCAGTTCCTATCTGAATTTTATCAACTTCTATTCTCTCCTCTGTACTAGGATATAGAGCAGGGGTTGGCAACCTTCAGCACACGGCCCATCAGGGTAATTCGGTGGCGGGCCATGAGACATCTTGTTTAGTTGACCGTCCGCAGGCACAGCCCCCCGCAGCTCCCAATGACTGTGGTTCATTGTTCCCGGCCAATGGGAGCTGCGGGAAGCGGCGGCCAGCATGTCTCTGTAGCCCGCGCCGCTTCCTGCAGCTCCCATTGGCTATGAATGGTGAACCATGGTCACTGGGAGCTGCGGGGAGCTGTGCCTGCAGACAGTCAATGTAAACAAGATGTCTCGCAGCTTGCCAGCGGATCACCCTGATGGACCGAGTGACGAAAGTTGCCGACCCCTGATATAGAGTATCCTCTGTAATAAATCCTCCTCTAAGAGTTGTTTCTGCCTGAACTGTGTATGCCTCTGCACCTGTGGGCTTTCCCCAGCTCTTTGTTTTAAAAACTCCTCTATGATCTTTTTAATTTTACATGCCAGCAGTCTGGTTCCTTTTTGGTTTAGGTGGAGCCCATCCTTCTTGTATAGGCTCCTCCTTTCCCAAAAGGTTACACGGTTAATAATAAACCTCAATCCCTCCTCCCAGCACCATCATCTCATCCACGCACTGGGACTCTGGAATTCTTTCTGTCTAACTGGCCCTGCATGTGAAACTGGAAGCATTTCAGCTAATGTTACCATGGAAGTTCTGAACTTCACTCTAGTCTCCTACCTAGCAGCCTAAATTTGGCTTCCAGGACCCATCTTCTACCTTTCCCTATGTCATTGGTACCTACGTGTACCATGACCACCAGCTCCTCCCCAGCAGTGCACATAAGTCTGTCTAGATGTCTCAAGAGTTCCGCAACCTTTGCACCAGGCAGGCAAGTCACCATACGGTTCTCCTGACAATCACAAACCTAACTGTCTATAGTTCTAATAAGTGAATCCCCCATTATTATTACTTGTCTCTTCCTAATAACGGGGGGAATCCTTAGTAAAAGAGGATATCATAACATCATCTGAGGGAGAGTCTCATCTATGGGATCATTTCCCTCTGCTCCAGCTTGATGTTCTCCTTCCCTGAAACTTTTTCTCCTCCACAACACAGAAGCTGTCAGACTGGGGATAGGACCACTCCACTGTGTCCTGGAAAGTCTCATGTATGTACCTCTCTGTCTCCCTTAGCTCCTCCAATTCAGCCACTCTGGTCTCAAGATCCTGTATTTGGTCCCTGAGGGCCATGAGTTGCTTGCACCGAATGCACACAAGATTCCACCTGCCACCAATGCAGGTAATCACACATGCTGCATTTGGTGCCCTAAACTGGATAGCCCACACTCTGTTGTTGGACTTCTGCCTACATTATTTTTACTCTTGCACAGGATTTGTTTGTTTGTTCTTTGTTCTTTGGGGCAGAGGTTACTGGCCTAAGTTTAGAGTATGTTTGTTAGGTGTATCTGGCTCTCAGTCTCCTTCTCAAAACAACCTTGCAAAACTCCCCTGTCTGCTGCTCCTGTTTGCTAGCTCCTCTGGTTGCTTAGGAGCTGGCTTTTTACACCCCTATAGTCCCGGTGTTAGCCCTGCCCCCTTGTCAAGAGATCCTAAAGGGATCAGGGATCAAAGGATAGCAGGCTAGAGCCTGTTAGGAAGCTCTCAGCCTAGCCTAGCAGGCCTGCTTGGGTCAGTACACAGCCTCCAAAACAGACCCCACTATAAACTTCAATCAAGCAGGCACACGACAAACAGCAAGCAAGCACTCAACAGACTGAGTCAGGAAACTCACCCCAAGGGTCACATAGTCCCTCTTCCTTCACCTGGAGAACTCCCTCGCAAAACTCCTGTTTGCTGCTCCTGTTCACTGCTTTCACTGTTAAACATTATTTGTGTTTCACCCCAGAGACAGTGATCCTTGTGCCACTATCCTGCAACACTTGTGTTTGCTTAACTTTAAACACATGAGCAGTTCCATAGATGTCAACAGGACTACTTAGGTAAATAAAATTATGCACATGCATAAGTGTTTGCAGAATAGGAGCCTAAGTTCATAAAACATTCCTTCATGAAAGGTACAATATAAATGTGACATGTTTCTCTTATTTTATTATTATTATTCAGAGCAGGAGCAGACAAACTCCAATGGAACAAAGATCTTTTCCATGCAAATGTTCCAAGTGATAATACATAAGAAGAGCCTCTTCTCTCCAAACTAGGCTGAATGATGTTTTTCAATTTGTTTTCCAGGAAGCAACACTAGTCGGTGTTTAATATTCCTAATTTAGTAAACTCATTCATTTTCCTTAGAGTACAACCAGAGGTCACAGCCTACATCCATTTTACTTTCAGATTGCCTTGTCTGCTTCACCAGTTGAATATTATCACAGATAAATAATACTTTTCTAATAACTTTATAGCTGTGTGCAACAGGAGGAGGCCATCTGTATTTTCTTCATGTAGGTCTTAGCCTTCCTCTAAAATATTGGTATAATCCATGTCTAAAATGAGCTATTCAAATTGTATTCAAACCATATTGCTTCCTTACACTGCCAATTGATCATTAGAATGCCAAAGCCAAAAAAAGAGATGGCACTGCATTACTTGGCACTAATCATACTTTACAATGTAACTAAGAAGAAATTGTATTTCTAAACTTTTTATTGCATTACATTGTCTCACACACTGCTGTAACTTCTGTGCTATAACAAAAATGAGTAATAACATGGAATTCAGTAACTGTACAGTGGACATGTGAAATCTACTGATGGCCACAGAAGCACCAGAAGTCCTGACATCATGGATTCATTCTGATGAGTCTAAGAAATCCCATGGCTCTCTAGCTTTCAGACTGAGAATTGCATCCAGTGCTGCACTGTGTCACCACACAGGATCCACCTCAGATTTTATCTAGATGAAGCGATCAGAGGAAATTGCTGACTGCACTGCATAGTGATTCCAAGGGAATGGATACTTTAGAAGAACATTTGTTTGCATATTGACCTGGGGGAGCTTTGTTCTTCTTTCTGGAATACTGTATCTACAAAACTCATATTTGCAATATATTAATTCTGCAACAGCCTGGCTCTAATCAGTTCTGTCAGACAGTAGATTCCACAGGTGGATATGACAGCTCTCATCAGACTATTGCAATTCACCATCAGTTTACTCTGACAAGTTTAATTAGTTTCATTCACTCATTCAGAGGGTCCTTTTTGTAGCTCTTGTCTTCTCAAATCCTGCCTCACGAAAACAAGGCAGGATTGCAGCTTTGGACAGTGAGCTTTTGCAGCAGGGATGGGGTTACTGAGTGATAATTGATTCTCCCAACCCTGCAGGAGTTTGGAGACAGGAGTAGGACTTTCACAATGAGTCAAGCATCATCCCACCTTCCACATACAAGGGAGGTCTTCTTAGCATAGGCACAATGTACCTCAAGTGTCACATACCAGGATTCATCCCTGAATTTGGTCCCCTGGCTGGATCATAAGCTTCACTAGCCCAGGCCGGGTAGTGATAGGGAGTGGAGCGTGAACACAGATCCATGCCCCCCACAAGGGAGGTGGATGCACAAAGAGGCTCCATGGTTTTTTTGTGTGTCATAGCCTGAACAGAGGTTGCAGGCCTTTGAACAATGTGGGCTCCCAATGCTTTCAGTAGGAGATGAGACACTCTGCACAACACAAGAGGTGTTCAGAATCTTGCGAGATCAGGCCTAAAGAGGGGTTACTGTTATATTATGCATTTCTAAGAAGGACTAAATGTGGATCGTGTTTGCTTCCTACAATTCCCAAATCAGATTCGTAGTTTTTTTTCCCTTTCTCTCTCTCTCTTGCCTTCCCCCTTTCTTTTTGCTACTTCTTTACCTTTCTGGTTTCCTTACACCTTTGAGTATTTTGTATACCACAAGATTAGAACATTTTGTAAATTTGATGCCTTTTAGTTTTTGAATAACAGAGGTACCATTTCACTAGTATTTTTCCATGTTAATTATACTTTACCATCTTCATCATATGACACATGAAACTTTGTCAAATACAGATGAACACACTACAATATATAAGATTCAGGCATCTGTCCTGATATTATACAGTAACGTTTTTACAGTATATCCCTAGCAATGTCTTAAAATGAAATCATGCCAGTGGATTTCTCTCTAGGGATCACTGGCCTAATGACAGTGACCAGTAACATTCATATTTTCATGATTCTCCCATGCTGAACCTTGTCATGCTTCCCATTAACATAGTGCCAGACCATTATTGGAATATAAAGGTTACAACCTTTCTTCTGGCAAACCCAACTGTTCAGTCAAAGTCTCTGTTCTCCAGACCTAAAGGATTGTGTCTGTCCCTGGACAAAGTTTGCCAGTTCTTGTTCCATTCACCTTTAATCAAAGAATTGCCTTTCTCCTGTCCTGAGAAATGATGAACAATGTTAAGTAGTTCAGAAATATGTATCAGTGGTTACACATTCTCTGAGTATTATTTATTAATAACTGTTTGCCATATAAGACAAAAAAAATGCAGACAGTTTCTGCCCCAAAGTCTTACAGTCTAAACAAGGCAAACACAGAGTAGACAGGACCCTTGAGAAATCCGGAATGGGAGGTCATAAAAAGGAGATATATCATTCTTTTTGTTTTGCTTTTTAAAATATATATTATTTGAGTGATTCACTTCTTGTAAGAGACACAGAACTGTCTTAAATAGGGAGTTATGTAAAGAATAGAGTGGATTGGCAGAGTGATATAGGAAGGTTGTTAGCTGCTTGGGGATAGTGTAGAAGAAGGCTCTATGATATTCAAAGCTTAAGTCCTGATTTAGAAAGTTACTTGAGCACATGCCTAACATTAAGCACACTAGCACTTGTATTGACTTCAACAGGTGTACCATCATGCCTAAAGTTAAGCACCTGCTTGAGTATTTGCAGGGTGGGGGCCTAAGTCAGGAGTTCACTGACAGCTCTGAGTAGTTATTTCAGCCATAGCACTGGATCGCACACTCACCCTACTGTTATGTTTTGGAGTGAGTTTCAAATTGTATTGCCAGTACTCCAGAAAGTAAAGTGTGATGATAGTAAGCATATGGACATCAGGACTAGATGGATTTTTATGGAACAGCTTGCCAGGCCTTTTACTTTTTAGTTAAATAATATGACCTGCATTGTTAAATAAAAGCACAAGACAGAAACATGGTGAGACACGAGGCAATAATTTTCAGCAAAGGTATCTGAGTACCAAATATCTAACCAATGCTTTGGCAGGTGTTTTACTTCCTTTTCTTATATACAGTCCATTAACTTAAGGAACTTGTTCTGATCAGGCTGGTATAATGAAAATAAAAGGAACACTGAGAAGGCCCAGAGGGAATCTTCATAAGCATCCAGCTAAATTCTCTCTCCCTTTTTTTTTTCTTTAATGTACATGAAGGTTATTGAGGAACTGCAATCAATGTAGCCTGTGAAGTAGTACTGTGAAGAAAATGTAACCAACTTTCAAAATGACTTTATTGAATGCTATTCCAGAACTATATTTCTCCTTCCACACATTAAAGATGTGTGTATTGGGCTTTGAAGGATCACAACAGCATATTAGGGAATGAAAAAAAATTCCACGTAGAGAATGAAGACAGGCAGTGCTGAGTAGTTGTTTGCTGTGTGTTGTGTGGACTCTGTGGAGAGACCCAATATTCCATTCAAGTGCAAGCAGAGTAACCTATCAAGCTGAAGATTCTAAAGAACAAAAATTCCCCTAGGAAGACATGAAATACCATTGAAAAGTATTTATGCTAATTTTTTTAACTTATTTGTGATGGCCTTCATGCTCGAGAGTCATTTCTGTGGAACTTTTGGAAGAGTAAGGGCTGTTTCTCTTTGCAATACATAGATCTCCCATGGAACTCAAATACTCAAAGCCATATTTAAAGTTTTCATTTATTTTTTAGGTACACTTAAAACAAAGTTTACAAGATATCAGGGAGGCATGTTTTGCTGCTGTTTTTTTGTCACTAATATAGTTTTGTAAATCAGCCACAGCAATTGGACAACATGCACAGTAGTTGATTCTCAGGATGCCTGGAGCATATTGGGGTGGGGGTGGGGGAGGCAGAATTAAGTGACATTTCATGGTCAGCTTTGAGCATAGGTGGGGTAGAGAGATTAGAGACCGATCATACTATACGTGGCTGACTAGGGCAGCACATCCAAGTTTCCCTGTGCATGTAGAAGAAGCTTGCCTCAAAAGAAGCTGATTGCATAAGAACATTGACTAGCATACATAGTCAGTCTCCCTTTATAACTGTGGAAAGACTACAGCTTGGTACAAAAAAGCTAGTGACTAAATTTAGGGAGAATACCCCTTCGGCAAGGGCAATAATGGAAACTTCCTTTGGCAAATCCTTTGGCCTGATTCTCCTCTTTCTTTTGCTGGTGCATTTCACTGGCAAGTCCACTGAAGTCAACACAACCATAGTGGTATAAGTGAGATGAGAATCAGGCAAACCCTCCTGCACCATTTTGACACTCACCCCCTTGTAATGGGTATCCACACTCTGCACTGACGTGCATAGGGATGACTGTTAAAGAGTTAGGCCCGGGGCTTGCATTGCCTCAGAGGACTTGCTGGCTACAAAGATTCCCCCTATGGTCTTTAGAGAAAGAAGTGTTTTCCTACTTTTTTCATCCAAGCAGGAAAAGAGGCTCAGGAAGCATCTACCTAAACCCAGGACAGGCAGCAAAGAAAACTTAGGAACTTGGTGGCCTTGCTGAAGGACTGAATTACTTACGTGGGACTTTCAGTTTAACAATTGTTTCTCTCTCCTTCCCTGACTGTGGCTGAGGCAAGCTGCCCTTGGAAAGCCTTGACTGTCACTCACTGCACTAGCCAGCATGGAGAAGTTCTGGTCAGAGAGGTTTGTGACTTAACGTGGCAGATAGGAAGATGCAATAAATTTATTTCCTCTTTCCCCCCACCATCTGTTTTTGGTGCTATGTTATGCTGTGGTCCTGGGGGTTCCTTTACCACTGACAGGCATGTAAGCCCCTGGTAACGTGACTGGGCTCTTCCTACTCATTCCCACCTCAAGAGACATTAATAAACTCACCGAACAATCCTAATCACCAAGCATCAGCCAAGAAGTCATACATATATCTCTTTCCCTCTGTTGTTTATGTCAAAGCCTTTCTGACAAACACTGGCCACTGAGTGTATCAAATCTGCAGCACACTCCAATCAGCTAATCCTTGAAACATCATCATTTCCCAACAAATGCTGCTGGACTCTTTTATGCAGAGGAAATCACACAGCACTGGCGTCTCTCCTCTTTCTCTTCCCTTTTTTTCTTCCTTAAAAGAAAAAAAAATGTCAAGCACCTATCAATAATACTGAATATATCCATGAAAACAGAATACTAATTATAAAGACTGTGGAAAAGAAATAGGAATCTACTGAAAGAAAGTCCTCTGCTATGGCTGAGGGCTTAGCTTATTGCCGAACAGTGCATGCATACCAACTACACTAACTTGATTTCTGATTCTGCTCAAAGTGCCTTAATACTGGGTCAAGGGCATAGCCTTCATGGAATTTACACTGGAAAAAAAAACAAGATATGGAAACCTACAAGCTTCCAGTGAGGAAGCTAAGTATGAAGCTTCTGACAAGATAATTTCTTTCCTGATTATGTTTGACAGATGATATATGTTAAAAGAAAGTTCTGGAAATATTGAACTGAAGAAGCACACTTGTTAACTACTTTGACAGCCTGCTCTCTGATCTCAGAAAATGTAAGCATATTTGAGCGGATTGACAGCATGATCTGTGACTTGAGTACTTTGTGTTGCTTGAAGAAGCCTCTTTATGAAAAAGAAATATATGACCAATTATTGAAAAATAAAGATAGCTCATAGTCGATCACATCTTTTTTATAATCTGTGTTCACTTTTTAATACAAAAGTGGGGAAACACAGATGATGTAGTGTGTGGCTTCTGAGCAGAGCAAAAGAATTTTCTACAGGGCTTTTGTTTGTCTTTTCTCATATATTTTTAGTAGGAAGTCTTTGAATTTGGTCTCTGGCTGAAATTGTCCCAGTTCTATTTTCATTGTTGACTGATATTTCTCAGCAACATTGTCTATCTCCACAAAACTTGACAGACAAGTGTGCCCTGAGGAGAACTGATGCAATGGATTTGTTTTACATTGAAATTAGGTCACAGATAAGCCTGATTGTGCACCTCCCTCATCAATCAGAAATCTGAACAATGTGTGGGTGGTGGACAAAGGTGCATGCAAACCTGATTAGTGGGAGTGGGGTGCACATAAAACTTTCCCTAGGAAAACCTATGCTTTTCTGTCAGATTGTATCCTATAAGAGGGACGGGCCCATGCATAGCTTCTGACAAAGGAAATATTCCCCTGCTGCCCTTTTACCCCCCACAAGTCCACCCCTCTCTCCTCTCCTGCAATGCACACCCCTAATTACATATTTTAAAAATATAGGAAAATAATATAGTAAACTTTGTTGTGAAGCAGTTATGGCTGCTACAAATGTAACATGCATGACACAAACCCACAAACGCAAGGAAAAGAAAAGTTAAACCACCTAGCAATACATGCATCTATTATTATTTATTATTGCAGCACATCCATCCACAAGCACATACTTTATCATTTCAACTACTGTTCGCTACAGACCATGCCCAGCAACCTTAATTCTGACCTCCTAGGAATGCCAGCCTTCCATCATTCTTTTTGACTGGCTTACTGTACACAAGTCTTTCCCAAACTACCCTCTTCGGCTACAACAAACTATTAGACCAAATATCCTCAATTACTAGCACTGGGGGGAAATCTGGTTAAGTGAAGGGGTGTGTGCAGAAGGGTCAAAAGAGGGCAGAGTTAAGACTGCCGTTGATTCCCTGGCATTGTAATGAACGTTGAAAGGCACTGCCTTCCATGAACAACATTTCTTTAAAATGCTTTAGGTCTGCATGCAAGTTTTTCCATTGACTTCACCTGGCACTGAATCAGGCACAGTCTGACTGGTGTGTAGTGCAAGGTGCTTTGAGCGCCTTGAGAATTCCACAGTAGAGCTTCTGATGTTCCTGGGACACTCCCTTGAGGCAATGGTACTCCTTGCAGGAGTAGGGATTACTTGCATGAGTAAGAATTCCAGGACTGGGCCTAAATGTTTTTCATGCTTACCTAACTCTTCCAAAACATTCATCCTTGCTGTGGCAGCAAGCATGGGTGCATTTCAGCACTAAATAATAGTATTTTATTGACTTATGGTTGAAAGACAACTGAGATTTTTAATGCTGGCTTCAAAACCTTTATTCTAGCAGTAGCATTTGCTAGGTGAATATTAGTAAAAGCTTGTTTACAATAACTTTTAATCTAACCCATTTCAATCATTTCTGTCATAACAATATTTCTTAGGAATAAGAATGTACTGTTAAAATTAAATTTTGACCCTTACCTGACTAGATATTAATTTACATAATGCTATTCATTATCTTTTTCACTTTGACTTTCTAGCCTATGTGGCCAAGTTCATCAGCTGTAATATCATTACCCAAGTAGATCAATCATTTAAGCCAGTTTTGGCTGTCATACTACTTTTCACTAATTATTGACAAAGATGAATTACCTGAAGTTGTAATAA
This sequence comes from Terrapene triunguis, assembly GCF_002925995.2. NCBI lineage: Eukaryota > Metazoa > Chordata > Testudines > Emydidae > Terrapene > Terrapene triunguis. The sequence goes on from NW_020664530.1 coordinate 14,121,765, forward strand.
TATTTGCAGGTTCTCTGCCAAAAGTGAAATCTCTCCGTTCCCTTCCAGACCCGTCTCCAAAGCAGCCTTTGTTGTGAAGTTACATCTGCCATGTGGTTTTTTTTATGCCACAGATCAGGAAATGGAGCAATATTTTCAGATATGTATGACAGAGTCAAACATTTGAAGTCATCCACACTAAATGAAAACACTATGTCCTTTTTAATGTTTTATGTCATACTAAAACCTGCTTACTAATGAGAGGGGTTGGTTTTTTTTATGGTTCAGAATGAAATGTTTCTGTAAGCATTAGGGCCAGAAGCTCCAGAAGGGAAAGAGCTCTTTTCTCCTAATGATGAAAAGGGAAAAGTACTGCCATAAAGAACATCATTTGCATAGGCTACCTACCCACCATTCCTCTAGTGACCCTTTGGTAGTCACCAAAACTATACATGCACTTGAGTTTTGGTGACGAATTGGCTCCCGGGGATTCTGGAGGAGGGGAACAAGCTCTTGTGGCAATGAGTCTATTGTCAAGCTGCCAAGGGTCCAATGTTCTCTTGGTTCCCTTCCTGGGGGGACTTCACTATGAGGGTGAGTGTAGACCGAGGGCTTTGTTGGAGGAGGTGATTCAGAGGACAGCGGCAGAGCTGAGTGGACTCTGGTGAGGCCCCACCTAACCAACACCCTATTAAGCTGTATCACTAAAGCTGTACCATCTATGCTTACGGCAGTGTTTTGAGTATAGACACTGAATGCCCAGCTGGCATGGATATAAATAGCAGTTTAGATGGCGAGGCACTGCTTAGGTGAGTAAAATAAAATAGAGTACCCGACATGCCTCAACCCTCAGGTTATATACCCTACACAGCTCTATGAACACCCAAGCAGTGCCTTCCATATGTACACGGCTATTTTTTAGCAGTGTAGTGTCCCACTGCCTCCCTCCTGCCAGTGCCTTTCAGTGAAAGATTCCAAAAGCAGGGAGCAGCCAGAGCCTTTTCCCGCTGCCTCCCCACTGCCAGAGCCTTTCACTCTGGTGTGTAGCTATACCTGTAGTGCCTGTACTTTATATGCCGCTGTAAGTGTAGACATAGTCTAGACTAGGGCTGTCAATTATCGCAGTTAACTCACGTGATTAACTCAAAAATATTAATCGCGATTAATTGCACTTATAACAATAGAATACCAATTGATATTTATTAAATATTTTTGGATGTTTTTCTACATTTTCAATATTGATTTCAATTACAACACAGAATACAAAGTGCACAGTGCTCACTTTATATTATTATTTTTTATTACAAATATATGCACTGTAGTGAAAGTGTAACTTACAAATGCAGATTTTTTTGGTTACATAACTGCACTCAATGACAACACAATGTAAAACTTTAGAGCCTACAAGTCCACTCAGTCCTACTTCTTATTCGGCCAATCGCTAAAACAAACAAGTTTGTTTACATTGACGGGAGATACTGCTGCCTGTTTCTTATTTACAATGTCACCTGAAAGTGAAAACAGGCTTTCACATGGCACTTTTGTAGCCAGCGTTGCAAGTTATTTACATTCCAGATATTCTAAACATTCGGATGCCCCTTCACGCTTCAGTCACCATCCTGGAGGTCATGCTTCCATGCTGATGATGCTCATTAAAAAATAATGCATCAATTAAATTTGTAACTGTACTCCTTGGGGGTAGAATTGTATGTCTCCTGCTCTGTTTTACCCACATTCTGCATATATTTCATATTATAGCAGTCTCGGATGATGACCCAGCACATGTTCGTTTTAAGAACACTTTCACAGCAGATTTGACAAAACGAAAAGAAGGTACCAATGTGAGATTTCTAAAGATAGCTACAACACTCAACACAAGGTTTAAGAATCTGAAGTGCCATCCAAAATCTGAGCGGGACGAGGTCTGGAGCACCTTAAAAAAACACCAACACTCTGATGCAGAAACTACAGAGCCTAAACCACCAAAAAAGAAAATCAACTTCTGCTGTGGCATCTGACACAGATGATGAAAGTGAACGTGCATCAGTCTGCAGTGCTTTGGATCGTTATCAAGCAGAACCCATCATCAGCAATGGGTTCTCAATGGGATCTCTTTGCGTTACACCAACCTAGACGAGCTTTAAACCAGAGACCTAAAAGTGAAAGTAACAATCACTTTGGATGAATCTGCTAAGCAAGAAACCACCATTCCCATCAACCCCTCCCCACTGACCTACAACCTTCCAGGTAGAGATGAGCACACCCCTTCCCACTCCAGCCAATAGAGAGGGGGAACATACAATCTATGAAACACTTTCACCCTGTAAATAAGGTCTCTCTCTGGCTGCAGTCGCTGCATGGTGAGCTGGGAGTGGCACTAGGAAGCGAAGTGTAGGGGAAGCCATTGAGGAACCACAGGGTGAGCAAGCAGCTGAGCAGAGGAGCTGGAGAGCTGACTGGCAGGCATTGCAGCATTGCAGATTGAGGTCTGTGCAGAACTTGTGGGGAAGTAGCAGAGACTGGTTAGGGGCCATGCAGCTGGAAGGCTGAGGAGACAGGGGCCTGAACAGAACTCTATGGACATAGAGATGGTGACTAGCTCAGACTCTTAAAGGGGCAGGAGCCAGAACACTGGGGACTTGTCTGGGAAGTGGTCAGTGTGTTCTGGCCAGTGGTTGGACCAACAAGAAGGGGCTACTGTCTTTGTAAAGGATCATTATAGATATGTAGAGACCATGGGGGAGTGGGGAGCTTGTAGCCAAGCTACCACTGCAGTTGGAGTGTTACTACAGCATCAGGTGTACAGTGCAGAGGGCAGGGCTGGCTCCAGGCACCAGCTTGGCAAGCAGGTGCGTGGGGCGGCCACTCCGGAGAGGGGTGGCAGGTCCAGCTATTTGGCGGCAATTCGGCAGACGGTCCCTCACTCCCGCTCGGAGCGAAGGACCTTCCGCCGAATTGCTGCCGCAGATCGCGATCGCAATCACGGCTTTTTTTTTTTTTTAGCTGCTTGGGGCGGCCCAAACCCTGGAGCCGGCCCTGGCAGAGGGACCCCCAATGAAACACACCATGGACTGGAAAAACCTGTGAGTTACCTATGTGGTTTTTAATAGAGGACTAGACTGGAGAGGGCACCCCAGCATCTGAGTTTGAGGAGCCTTAGCTATCCTTATTGGGCTGCTTTACAGGGCCAAGCTAGGAATTGCTGTGTTGTACCTTGGAATGTAGCTGCTGAACCAACCATACCTAAGGCATTTGCAAACTTCCCGTTCCCTTTAATTTAGCCATGGAGCTGCATGGTTATTGGAACCCACAAGGACCAGTGCCTCTTGGGCCTAGCATCTCAAGTGCTCATCATTTCCCCCTGATTTGTGGTATGCCTCATGCAAATCTGGGTACCTTAAGAGGTTTGGTTACCATAGCACTCAGAAACCATAGTAATTGCACACACATAACTCCTAAGAGTTTATATTTTGTTTTTGCCTGTTGAGTTAAAATTGAACGTGAAGTAATCTATGGATCAGGATACACAATCTTGGTTAGAGATTCCAATCAGGTAGCTGATGGTAAAAAAAATGTCACAAGTCTCCTTGTAACTTGCCTGAAAACAAAAATACGGTTGTTGCTATTCCTTTAGAGTTAGCTGGAAACCAATTCTACCACAACATAGGCATCTGAGTTTTCTATTCTTCCCTTTGTATTCAACGCAGATTTTCTGGCATGTACAATATTAACAATTTTTCGAATGTTTAGAAAATTCACAATACATCAGGGCTGATGGAGTCTCCCTGTCTCCAGCAGACACATAGGTGGCACTTGTTTAAAAGGTGGCATGATTCCAAAAGAGGGCTACAACAACAGCAACTGAACTCTTACAGGAAGAAATGTGAAGTCTCATTAATTCAGAATACACTATGGCATTAGTAGTTCCTCCAACTGATCTCTGATGAGCTTGACATTATTTGTAGAGTTGGTCAAAATTTGGAATTTCCATCCCACAGGAAGTTCTGCGGTTTCCAGATTTGGTTATGCCCTGAATCAGGATGAAAATTTCAAATCTTGGATTTTTTTCACTAAATGAACTATTCTGGAAGTATTTTGTTTCAGCCTTATTATTAGATGTTATATGAACTAAATGATAATGTTGAAGTGAAATGTTTCCACTTTATCAAAACGTAACTTTTCAATAGTTACTCATGAAAACTGACTAAGTCAATATGTTCCCACAAAATGTTTTGATGTAACCAAATCAGCAGTTTCTAACAGAAAACTGTTCATTTGAAAAATTTTCAGCCAGCTCTAATTATTAGTAAAATATGTTGCCTGAGAGCTAGGTCTCCCTAGACATTTTCACCATTAAAAGGCACAGATTTGTTGAATGGAAGCATAATAAGAAACTTTAGAAAATAGTGTATGTATAATACTGTTCCCCCTATACTACGGTTCGCTCTCGTTCTGATACAGATTGCCATGATTTTCTGGGTTCTCTGAAGCCTACAGCCTGGTTGCTTTAAAGCAGTGATTTTCAACCTTTTTTCATTAGCAGGCCCCTAAAAAATGTTGAATGGCAGTGCAGAGCCCTTTTGAAATATTAGACACTGTCTGTGGACCCCCGGGGGTCCGCAGACCACAGATTGAAAACCAGTACTTTAAAGCAAGTGAAGAGTCTGTGATGTTATTGAGCATCATTATCAGTGTCTCACTTTAGTGAGGTCAGAGTGCTGAACATCCTGAAACACACAAGGATTTGCATTCCCTTCAAGAGACCATCTCATTTAGGCTGGAGTGCTTGTCAGTTAATGCTGTCTGACACCTCTGTTTGGGATAAAGTGATTGAGATGGCAGTGGCTATTAAATTCTAGGTATGCTCTAGTCTGTATTCCACCATTCCTTTGGAGTTGGAAGAGATCAGAGTAAAGAGTGAGCCTCCTGGTTTAGGATTTGAGTAGCTGGCAATTTAAGGGCATGCTTGACTAGAGGTTGTTGCTTTGGTAACTAAGAAAAATATTTTCCATTTTAATTAGCCATAACTTTTAAACTACTGAATCCATTTCCTACAAATTGGCTTCCTCCTCTCAATGAGACCTACAAAACAAATGCCCTTTGATGTTTTTACCTTCAACTATTGTTATGTTATACATGTGCAAAATTTCAGATTACAGCATACTGGTACAAGAAAAATATTTCCTCCCATGCACACACTTCCAAAATGACTGAATTAGACAAGCTCAGACTTTTTAAAAATCACCCCTATGTCTGATGACAAAATAGAAAATGTCAGTCCCAAATAAATCATCTAAAATTCATGACCAACTAAAGAAAGGGGAATTAGAATGGCTTAAAAAACAACCCCAGGAGTGTTGCTATTGACTTCCATAGAGCCAGAATTTGAGTCCTTAATTATAGTTGTACTCTAATCAATTATTTTGCTCTAAATTAACTGACTTAAAAGTTAGATGGTCAGATAGACAATGTTGATGTTAAAAAGATATTTGATGGATTGAAACTGTGTCTGAGTCTCTTAAGTTGATCAACCAAATACAAAATATTTTGACACACTAATCAGGTATATGTAATTGTTTTTGTAACACCTAAATCATCTTTAATTGATTTTAAGCTCTGTAAAGCCTTATTCTGAACCATGATGAAGAGAAGAATGAACCTCAGATAAATGAGAATATGAAAATAAGTTTCATATATTCTTCACTAACTTGTTCACCAGTCATACGTTTCACAGTTCTTCTTAGAGATTTATTTACAGCACAGAAACTGAGCTCAGCCAGAGGCATATGTTGCTGGGGGTGGATTGTTGCAAAGTATGAAAGCTTGGAAAAATCACCTTGCCAATAAAAACTATTTTTCAGTTGTTGAAGCCTCATTAAAAAAAAGTTGGACAGGCAGATGGACAAAGTCATGAGTATACTTCCTAGAACATTCAGTTTTTATTATTATTAATAATACTTTTCAGTTCTACATTGTTTCCATCTGAAGGCACTTTACAAGTAATGAATTAAGAAAGAATAAAATCTTTAGCCCTAGAAATGCCATATCAATAACGTATCAGAACATTTTCAAACAGTGTGTTTAAGGAGATGTTAATGCTACAAGAACTATACGTAAATAATTCACAAAAAAGTCACAACAACAAAATCCATCAGATTGTTCATAATTGTGATCTTTTGTTTTATGATATCATCCAAAATACTTCATTTCAGAGACAAGAAAGGGAAAAATGGTGGAGATGTTAGAATTACATTTTGTGGCAAGAGACTTAAAACATTTGGCTAATGATAAAGAAAACTTGCCTGCACAACTGAGTGAAATGAACCCTGTGTCCTGCAGTTTCTCCTTGATTTGTAGTACAACTAAGTATGGGACAAAGTAAAGTAATTAAAGTCTTCTTTTAGCCACACTAGTATCTATGGAAAGCCAGTTTCATCTTCCAGGTAAAGTACTCATCAGCAGAAGCCATCTGACTGCAAATGACTGGAATAAACATGTTGTAATTGGCAATTGACATAAATGACATTAGACTGCCTTGTGTGATTTACATTGCGGGTCACTGTGGTTTCCTGAAAACTCCTAAAGTGTTGTTCTACTCTTAAAAGAGACTATAAAATGTATCTTCTTACTCAACCCTGTGTGTATTCAGACTCATGTATGTTATGATACACGTGTTCTATTCAGGTTCTTATACTGCATCCAGCACTAGGTGAGAATGGTACAAACAGATATTCGATAAACTATTCCTTAATCAGTCTGCTTTCCTCACAAAGATTTGCATGCCACAATCTTCACTGAATGTGTAAAACTAGCTTATTTCTCATTACAGGATTTGTCTTTTATTTTATCCATTTGTAGAGAAACTGTCCTAGGATTTTAATAAATTAAATTCCTCATATGCTAATGATAGCAGCTGTTAAGGACCCTGGTGTGTGGCCTTATACCACTGGCTGACCTAGGGCCTAGAGGTCCTCTGGGGTTTGCCCATAGTATACCCATGTAGATGATCTCAGGCAGCTTTAATTTATATTACTCTGTGTCAGGACTAGCAACATAACTTTTTTTCTAAGTATAACTTAGGAAAAAAAAGTTATCATGTATTGCTATCTAAAGGAATCTTTTCTGGGATTTATGAAAAAGTTCATAATTTGTACTGCTATGTAATATTTCCTGGGAATGCAAACTATACTAGAGAGTCAGTATCTAAAATGAATTATTTTCCTATCTTGAAAATGAGAACTGAATTTGAAAGCATATGATACATGGCTGGCAGTAACACTGGCAACTACTATACTTTCTAATCTGCCTACAAATTCCATCATCCATGTTTAATAGCAAAAACAACACCAACAAACACATATGTTTGGAACCAGACCTTCATCCACATTTATAACACAGATATGTGCACCACCTTTGTGTATGACTAAACACTGACTATGGTACCAGTCCAGCAAAGCCCTTAAGCAAATGTCTAAGTTTAAGTATGTGTTTAACTACTATTAATTGATTTCTATGTGACTTGTGTGTGTGTTTAAATTTAAGCACTTGTTTAAGTGGTGTATTGAATGGGGATGGACTTAAGCCATCTTAAAATAAGGATGTTGATAGGTGCTTTGCTGAATCAGGACCTAAGTGCTTTGCTGGACTGAGGCTTATTGGACAATTTGAGAATTTTCTCTGTTCCCCAAAGTAGGGCAGTGATACTGAAATAAATTAAAATTGTCTGCAGAATAGTCTGAGTAAAATGTATTAATTAGAAAGAGAAAGTCCACCATCAAGTTAAGGTTTGACATGACCAAACAATGCACAGTGACAAATTAAATCAGGTATTTTAGCCCCTTTTTCTGTTCATAAATTATTCACAAATGGTATGTGGATAAATTGATGCAGAACTGCAAGCAAGGCTGCTGAGAGCAGGAAAAGTCTGACACAAGGTAAGTGCAGTGACTTATGATAAACAATTGCCCAGAGTACTTAAGCGACAGCTATACAAAAGCATAGTCAGCCCTGCTCTTCAATACAGATCAGAGCCATGAGCAATGAGAGAGAGGCACTTGAGAAGACTCAAAGCCATTGAAATGAGATGTTTGAGGGCAGTGAGAGAGGTGACATTCCTGTACTACATGCAGAGCAGTGTCATCAGGAGTGAGACCAAGGCCTGCAGTATCAGCAAGAAGGTGCAAGAGAGGAGACTGAGATGGTATGAGCATGTATGAAGGACAGATGAAGAGAATACCACTAGGGAGGTATTTGAGACTAATGTTTGTAGGCAAAGAACAAAAGGATGGCCAAGAAAAAGGTGGCTAGACTGTGTACAAAAGGGTGGATTAAATGCAGAATGAACATTGTCTAGAAAGCCTGGAAAAACTGATCTGGCAACCAGACTCCCCCCACTAACTAGGGAAAGGGGGAGAAGAAGAAATTATTCACAAACATGTAGCACTTTTTACTAATCTGTTCTCTATCCATAATCCATCACTGAGTGAATCCTTTGCATAAATAATGTCAAGTCTATGCCTCACCAACTCTTCAGTATGGGCATTCATGAGCAGATTAATTATTCATAACTCACTCTTCATGTTATGTGATGGGTCATATAAGCCATGTGGTCTTGTTTCTGTTTTCTGATTGGATGACCTAACCTTTATGAACAGGAGGCACATCTGAAGAAATCACCTGCATCTCTGAGAGGGTGTTGGGGAGCACTTTCAGGACAGAGACACATCAATGCTTTTTGCAGGTTTTTATGGCTAGATGTGAAAAGCAGCAAGACAATTTGCTCTCTGCCTTAACTAGAGTCACTTAGTGAGGCAGAGTTGATCTCTGGCAACTGGGCATTGGTGTTGGGCTGAGATTCTTGAAAGAAATGATTGCTCTGCATGCTGTCTGTCACCACCTCTGTTCCAGGACTGGTGTGTAAATGTAAATAAAACAAGTGATGCTTAGAATATATCCAGACTCCATGTCACTAATTTCTCTGCCAATGGGAAGCTAACCTTCAAGATCTTATCATCTACTAATTGTCAGAAGGGGGTGATATTACTTACCAGTGGTTAAAGGGAATTGAAACATGAGTTTTCACCACACTAGCCAGCAGAGTTCTCACTATAAGTTTAACAGCACCAGATACTCAGGAGAAGGAACTCTCCCTCTGCTTTTAGTGGAGGAGGTGTCAGTTGAGCCTCTTCATCTACTTTCATCACTGGTACTTACAGCTCTCCAAATTCCCTTTTAGAGCGTAGGGAAAATATGTTACTAACAAAAGCATTTTTGATAATATGTATATATCAAAACCAAATAATTTCCATGCCAATAAGAGCAAAAGAAAGCAGAGTAAGAATACAGTATTGCCACATCCAACCAATCAGTCGGGCCTCCCAAAATCATGAGACTTAAAAATAAAACAACAACAATTCTGTTTGGGTTCTTTTCATTTGTTTTTTCAGCCTTTAGGTTACACTTGGGTCACATTTGAAAGTTTTCTCTGCAAGCAGCAGGGCTAGAAACTTCCTTGCTTTCTTTAAATGAGAGCTGAAATTCTTCCATAATCACTTGCCTCCAGAAGCTGGTGCTTTAAGTAAAACATCAAATATCTTGCTTGCAAAAAACAAACAACCTGTGAGAGTTGATAACACAATTATTATTATTATTATTTATTATTTATTTAGCATTTGTATTATCATACTGCCTTGGAGCCTCAGTCACAGACCAGGGCCCTGTTGTGCTATCATCTGCCTCTTCCTCGCTTCATTTCCCCCTCCCTTCTGGCAAGAAAGTCATTTGCTTTTTACATAGTATTTTACACACAGATCTCAATGCAGAGTGATTTATATAGAATATTAAAAGTACATTGATACCATACATTGTTTGTATACAAGCCAGAGAGGCAAAACATCTGCTATTAAATGAAATAATATAAAACTACACTTGCTCCTACACGTGTCATCCTGTATGTGTAAAGCCTCCGGTTCATTATACATCTTTTAAAAGTTGGCTGTGGAATTTTTATGTTTTCTTTTGGTTTGTACTAATACATTTGGAATTAAACAAAAATGAATGCCCTTCAGGATGGTCATTTATTGTAAATATATTCTCACATTTTATGTATTATTTTTGTCCTTTGGTTGTCTTTTCTTTGTTTTGTTGTTGATATTATAAACATACCAACACATATTGACCAGAAATAATGAAAGCCTCAACTGATCCAATATCCTGATCAGGATGGTCGTGTAAGTCAAAATCTTGCTTGTTTTAATGTTTGGAAAGCATAGTTTGATGCTTGGATGAAGAAAGGAAAATATATATTTTGCAAAGTATTAATACTTTTGGAAGCCAAAAATCAGTAAAGAATTGTAAGGAAGACTAAAAACGCAGTTTGGGACTGAACAGGTATGGCTTTTAGTTTGTGGACTTGTCAAACACTTAACCATATTTTAATACTGAATGTTGTAGTTTTCCTTGGGTTTTTTTTTTTTTTTTTGGTGTGTTTAAAAAATGTGAAAATAAAATGTATTAGAAATGTGGACAACAGCTATAGTTAAGGTGGGAGAAAATGCAGAATGTTTCTGTACAATCTACCCACAATGCATTAATTGTGATAACATGATTCCATGCAAATCCTTCCCTGCCCATATTCAGGGAAATGGTATTTGTCAGCTACATTCCTGGAAGGCTTATATATGAATTCTTTTCCTTAGTCTGGAGTTTTACATGATGTCGATAATGGTTTTTTCAAGGCTATTAGTCTGTAGTACATATACTTAGTCACAGACATTTTAAAATTGGAAAATGGACAATTAAATGTACTGACTTTTGACATGATAAACTCTAAAGGCTCCTTTAGAGCCATTATAGTCTATGATTTTACTGCTTACTTGGGGTTTCTTTAACTATGAGATCTTTGACTCTCAGTAACTATATTACTGACATAATAGACCAGACAGCCATTACAATCTATCATAAACATGATGGGATTTTAGCTGTGTTTACTCCTTGCTTAGGACTCTTGTATGTGTGGTTTCTAGACTCCCTTAGACTGTGCATTAAACCAGGAACCATCCACAATCTATGAACCCATAGCCTACCGAGGGCACTCCTTGATATGGGGATTATAAAGAGAACTTTAAGGTTGATGTCTTTATGATCTATTATATTACGCCCCACTTTGATACTTCCTAGGCTCAGATTCCAATCTTGGTTACATGGTATATATCAGGAGTAATTCCATTAAATTTGGTGGAATTGCTAGGGATTTACACCATTCTAACAGAGCAGAATTTGGTTCCTAATGTGCAGCTCATTGACAGTAAGGAATGTAATGGCTTCTGTGGAACTCTTATATTCTTTCATGTCAGTGAAACTACCACTGCTGGCACTTTAAATACAGTTTCCTTAGGAAATAAGCAGAGGATAAAAGTAGTGGGCAGATGCAGTAAACCACTTTTCGCCATGAAATGGCTGAGTTGTTTTTCCTTTATAAGACACACAAAGAGATAGAAGTGTGAACATTAGTATGTGAAAATACCTAGGGGGGAAAAAGTCATAACAAATAGTTTTTCATCTGGAGTTTTAGGGGGAAGTCATGCACCCTCTAAAGAATTACACTGTGGTTCTGCTGACACTGAACCCATAAAAAAATCCTATTTGTTGTTCTTGTACCTCTGAGGCCTCTAAATTCTGCTCTCTTGTAAAAGCCTCCTACTCTGCTGGCTAGTGATTTCTACAGCACAGTGTGCGCCAACCATTCCTTCTCCCTCCTTTAAGCCCCAAATACCTTACCTATTCCAGTTCAGCCTAGGGTTGCCAATTTTGGCTGGATGTATTCCTGGAGGTTTCATCACATAACATAATCTTTAATAAAATATTAATCTTTAATTACTGGAGACTCTAGGACAATCCTGGAAGGTTGACCACCCTACTCAACACCACCTGGGGGAAGCTCCCAGGCTGATTAATCTTCAGATGCCCAATTTGACTACACTGCTGGCCCCTTTGTGCCAACAGAGATGTGCAAAGGGTCCTGTGCAGGAGCCTGGGGCAAAGAAATTCTAACCAGCCTGTATATTGTCTTATTAGTATAATCCAAAATCTTTATTAGCCCAGCAAATTATTTCCATCTATACCAATATTAGAAAAACGTGTGTGTGTGTATTTAAAGGACCCAATGCCTTTATCCCCTGGCTTGAGAGTTGTAGCTTGATTTTCAAAAGTGCTCATGCATTTTAGATACTTCAACTTTTGGATGCCTAACTTGATAATCGCTTTCCTGATTTTTCAAAGCTGTTGTGCACCAGCAACTCCCACCAATTTCAAGAAGACCTGCAAGTGGTCATGGCCTCTGAAAATCAATTCCAAGGTGCTACCACCTAGACTTATGAAACTTGAGGCACTCAAAATTAGTAATTACTATTTAAAATTTTGGTCTTGCTTTATCATCTTAGATCATAGTCTTCTAGCGCATCACCACAGACACCGAATTCCATTAACTTTAATGAGAGCTATGGGTGCTTAGCACCTCTTAGCATCAGATCAATTAAATGTAATGAAAACTGTAGCTATTTTATTCAGATCAAAGGAAAAAAAGAAAAGGATTTCAGTCAGGGATGATTCTAAGAGGAGTTGGTCATGTACAAATTCTAGTGTAGATAATTATTGCACTTCTGTCTTACATTACTTTCAACAAAGAAAAAAAATCTGGCTTCTGCTTGCTAGCTGGAAAATACAAAATCATAACCACACTAATGGGATGTAGAACATATTTATGTATATTGCTGTGCTGAACAAGCACAATGCTTATTGCATGGCAACTGCAGCTCTTACAGGAGGAGACTGTGAGTAGAGTACCAAAACTACAATGCAACAAGATGCTCAGCTGGTGCAAATCAGTGCAAGTTTTTGACCTACATGGGGCTACATCATATTTACATCAGTTGAGAATCTAACCAATATCTTTTTGTCTCTCTCTCCTTTTATTTCCTTTTCTCCTCATGTTGCTATTCCTCTCCCCCTTTGTACCTTTATGAAATAGTGTAAACTGAACAGTAATGAGAAAATATATAAAGTATGTCCTAAGCAGTCATTTCTTCTTGTTTGGTAATTACATTGGGTTCCGAACATTCCAAATGGATTTCTTGGCAGTCAGGTAGGGTCAGAAGTTGAGGAATGGGTATTTTCACTTCATATAGTTTGATCAATTTAGGTACATTTTCTGTCTGGAATAACTCATGAAATCATAATTTTCTGTTTTCAAGTGTCTACCTTTGTTTCTTGCTGATGTGAAGACACTTACCCTTTTAAACCTATAGTATATCTTGCTGGATGATAAGTCAATTCAATAATGCTGTAATTTTTTCAGCACTGCATCAATATGAAATTTCTCAATTATGTGGAGCCTTTGGAGAAAATGCTAGAATCATTTGTAATCATGACCAGGAGAACCAGAGTCTCATGTAAGTGTCTCAGTCACATTATCCTTGCATGCATGTAAAATAAAACAAGACAAAAAAAATTCTTTTTAGTCATGGATCATTTTTGATTGATAATTTCTATAAAGGAAGCCTGGGTAAATCAATTTGGGAGTCACATTTTAGTGTCAGGATTTGGAAAGGAAAGATAGGTCAATAATGACTGTAAATTAATTGGTTGAATTGTATTTAAGCCACAAAAGGAAGCTCTGAGCTGAGGTAAAGCTGCCTGCAAAACATAATATTTTAAAAAAATGGTTGGCAATTTTGATTCTGTTTCCAACATGTGATTCATATTTATTCCTATTATTCTTTACTCCATTTACAAGTGAATAATATTTTAATTGTTGTACAGCGGCTGTAAAATATTGAGAAGTCTTCAGGTGCATGTATCTATCCAGCCATCCACATCACATCCAGCCATCTGGCCACATTCTATGTAAAGTCAATAGCAATTCCATGTTCAGAACTTGTCTTTAAAAGTATGTGGCCAGGGATGCTGTTGTGAAAAAGGCAAATGTCATTCTCGGATGTATTAACAGGAGAGTTGGATGTAAGACATGGGAGGTAATTATTCTGCTCTGCTTGGCACTGGTGATTCCTCAGCTGGAATGTTGTGTCCAGTTTTGGGCATTACACTTTAAGAAAGAAGTCGACAAATTGGAATTTACTATTTATAAGGCTAATTAAGCACTGGAACAGGTTACCTTGGGAGGTTGTGGAATCCCCATCAGTGGTAGTTTTTAAGAACTTATTAGACAAACACCTGTCCGGGATGGTCTCAGTATACGTAATTCTGCGTCAGTGCTGGGGGCTGGATTAGATGACCTCTGAAGGTCGCTTCCAGCCCTAAATTTCTGGGATTCTCTGTTGACCATTTGACTCTTTTGAGTGACTCAGCTGACAATAATAACCAATGACAAAACATGTTCTGCACCATTTCTAAAAACCCGCTCCAAGCACGGTTTGTCCTTAGCTGCACTCTCAGCTACATTGTATTCAGCACCAGTTCCTACTGCTGTATCCACTGCTGAATATGTTGTCAGCAACAGGTAACCGTGTGAATGTAGAAAAGATAACAGAATGTAGAAATGTGAATGTAGAAAAGATAACAGAGAGTGCACTGATCTGTGGCACATGGAGGGTGCATTGCCTCTCTGGACCTGACACACACCATGAACGCTTTTCTGCTTTTGAGTTTTTTTGTTTTGCTCTTCCAAAGGGTACACAATTTGGCCCCAAGGCAATAAGGCCTGGTCCAAAGCCCACTGAAGTCAATTTGAGTCTTTCCAAGATGTTGGATTAGGCCCTTACTGTGGGACCAAATAGGATGGAAAGGGGATAAGATGTTAGGTAGTGAATCACTGATTAAACACAGAGGGTGAAATCCTGGCCCCATTAAAGTCAAAGGGAGTTTTATCAACTTCAGTGCAAATAGATTTCACCCAAGTTCTTCAACAATTACTAAGCTTTGTAATAAAATTGTTGAAAATACATGGTGGGTATAGTAACTAAATTAACACTGAAGTCTGATTATGTGAATGATTTTTCCTGTGTGAAATCCCCTTTCTGATATACAATAGTGTTGACCCAAACAGTTTTTAGACTTTGCATAGCAACTGTTAATAAAACATACTCAGGTAAGACCAATATAAACCAAAATTCAGTTCTGGATGGAAATGAGCTATCCTGTTTTATAAAGAAACCCATACAGTTAAAAGTCTGCTCCCTTCTCTGTTCCCAACCTCACCCTGGGAGACTGTTTTACTCATGAGTAAAGTGGGCGTGTGAATCTATCCAAAGGTAGTATCTAAAATGCTCAAGGAGACCACTTGAGAGGAAATGTATAGCCTACACAAAGTCTTTGTGAATGTTAGTCCATTGCAGAGAGGGACACCACAGGTCAAGCTGAAGCATAAAGTAGAATAGAATTGAACAGAGACTAGAACACAAGTTTTACACTTGCCTTGGTAAACTGTCACTGAGTCAAGGAAGCATATTCCTGTCTTCATGACAACACCACGTGTATAACCTTTTTCAAATAGGAAAAAGATGGGGATGGGAGCTGGGGAGAGTTTGCTCAAATTGATTGTGGAAGAGAAATAGCTCTGATTGTGTAGGGCAAGTCAAAAGTTCAGAAGATAGATTATTTGTCTTCTAAATGGGGTCAACATATGGACAGAAATACAGTGACACCACAAATTATGAACATTAGAAGCTACAGCCCAGAAATCCGTGTTAGCAGACTATAGGCAGGCATAATGAGGAACTGGTGTGTTTTCCCATTAAAGTCAATGATGGTCTGGAGAAATGAGTCTATCATACCTCTTAGAGCCCTCTCCCACATACCAGCCTCTTTTCCCCCCAAAGCCTACACAGTTGAATCAGTATCACAGTATCAGTGAGAGATACCTACAACATGACTTTGGGGTCTGGAAGAAATAATAGAACAATCTGGCTACAGAAAGAGATTTATGTTAAATCCAGCTCTGCTGAAGTTCATTTATGAAATAATTCAGCTGGTTCTTGTATCAAAGAGAAATTATGCAAATCATACTAGGGTCCACACCTGAAGCAGCATCTCTAACTTTGAACTGTTATGTACAAGCGCAGAAATGATTATTTTTAAACATTATTTTATGGTACATTTTATGATCTTTTATGGTACATTATCTCACTTAGCAGCAATTTATGACATTTCTATAATGAGGTAAATAGCCTTGCACTGCAATGCCATCGCTCAGAAATAAAGCTGGGGGGTGGGGAGGTTATAATTAGGTTCAAAAGTTTGCATTTGTCTTTATGGAAAGGGGTGATTTGAGATCTGCATATGTCTAGTTTGGAAATGTCTAATTTATTGCATAAGCTGTTTCAAAATTTTCAATTCACAGCTGCTAATAGAACTTCAGTTATCAAGGGCAAAAATCTAAAAATGCATTTTCTTCCAAGATGCAAAAGATTATCTATACAGTTTTCAATTAATTTGAGCTCGTATCAGGCATTTTACAGATTGGAAGGGCAAAAGGTTCAGGATAAAAAAAACAAAATTAAACCTAAGGCTTGTTCATATCAGTTTTGAATAGATTTTAATCATCATATGAAAATTAAACATAAAAATAAGAGATAAAGATCTGCTCATCCCTAAAATACATTAGATTTCCAGGGAGTTTGTTCTCCCCTTGATATGTGAGGAATATAACTTCTCTTGCTCTATTGAGAGCTCTACGCTTGTTTGGGAAGGGGAAGACATCTCTGATTATTTTTAAAGATCTGTTAGCATCCCAACATGGCATTTTTTGGATTGTTTAAAGCCTGAATGTGCCTAGAGTGAAAGGCTTGTAATAAAATGAAATAAAATGGACCATAACCTTCCTTATTATTTATTTATTTATTTATTTGCATTGCAGTTAGTCCCTGTAGGCCCTAGTCATGGATTATTGTACTAGTTAAAAGCGACAAAGAGTCCTGTGGCACCTTATAGACTAACAGACGTATTGGAGCATAAGCTTTCGTGGGTGAATACTCCAATACGTCTGTTAGTCTATAAGGTGCCACAGGACTCTTTGTCGCTTTTTACAGATCCAGACTAACATCTTGAACATCTTACAGTCTGAATAAGAACTTTCAAAGTAATTCCTTCACACTTGTGAGCACAGGCAAGAATTACGTATTTCTTGCTTATGTTTCTAAATGCATGTTTCTAAACCCTTACATTTCAGGGTTTCAGCTGGCTACTGGCAGGGGTCAGGAAGGGATGTTCCCCCCCCACCAGGGTATACTGGGAGGGTTTTTATCTCCTTCTTAAGACTCAGGGATGTCCATGGCTGGAGATAGGACTTTGGGCAGAGTGGGCCAGGGATCTGAGGTGGCACTGGGCGTTCTCTCTCTCAGATGCTTGGCTGGCTGGTTCTTGCTCACACACTCAAGGCCTAACTGATCACCATATGTATGGGATTCAGAAGTTGTTTTCCACAAGGGCAGATTGGCAGTGACCTGGGAGGTTTTCTCACCTGTCTCTGCAAAGTGTGGGTGTGGGTCACTTGCCAGGATTATCTGGGTATATCTCATTTAATTATTTCCCTGCCCTTGTGGGGGCCTCGAGCACTGGTGCACCTCAGTCTCTCCTCCTCTCTGCCTGTGGCACATAATAGTCTAGTTACCTGTGGGCTGTAATAATTTGGTCTCATTTCAGTTGTTGGGTTTAGTATGCTGGTGCTGGGCAGTATTGGGGCCCTGTGATATACTGGAAATCTGACTAGATGATCTAGTGGTCCCTTCTGGCCTTAAACACTATGACACTATGATTTCTCCAGGCCTGTAATGACTGCCAGTTAATGGCAGAGTGGAAGGTATGCTTTTGGACTACTGGGGGCAGTGTCAGATCTCTTGATAAATTGAACCAATACCAGGATTTGTCCCTTTAAAGGTAGCTGCGTGAGGAAACTTGTGTAGCAGATTTACTTCTTTTCCATCCATTCTCCCTACAGGGCTAAGTTCTGATGGGTTCTACTTAGGAGACATCCAAATATCACATTATGACATGTATGGTCGGATGCCCCAGCAAGGGAGCAGGGCTTTCGTATGTAGCACACTGTTCCCTTCTAGTATATGGTTTGGGGTTGTACTGTAAAATTGTCATACTATTAATCACCTCTTTCTCTGACACGAGTATTTATGAATCTCTTTATTTGCATGGGTCCTTATTGCCTTTCCTTTCATCTTCTGGATTATAACTCTTAGGATAATTCATCAGTTGGCTGGTGGACCTGACAGCTGGAATATAAATATCTGCCCCTCATGACTATCTAGGATAGTTGGAGTGGGCTTTCAAACTCGTTGTGCTGTAGGCATAATTTCACAACCATCGCTGCTGCAGAAGTGTGTTGGCCTGTTGTTAGGCGCCTATCTCTCATTGTGAAAATAGAAAAGATATAATAAAAAATAAAATAATAATATATGGAGATATCCTATCTCCTAGAACTGGAAGGGACCCCAAAAGGTCATCAAGTCCAGCCCCCTGCCTTCACTAGCAGGACCAAGTACTGATTTTGCCCCAGATCCCTAAGTGGCCCCTCTCAAGGGTTGAACTCACAATCCTGGATTTAGCAGGCCAATGCTCAAACCACTGAGCTATTCCTCCCTACTTGATAGGTGCTGATTCTGGCCTAGGCATGCATGAGATTGTTGACTGTGAGTGGACAGTAGGTAGTTCTACCTGTTAGGTTTAGAAGGACAACTCAAGTTTTTTCTTCAAACTCCTAAACCATATCAGCTTATATAAACAATAATGGGATGTGTCTGATCTGCTACGCCACCCCATGCTCTCACTCTTGCCACAGTGTTTTTGGTGATTTAAATTCAACCAGCTGAAGAAATGTTTCCAGTTTGTAATGTAGGGAACCAGAGCCAGATTCAGCCATAGGTATTATAGGCTGGTACATGGGATTCTGGCTCCCTGAATCTAAGCTGTCATTAAAAAAAAAAAAGCCGATGACCCTCATCTTTCTGAAGATAGATATGAAAACATGATTTGAGAGTAACTCTACTTGAGTGTGCAGAGAGCCTGAAACTATAGCTCTGATTTGGAAGGAAACTGACATGAGTGAAACCAATGCAGTAATCTCTGCCTGCGTCTGCAGAAAACCTCCAGAAGATGAAGGGGAGAGTAGAGCCAGGAAGGAAGCCACCTAACTCCAAACCCACCACCAGCGCAGACCAGGGCTCCAGCTACTGTAGCTGACATCTTTTCTCTTTGCTCTAAGAACCCATCTAGCAGTGGTTCTGATGGATCCATCCTGCTGCTGCTTAGGAGGGCAGGGGACCCTGTTGCCACTACTGCCATTGTGTCAGAACGTGGGAGACATGCTACTTGTCCAGATGGGAAGAGTGGCCTGATTTTGGCTCCTCCATGGAGTGAGGGGTTCAAGGGCCCCTATCCAGAACTTCATTGAGGAGCAGAAGGAACCAGTTTTTGGTTCCAGTGCTCTGTAGGTAGCTAGCAGGACACATACACTTCTGCATCTCCCACCAGCTGGGGGAGGCCTAATGGGACCATGGGTGTTAGGACAGGTGGGATTTGAGACATGCAATGTAACCTGCTGGTACAGTGGCGGCTTGGCCAGGAGCAGCAGTAGGAGAGTAAGTTATGTGTCCAGATTATTCTGTATACTGCAAAATGGCAGATACCGGGCACTAAGAGCAGAGCTCCACCAGCCATAGAGAACCTGGAGCTTCCTCAGGCTTCCATGTTAATATTTGTTTCTGAATTTTAACAACCTCTACAACATCTGTCTTTAAAAACAGAGAGATTTATTTTAACAGAGTTTGAAGAGGGTGTTACAGGGCAATTAGAGCAGATACCTCCCTGTAGTACATAGGAATTGAGTAGTATCCTTTAAATAGTTTTTAAGGTCCACAGTGGTACTCAGTGCCTCCTGTGTTTCAGAAGCCAACATAGCTAGGTCTTGTATGTTGCACACTGTTAGCAAATGCAGTTGTTTAGACCCCACTGACCCATGGGGTTTCTTCCTGATGCATTTGTTTGTGTAAAAAGCAAAGGATACAACACACTCATAAGTCACCATTCTCTTTTATCGCTGTCAGGATTTCCCTGGATTTAGAGACATATTTTTGTTGGGATGTAATCTAATGAAGTTTCAAACAAGTTGAGAGTCAGTGTTGTAATTTGAGTGTGCCCTTGACAGGGGTAAAAAATGTACCACTGAGGGTGAGAAAATCAAATGGCTCCAACTGCACAAGCCAATGGAGACACCTCAGATCAAAGGCAATACTTCAAGTGGAATCACTGCTTCAGGATCTGATTCTGAATAGGAATGTTCCCTTTGTGTATATGTGTGGATTAACAGTCAGTGTGAACCAAGGCTATGCTTGAGTGCATTAATGAGAAGATGTAAGTATAAAAGCACCATCTTTGCAGACTTTTCTAACTAGATATATCTGACATACAAACAGAGGAAGTCTGCACAACATTGGAGTCCTCAAACAGCATGATATCCTGCACAATAGTAATGTTTAGGTCACGGGTAAGATGGGTATTTTTAACTAGTCAATCTGCAGAACCTGAAAGCTGCCACACAATCTTGAGGGACATTATGATAGGAAGGTCCACCCAAAGGACTTTGTATCACTTATAAAATTGATACTAAAGCTGAAATGGGGGAGAATGGTTTTGTTGTTCAGGCACTGGAAATTATATGAATTTATAGGTGTCTCCACATAATACAGGTAGCAGAGCAAATAGAAGGGAGTTATGTTACAATGACAGCCTTCTGTTCAGGAACAGATACTGCAGCATCAGCAACAGCAGCACAGAAAGCAGCACTGCATCATCTCATTCTCCTCTCACCAAACAAAGGCACAATTAACAGCTCGGCCTATGCTTCCTTCACAGTACAAATACACCTGCAAATCTGATTTTTTTCCCCCTGAAATGCTCCAGATACATCAGACCAGATTGATATTTGGTCCTGAATAAAAATCAAAGTTCAGAGTGAAGTGGAAAGGTACAAAAAGTGGAAAGGCTATTAGAAAAATAGCTTACTGTATCGGCAAATATAAAAGCAATGTCCAAGCTATAGAGGGGCCTAAAAATATAATGCTTTAATGGGGCAGTAAGGGAAGGGAGCTTGTGCTACTTCAGGATCATAACTTGGTCCTGATTCTTTGTTGTCCTGCCTCTTGTGTAGACATTTATCCCATTGCAAAGTTGGTGTGAGGTACTACCATCACTTTAGAAAGAGTTAAAAAAAATCATGAGTCAGACACAAAAAACCATGAGATGAAGGGGGGCGGGGGGAAACTACATTTGGGGTTCTTTTTTACTTCTTGTTAGTTTTTCAATTGTTTGGGAGCACTTGGGACACATTTTACAACTTTTCTTTGCAACCTTCAGGGCTAGACATTTTTTTCTTTTACCTGGAAGTGGAAGGTCTCTTCTAATCACACAATTCCAAGAGCTGGGGCTGTGAGCAAAAAATATCAAATATCATGGGACTTGCGATAAAATTGTAAGAGTTGGCAACACTGCCAACGTATCAGAATGGATTGGTGTAAATAGCTGCACAATGTGCAAGACAATGGAGAACCCAGCCTCTTGTGTCTAGACAATGACCCTGGTGTGACGGGTTGGATCACAGAAACCCCCTTGGGAGCTGCCACCCGATGTGCAAAGACTACCTCTGTTCCTGTTTTCCCTGCCAGCTCAGGACTCCAGCACCCTGTCTTGCTGAGCCAGACACTCCAGTCTGCTCCAACACAGACCCAGGGTCTGAATCACTTGCCCCAAAGCTGCAAGTTTACCTGAAAACAGCTCACAGAAGTGTGCTTGTCTTTAGCACTCAGATGCCCAACTCCCAATGGGGTCTAAACCCAAATAAATCCATTTTACCCTGCATAAAGCTTATGCAGAGTAAACTCATAAATTGTTCGCCCTCTATAACACTGATAGAGAGATATGCACAGCTGTTTGCTCCCCCAGGTATTAATACATACTCTGAGTAAATTACTAAATAAAAAGTGATTTTATTAAATACAGACAGTAGGATTTAAGTGGTTCCAAGTAGTAACAGACAGAACAAAGTAAGTCACAAGCAAAATAAAATAAAATGCGCAAATCTATGCCTAATCAAACTGAATACAGATAATCTCACCCTCAGAGATGCTTCAGTAAGCTTTTTCTCAGACTGGACACCTTCCAGGCCTGGGCACAATTCTTTCCCCTGGTACAGCTCTTGTTCCAGCTCAGGTGGTAGCTAGGGGATTCTTCATGATGGCTCCTCTCTCCCTCTGTTCTCTTCCACCCCTTTATATATCTTTTGCATAAGGCGGGAACCCTTTGTCCCTCTGGGTTTCCACCCCCCACCCCCCACTGGAAAAGCACCAGGTTAAAGATGGATTCCAGTTCAGGTGACATGATCACATGTCACTGCAAGACTTCATTGCCCACTTGCCAGCACACACATATGCAGGAAGACTCACAGGTAAACACAGCCATCTGCGGATAATGGTCCTTGTTAATGGGAGTCATCAAGATTCCAAACCATCATTAATGGCCCACACTTTACATAATTACAATAGGACCTCAGAGTTATGTTTTATATTTCTAGTTTTAGATACAAGAGTGGTACATTTCTACAAATCGCATGATCACACTCAATAGATTATAAGCTTTGTAATGATACCTTACAAGAGATCTTTTGCATGAAGCATATCCCAGTTACGTTATATTCACTTATTACCATATTTTTTCTAAAACTATCCCAGTTACATTATATTCACTTATTATCATGTTTTTATAAAACCATATAGACTGCACAACATCACACCTGGATTGCTGTGCTGGCTCATATCTCATGGGTCAGGTGTGTGAAATTAAAAAAAAAAAAAGAGTAAGTGGTAGGGGATCTTTGCTCTGCTAAACAGAGATTCATCCAAAGGGATGTCTCTTTTTCAACCTTGTATCTATCCAGTCTGACCAAGTACTCCTGATAGCTGCCTGGAAGGTTCCTTACTACAACTCCCATCAGCTGCAGGGCAAGCGTCAGGTGCAATAAATGTTATTTACTTGTTTAGCCAAAGGAGTAAAGCCAGGCTGCACTGCAGACTTTTGCACATGCAGAGGGGGCAAAACAGAGTCACAACTTCCCAAGAGGAGCAGTTGGATGGATTGTGCTTCAAGAGACACAGTCGCTCCAGGTGATACTTAGCATACCCTTTTATGCTCTACTACATCTGGAGCTCTGAGTTGGGCTCCCAAATGGCTACTTGCACCTGCACAAGCTTCTGAGGATTTTGTCATGCTAACCTCTCTGTATTCCAAATATTCTATCTGTAAAATGGGGCAAAAGATACTCTTGTAAAAGGCTTGAATATCTATTGGTGGAAAAAAGCAGTCTTGGGCTGATCCAAAGCTTACTGAAAGCCATAGAAACAATACTTTTCAGTTTGTTCACAGTTACAATACATTATAAATTAAGTCTTTGGAATTGCAGTAGTAAGACAAGCACTAATTAAGTACTGCACAATCTGTATGAAATTTTCTTTATATTAAATTATTTTAGCAGATTGAAGTCCTTTTATGCTTAATATCTTTAATTGACTGTTTCATATGAGAAAAACAACTATCAGTAATAGCTGAACATATGCAATAAAATAACATTCAGACATCTTAAAGGAAAATCATAAGCATAAAAAATGCCATAGTTTGGTAGAAATTCAAACTATATTAATCTCCATTAATATAGCCAACAATCAGTTTGAGTATAAAGGTGTGGATTATAATAGAAGCCATGAGTGTTAGTAAGTTATGTGGTTTTTAAGACACTCTTGCGGTCATATGATGGCTGACAGATAGATGTATAAAATGGCTAGGTTTTACTGCTTACCATGGTTTATATCTTGGCACATACATAAAAGGACACATTTTTATTGTCTTTAAGTGCTTGACAAAAAATGCAAGCACTAAAATATATCGCTAGGCTAATCACAGCCTTCATGCAATGCATTGCAATAACTACTCAATGTCTATTGTTTTATGTCTCCCAAAAAGGTGTTTTTTAAAGATCAGCTCCTCTAATGCAAAGGCCCTTGAAGAACGTGCTTTAGCCATCAAAGTTTGATGCAGATGCCAATCTCATCAGGGTACAACAAAGAAAAAAAATCACAAGTGATTTCAATATAATTGAATAAGGATGTTGGATTTGGGGACATTGTGAAATAGTACAGATGACCCAAATTGTGAGGTTGGGAGTACAGTGAGTAGCAGATTTGTGGTATTGCCAACACTTGTGATTTTTATCACAACTGTTTCATGAACTGTTTCATCTCATGAATTTTCCCTTATTCAAAATCTTCACAGTTGCTCATTACTGTCAATAGGGATGAAGCCAGCAAGATGGTAACCATTTCCCTACAGCCTGTGTGCATGTGGAAGTGAGACTGCCTTTAATAAAGTTGGCTGCTAACTCCCACTAGTTTAAATGAGATTGAAGTCAAGCCCACAGATAAAATGGCTGCTACTCTATGGGTCAGGGGGCTTGACAAGACACAGGGACTGTGAGGAGCAGGAGAGACAATGAGAAAGATGGATGGGAAGAATGAGGGGGAGCAGGGTACTGTGGGGAGCAGGAGGCAGATTTAGGGCTTGCAGGGGAATCAGGTGCAAGGGATTTGGGGGGCCAGGAGGGAGGCTGGGGTGTGTGTACAGAGGGCAGTGAAGAGATGGGAGAGAGAGGGATTGGATGGCAGAACCCCCAGCCTGGGGGATTGATGGTGGGTGAGGAAAGTGCTGTTGAAGTAGCCAGGGGAAGGCAGTGTTCCACCTCTTACAAACTGATTGTGAGTCACAGGATTTTGGCGCTTACATGAAGGACTCTTGTGATGCCATGAGAAGCTCTTCTGATCCCTCATTTGTCAGAGCTGGGCAGAGCTCTAAGGACACAGACGTGCCCTGCTACTGAGCCCTCAATTCAATGTCTGGTCCCATAGTAGAGAGGGGATCCTGAGGCAGTGGAGCAGGGAGCCAGGAAAAAGCTGCTGCTGGGTCCAGGGCCCCAGACACACCAGCATCACTTCCCTCCTTCCACTGTCTTGGGACTTCTGTTCTACTTGGGATATGGGCAGAGGAGAAGCCCTGGCAGGATGGGAGAGATAGGCAAGAGGCAGGGGAGGTTGTGGGGGTGGGTCCAGGGAAAGGGAGAACCGAAAGGGAGAACCCCAGGGGCAGTGGGGGGTGGGATGGGGTGGGGAGTCAAGACCGTAATAGGAAATGTATGGCAGTTCCCCTATCTTAGGGATGAGAAGAGGGGAAGTGGAGTTTCCATCTGAGGAGCCAGGGAGAGGCATGCATTAAAGCAGGGATCGGCAACCTTTGGAACTTCCTTCCCGACCCCACAAATAGTGGTCAGTTAGACCCTGTGCATGTGAGCAAAAACCAGCCAGACATGTGCCCTGAGATTGAGAATTCACCACATCCCCCTAAAGTCCCATCTGCAGCTTTGGATATCTCTGATGCTTCAGAGGTAGAAGATAAAGAAAACCCTAACAGAATACATTGCAGGGAGAGAAAAAATCCCTTCCTGACCCCTGCTTGTGGCTGGCTGAAACTCTGAAGCATGAGGTTCAGGAACATAAGATATAAACTTGAATTGAGCACCAGGGTTGTTGAACCCTGCACCTACCAAAACAAGCAATCTCATCAGACAATTGCACTCATAAATGTGTCCATCTCTCTGGTAAAACTATTAAGTTGTTTGCCCCCACAGCTCCTATTCGGAGGCTATTCCAGAGCCTCACCCCTCTGATGGTTAGAAACTTCTTTTAATTTCCAACCTGAATTTGTCTATGGCTAGTTTATGTCCATTTGTTCTTGTGCCCAACACTGATTTTAGCTTAAATAGCTCTTCAGCCTCCCTCGTATTTACCCCACTAATGTATTTATAGAGAGCAGTCATAACCTCTCTCAGCCTTCTTTTTGCTAGACTAAACCATCCAGATTCTTCCAGTATCCTCTCATAAGATAGGTCTTCCATTCTTCTGATCATCCTAGTACCTCTTCTTTATACCGTCTCCAGTTTAAATTCTTTCTTGAACTTGGGTGATGAGAATTGTGTGCAGTATTGCAAATGAGGTATTTCCAGTACCTTGTACGATGGCACTGATACTTATCTATCTCTTCTGGAAATGCCTTGCCTAACATGTCCTACAATCACATTTGCCTTTTTCACAGCTGCATCACACTGTTGGCTGATAGTTATTGTATGATCAACCCACACACCCATGTCTCTTTCCTCCTCCGTTGTTTCCAACTGATGAATCCCCAACTTGTAGCATAAATTCTTATTATTAGACCATAAGTGCATGACCTTGCACTTTGCACTATTTTATTTCATCCCATGTCTGTTACTCCAATAGTCAAGGTCATCCAGATCCTCTTATATAATATTCTGATCCTCCTTGATATTGATAATGCTGCCCAATTTTCTATCACCAGCAAATTTCATTAGCACACTCCTACTTTTTGCGCCAAGGTCATTAATAAAAATATTGAATAAGATGTGTCCCAAGACCGATCCTTGAGGAACTTCCCTCCGGTCCAATTATTGACTTTGCAACACAAGCCGTTGCCTTCTTCCCATTAGCCAGTTCCTTGTGCAGTTACAGTCCTTGTACTAATCGCCCATCTTCCCTAATTTAACTAATGTGATGTCCTAACCTATGTCTTTGGGCTAGGGACTGTCTTACTATGTCTGTACTAGTTCTAGGGCAAATTGTAATAATACTGTTACAAGTGTGTGTGTCAACTAAAGCAACAAAGAAACAAAGAAAAACAAACTAATTCCCAGATGACTCTACCTGTCTGGACAGGAGCTGCAGGAGGGAGTATGAGGTGCCACTCTCAGGGAAATCCTTCTTGTTGGTTCTTGAGGTGACGACTTGGACATGCAGTGGTGGGCTGGTACCAGTAAAGGCAAATAATGCTTCACACATCTCACTCCCTCTAGGAGAGAAATGGAAGTGGGATGATGCATTTGTTATTAGACGAAGGGGAGAGATAACAACTGGGCATCTTCTCTTGTATCCTGGGCCCAGCCAAGAATTTTCAATATTCAAGAGACATGGAATTTAAACCATAGTGTTTATTATTTACCCTGAAGCTGTGCCCCTCGTCTCAATCTAGAAATTTCTAATGTACCCATGAGTTATAAAACTACAAATACACAGGACAATAATATTAATTTTCAGTTCTGCCCAGCTTCTGGTGCACACATTTTCTTTTTACAAGCTAACACCAAAATCAAGTGCAAGTTGACCAAGAATTATTCTCTACATGTTTTACAAAAGAATTTGAAAATGATTCTTTCACTTTAGAGTGAAATCCTTTGTGTATGCACACCTTAATAATAAATGTTACCTTAAAGCTCCCCGACGTGAAAACTCTGTAAAAATTGGTGCAGTAGAGATGGAGGATTGAATTGATCCCCAGTACAGTTTAGAACCAGATCATTTGTCTTTCACAGTTCCAAAGCAGGAATGCTTAGAAGAGTGACTTGAGATTTTGTTCTGGCCATGAGAGAAGACAGAAAAGGAAACAATAGAAGCTGTTTGACTTGTCGTAACTTTGTTCATTTAACACATCTGGGAATACCCAGCAATAAATCGTACAGTGCAGGTCATCAGTCTTTCCTTAATATTCCCACCTATTTGGGAGGGCTGCCCTCAGCCCTCTTCCTTCCCAATCTAGTCCCAGCCCTTTGCTGGGATCCTTCTACCCTGCCCTTATATGGGAACTAACAGGGGCCTGGAAAAGAGGGGTGTTGCTTCCCCACTGTGCCACGTTAGTAGTCCAAATTCCCCCTTTTCCAGCTTCCTTAGGGGATATGCCCCCCTAAATCCACACCAGCTCCTGTTTGGAAGGGAACAATATCCCCTCTGTAGTGAGTACCTGCACTGGACACCTGCCACAAGGAAGCTACAGGACTAAGCTCTGCTGCCTCCCCTTTGCCTCCACTAGGTAGTCCAAAGTAGGCATGCTTAGAAGAGTGACTGATACTTTCTCAAGGCTTTATTCAAAGCCCATTGAAACCAATGGAAAGACTCCCTTTGACTTCAGTTGTCTTTGAATCAAGTGCTATGCAGATTCACCGTAAGGGCAATTTTTAGTTCTGTTTAATTAAGCTTGCTGCAGGTTTTCTATGCATTGTGTCGAGTATATCCTTACCCTGTTATTCTTCTTATGCAGTATTCAATGCAACATCCAAAATATTGTGGAAACGTTACGCAGATGAACTGGATACGTCATCTGCTGATATTTAAATGAATTATAAAAGGTGTACATCATGGACTGAAATAAAGTATACAGCCCAGTATAAATCTGATACCACTCATACTCAAAGAAATAATTCACCTGTTGTGGGGGAGGAGGAAGGTGAAGTAAAAAAGTATCACTCACTGAAGAGAAAGATCTTATTTGAAACTAGTACATTACCTAGTGAATCAGATATACCCATTTATTGAAATGGATCCCTTGTGTCAACCACTAAATCGGATTTGTCATGCATTGAACCAAATATGGTGCATGATTGACTGAATCATATACATCACCTTTAGGAGCAAATATGTCACTGACTGAATTAGATACATCTGATGCTTAAAAAGATGCTTAGCAAACTGATTCAATTTTTCCATCCAACAAAACATATGAATATAGACTCAGATACATTGATGTGAAATACACACATCCTTTGATAAATGAAACACTTGATATGTAGTTGATGTAACATTTACTGAAATATGCATGCTAAGAACAGGATCAATTGTACGAGTAGCTGAATCTCATACATCAACTTACTACAGTGATTACATCTGACACATCCACTGTCTAGGAGACACCAATCATGTGAGTAGGGCGAAATCCCTGTCAAAAAAAAAAAAATTTTAGGTCAGCAACAGTTCCACAGCAAGAAGCCATTAGTTATAGCTGACAACATGGTTCCAGACATAGGGCGGTCAGGCTAAGATTTCAGGCGTCAGCAGAAGAAGATTCATCGCTGAGGAAAAGGGAGGAGGAAGAGGACTGAGTCAAACATTTTTCACTCCTGAAAGGGGAGGGGTGTTCTTGGATCCTGTTGTTTAGACCCTGGCTTTAAAGACTCATCTCGCTTCTGTGGTAACTGGCTGTACCTTCACATTAGTTGGTTCCTGTAACTCCACCCATCAGCAATTATATCAGTTAGGGTTCAGCAGTAAGTACAACTGTAGTGTCCAATACTCACTAATAAGAATTTGGCCATGGAGAATTTGCAACTTAATGAATTATGTTGACCCTCTGCATTTTAACTAATTCGACAAAGCAGCACATATGGGTTTTGATTTAGTTTTAGTTATGGCGAACAAGGGAAAATATGTATCCGTGCCATGCAGACTGTGAGGAGCCTGCACCCTGGAGGAATAATTATTCTTCCATGATGTCTCTTCTACCATGAATGGTTGCAATGGCATATCCCCTGCAGCAATCCTGCAAGTTATGTCCCAGGTGAAAATACTGCTAAAAATAATAATTATAATGAGGTGGGGGAAATGGGCATGGAGAGATGGAGACTTTCTGGCTGGCAAAGGCGGTCTATGTGATAAGGATCTCATAGAACCTGGACATATTTCTCTTTGTCTGGTAAGTGAGGAAGAAAAAGATTGGTCTGAATGGGGTAGAATTATTACATATAAATTAAATGCTATCAACATCTCCTGCGGGAGAATGTTTACATGAAGTAAAATTTGTAAGAAACAAATAAACAGTTTGCCTATATATAACCAAATGCTGGACCTGAGCGTACAGCACAAATGGATGGGTTGTGTTATGGGGATTTTGGTGGGAGAGCATTCCTACTCCCTCCTGCAGGACCCAGAGGGACAGTGATGCCATTCTGCAGCAATCATCCTTATGAGTTGTGTGCCTCTGACCCCCAAGAGTGGATAGCTGGTGAACCATGTATTCAAGGATTCACCCATCCATGCTCTTCTCAATCACCTAAGTTCCCATTATTCTGGGGAGTAGAATCCTGAGCCCACAAGGAGCAGAGCTACATGGCATGCTGGAGATGTAGATTGGGGCCTTCAAGTCCGTACTCTTGCCTTCCTCCCACACTTCATGTAGCAGTAGTGAAATGTATTGCTAGGTCAAGTCATTTTACAGCAGTGGACGTGAAGGTAATATTCAGCCTATAGTGTCAGTGATAGGGCAATTCCTATCTGTTCTTTTTTTCTATGGGTATGTCTACACAGCTTTGTAAACTTGGATCTGTGGGACCCAGACTTGTTGGCTCAGTGTTTCCAAGCCTACTCTTGAACATCCAGACTGCATTGTGCACCAGGGCTTACAATTGCTGGCTCCTGGTCACATAGATATGCTAATGCATACATACTGTGCTACACAGATCTTCTGATTTCAGTCTGCTGCTTGAGCTATGTCCACACTGCAAATTACAGGTCCTGCATCTGAGTCACAGCAGGACACAGGCTCTGACCCACCCCCATTGGAGGGGCTTGGAGCCTGAGTCCTGAGTGCTTGCTGACCCTAGTCAGACTGATTTGTGTGTGGACAGAATGGGGTCTTGGGCTCAAACCTGAGTCAGAACCCAGCCTTAGTGTGCAGTGTAGATATACCCTAAAATTGCCTCTTATTTCTTGTCTCTCTTTCCCTTTGCATAATTTCTCTGTCATTGCTTCAATTCATGCCATGTCCCAGTTAAGCAATATGTGAATTTCACTAACATGCCATTTATTTTCTCTTCATTAATAATCTATATGATATAACATCACCATATGATATAAAATGCATTACTTATGTGTCTCCCCTTCCCTCATCCCTTCTAACTCAGTGCTTGGCTATTTACCCTTTCCCTTTGTTTGCAGACCTTCCACTAGTTTTCATTCTACATAACAATGCTCATATCAAAGCTAGTTTCATCTAATTCAGAGAGTAAAATTTCATGAGACACTGTGATAAAAAGCTTTATTAAAATCCAAAAATATTTCTTCTATTGCATTCTCTTGAATCTTTCCTAATCAAAAAGCAATCGGCTTTGTCTGGAAAGATGTATTCTTTATAAACCTTTGCTGCTTACTGCTCAAGAAGAACATCATCAGATCCATGAAGCTAATGAACAAAAGTGTTATTAATATCACTAGAACTACAAGCTAGATATTGGCTTGGAATAGCAGAGAAATAATTTCATGGTTAGTTGTCATAGTTAAAAAATAATTCTATTTTTTTGCCACCAATTTCTTCTATAGTGGTACCAGGTGGTATTAGATGGGCCCATTGCTAAAAGTCATGCCAAAAGCTGAACACATATGAACTACTTTCTTATTCTGACAGTACAGTTACTTGTATTTTGTGGGGCAAGACTTGGGTTTCCACCTTAAACCACATTCTACTCTGAAAAGTAACTTTAAAAATGGCACCAAGGGATTTACTAATTTATGTGTCTCAGTGGCTTCCATATCAAACTTGCATAGTGGACAAATAAAACAGTAACTTTGTTTGTTTGTTCTTTGTAACTGCCAGCCCTGCAAATTTAGCCTCGTAGCTCAATGTCAATCTAGATTCTTTCTGGTGTGGCGCATAATTACAAGTAATATAGATTCTGCTGGTCAAATCCTACCATCTCATACACCTTGAAAATCACTTTGTCAGCTATAGAGATACACAGGAGCAAACAGGAGTAGCATTTGATACTGTAGCAATTATGTTCACAGTTCATGAGTCAGGCTAAACTTTAGCTCAATCTACCATCTCTGTGTTTGTGCTTCAGTTTGCTCTTTTAAGAATAAACAGCATTAAAAAGTAATGTTTACACTTAAATTAATCAGCTATGACTCTGAATATACACAGGGAATCTCATCTGCTGAGTAAGCTCTAGAGGTGATCCCGGCAATTACAGACCGATAAGTCTAACGTCAGTACTGGGCAAATTAGTTGAAACAATAGTAAAGAATAAAATTGTCAGACACATAGAAGAACATAAATTGTTGGGCAAAAGTCAACATGGTTTCTGTAAAGGGAAATCATGTCTTACTAATCTATTAAAGTTCTTTGAAGGGGTCAACAAACATGTGGACAAGGGGGATCCAGTGGACATAGTATACTTAGATTTCCAGAAAGCCTTTGACAAGATCCCTCACCAAAAGCTCTTACGTAAATTAAGTTGTCATGGGATAAGAGGGAAGATCCTTTCATGGATTGAGAACTGGTTAAAAGACAGGGAACAAAAGGTAGGAATAAATGGTAAATTTTCAGAATGGAAAGGGGTAACTAGTGGTGTTCCCCAAGGGTCAGTCCTCGGACCAATCCTATTCAACTTATTCATAAATGATCTGGAGAAAGGGGTAAACAGTGAGGTGGCAAAGTTTGCAGACGATACTAAACTGCTCAAGATAGTTAAGACCAAAGCAGACTGTGAAGAACTTCAAAAAGATCTCACAAAACTAAGTGATTGGGCAACAAAATGACAAATGAAATTTAATGTGGATAAATGTAAAGTAATGCACATTGGAAAAAATAACCCCAATTATACATACAATATGATAGGGGCTAATTTAGCTACAACTAATCAGGAAAGAGCTCTTGGAGTCATCGTGGATAGTTCTCTGAAGACGTCCACGCAGTGTGCAGCAGCAGTCAAAAAAGCAAACAGGATGTTAGGAATTATTTAAAAAGAGATAGAGAATAAGACAGAGAATATCTTATTGCCCTTATATAAATCCATGGTACACCCACATCTTGAATACGGCGTACAGATGTGGTCTCCTCATCTCAAAAAAGATATATTGGCATTAGAAAAGGTTCAGAGAAGGGCAACTAAAATGATTAGGGGTTTGGAACGGGTCCCATATGAGGAGAGATTAAAGAGGCTAGGACTTTTCAGCTTGGAAAAGAGGAGACTAAGGAGGGATATGATAGAGGTATATAAAATCATGAGGGGTGTGGAGAAAGTGAATAAGGAAAAGTTATTTACTTGTTCCCATAATATAAGAACTAGAGGCCACCAAATGAAATTAATGGGCAGCAGGTTTAAAACAAATAAAAGGAAGTTCTTCTTCACACAACACACAGTCAACCTGTGGAACTCCTTGCCTGAGGAGGTTGTGAAGGCTAGGACTATAACAGGGTTTAAAAGAGAACTAGATAAATTCATGGAGATTAAGTCCATTAATGGCTATTAGCCAGGATGGGTAAGGAATGGTGTCCCTAGCCTCTGTTTGTCAGAGGGTGGAGATGGATGGCAGGAGAGAGATCACTTGATCATTACCATTAGGTTCACTCCCTCTGAGGCACCTGGCATTGGCCACTGTCGGCAGACAGGATTCTGGGTTGTATGGACCTTTGGTCTGACCCAGTATGGCAATTCTTATGTTCTTATGTTCGTAAGTAGGAGTCATTTTTAGATAGTCACTTTTTGGAGTCGACCCACACATTAAGGACCAGATTCTATCTCTGACTTTTTATTCTAGGATTACAGTACAGACTACGTCCCACATATCTTCATCCATCACCGATGGCCACATCAAACCGCAACAGATCTGTGGCACCAACTGCAGTTCCAGCTGCTTGGCTTGTCCTGAAATCAGCCTCTCACATCATTCTTTCACACATGCAGGGTAGGAAGATGCCAAAGACAGAGCATACACTTAGGTTTGAGCAGCAAGAACTGCATGTTTCTCCCCCTTTCAAATACAAGATGCCTCTGCATATGGGTATACAGGAAATATCCTACCTCCTTGTGTTCTCATCTCACCCAGCTGCATTTCCTCAGATTCTACAAAGCAGGGGACTGATAAACATTATCCTAGCTCCTATACAGCACTTCTCATCAGCAGATCCCAAAGCTCTTTACAAAGTGGTTCAGTGTCATCACCCCCCATTTTACAGACGGGGAGACTGGGACTCAGAGAGGGAAAGTGACTTGCTCAAGGTCACCCAGCAGGCCAGTGGCAGAGTCATGAATAGAACGTAGGTCTCCCAAGTCCAAGGCCAGTGCTTTAGCCACACTGCCTCTCCCAAAAAGGGCACAAGAAAGGGGCGGGGGAACCCTTTTCACAGTGGGTTTCACACCAGCATGATACATACACCATCTTTGATATGGCATGCAAATCTGGTGACTTGCATACATATCTGACCAGTTATTGTATATGCCTAATTGGCCATATACGGGCAAACACTCTATTTATGCATGCAATTTGGTATTCCTTTAACATTCAGAAAAGTAGGTGTGCATAATTGTGCAGAAGCAAATATGTGCAAATCTTTGAAAATCTGGCCCACTATGACTATTTTAACAATTGATCCACATACTGTGATAAAAATATGCAAATCAAAAACATTTTCTTATTAATTGTTTGTGTTTTCAGAGACATACATACTCAGATTTTTATTCCCAACATGGACACACATTTAAAAGAATACTCCAGAGTTATTTAGATTCCAAATGTACCCTCCATTAGCACTGTTAAAAAGTAGAGGAGATTGTCTTCAAGATCTTAAGTAACTATTTTTATTAATTCATTATCCACTATGTATTCAAGTTCTCTTCACTAAAGAAAGCATAAATTATATAAGAAACTCTATTTCCAGAGCTGTGCTCTGCTGATGATATTGATGGAAAACTAAATTTAAAACAGGTCAGTGACTTCTTGACCTGTATTCCATAAGAAAGAAGAGACAAAATAAAAATCAATATTTCTCTAACAGAGAAAGACAAAAATAACAAGTACATATCTAAAGTCCCTCAGTACACCCTCAGCTGCACTCTTTAACCAAACAATTTCCAACTTGAAAATAATTTTTGGTTTTTATGTACTTGTAAAGGTGGCTGAAAGTTCAGGGGATGTGTCTTTTTCCATTTTTCTTTTTTTTTTTTTTCCATTCGTAGCTGGCTTATTGATTCGTAGTTTAATATTGGCTATGGGGACTTACTCTCCAGAAGTGTAAATCCAGAATTGAGATGGAGCTGATTGATACTTCATGGAGGACAGTCTTAGGCCTCAATGCTAGGAAGGATAATAATTAAGAGCCAATGTGAGATATGGTGATTAAAATGGGTCACTAATATAGGAAACCAGTTGGGCAGATAATAACTAACCCTTATTTCCAGGTTGAGAGTTAGTCCAGAAGCTTATTTTGGGAGTTGTGGGCATCAGGGATGTTGTTACCTTTCTTACATGGACATTTCTCTTTGCTGAGGAGATTAAGGCAGTATTTGTAAGGCTCTTGCACTTAGCTCTGGAGGACATGTTCCTGATATGTTCCCAGCTCTGGCAGCAATGCTGGCTTGATGGCTGTTGAATGGAAGTTGTATGGTGCTGCCAGGAGCTGGGGAGTTAGAAAATTGAGCATGGGTCGACTCTGTGAACTGGATCTTTCAATACTTGATATGATGAGCGTGGGAGACCAGGTGCTGTAGAAGAAATCTAATTTATATTTGAATGTATCCCACCTTTCTTGACAAGGATCTCATTTTAGTGCCACACTGGAATATTAGCTCATTATCTATCAGGAACCTTAATCTAAAATGAACAGTACTCAGTGGAAGTCTGGTGGCTCAAAAAGTTACATTCAACCATGATTCAATTATAAGTGGTGCCACCAACTTTATATGTGTAAAGCCCAGGCCAAAAACTGACAGAGATGGAACGCTCTGCCTCTCTTTATAGGGAAAGACAGGAAAAGCCAACGCTGGCCAACTTCATTTAAATAAATTATGATGTTACTTATCCATAATTCCACCTCCTGAATTTCATTGCTTTGGTTGCAATTTGTTTGTTTTGCTTGTATACATGATGATAGATCTTTATTATTACTGTACTTGTCACAGGGCAAAGGAATTGTACACTGGGATGAATGGGTCACCCTGAATTATGGGAAGTAGATTTTGGTTTGCTAATGGTATCCAACCTCAATAGGTGTGTCAAGGCTGATTCCCCACTTTGAACCTTAGGGTACAAATGTAGGG